>NC_140710.1:15377500-15977500 GCF_050655825.1 Lonchura striata
AGCAATTCTGAGTGCACATATTTATAATAAATCAAATTGTTAAAAGAAAATAATTTTAGAAATTCCCTTTTACATTAAAACACTCATATCATAAACATGGAACATACTGTGTACAGGCAGTCTGCCTGACTTATAGCAGCTCAGTTCAGCCTGTGCAAGATAACCAGGAGTAATGGTTTTTGATAATCAGGCCACAGTATTAATATAACATGAACCATAAATGCTTTTGTATTGCATCTCTGGTTAAGCTACCAAATCTCATTGGAATATTAAGGAGGATAAAGCTATCTTCCAATTTCTCCTCTAAATTATAAAACATGCCTCAGAGTATTTCTCCAGATGCCTATTTCTCCAGAACAGACACTACAAAAGCAAGTACATCATACAGGTGATTAATGGCTGCATCTCTTAAATAAACCTCTGATCTATAGTATCCAGTTCAAATTCAAATGCTGCTTGCTGGGTCAGAGTTTTGCTTCCATAGAACTTAGCTGTGATATTTCAAGAGCCAGTAATCCTGGAAAGGATCAGTCTGCTTGGGAAAAGGGAATTCAATTGTTCTGGGAGGAGAAAACTTAATTTCAACAGGTTTTATCAGTCCTCTGCTTCTACAGCATTAATCTGAAGGCACTCATTTTGACTGATGCCAGTTGTGGAGAAACCCTACATAACACCCATTTCCATCAATATTATCAGAAAGTTATCCATAAAATGGTAGAATTGATGCTGAAATTTGGTCAATATTTTATAACACATCAGAATAAGGTGAGTCAGAAATATACCTTATGTAAAACATATATCTGTTTAGAAACACAACCCATACATGTCATTACAACTAAATTTCATATTAGTATGGGGCAATGGCAACTACAAACCCACAAGCTTTTCACAGAAGCAGCATCACTGTAATATAATGCTTACAAGAACTCTGCTTTCATAAAATAAATAAATCAATTATATAAATATAGAATAAAAGCACAAAAATATTTTGATTTTACAAAACAAAATTTTGGTTGAAATATTTGAATTGTTTGTAAGGCAATTCCACATCAATGGCTGGTAGAATGCAAATCAAATAACATAGTTGACTTTCTTGTTATTTTGTATTTACTTATGGTAGATGAAACAGAAAGCCAAAGCCCATTCCTAACTAGTTTTGATCATCAAAAAATCCATGGCAATTTTAACAAGAATACGGGTGTTAAATTAATCACAGTGAACTGGCCAAATTCCAATTCTGGTAATTACATCCTGCATACCTAAAATTCCCCCTGCAGTTTCAAGTGGAGAAGCTACTCTTTGCTTTTCCTCTTAAAAAACATTGCAGATAGTGGTGCTACTAACATAACTTTTGGTCCAAAAAGTTTCATTTTGGTACCAGGTAAATGGGCTGAAAAGCTTTGGGTCTCCTCAGACTAAAGATACCATAAAAATGTGACTGTTCTGGTATGTTACTGCATCCAACTATTTTTCCCCCTCATCACACACACATCTATCCTCTCCCCTGATTGCAGTGGAGGCATCTATTTATCTGTTACTTCTCTAGTTAAGAAAACCTTGCCTGTGCCTTCCACAACCCTAACCTGCAAAATCAAGCATCCCACTCATCTGACATGGAATCAGGTGAAAGAATGCAATGAACATCCTCAGGGGCTCTCCAGACAAAGAACAAGAAAACTCACTTGGTGTATTGAGTGTGTGTCTTATGAAGAGTACAGGCATTTGCTGCCTCTGCTCTTTCAGAAACAAATAAAAGGAGTAGGATTCCTTCTCTACTCTTAGACACCAGAAAAATGGCAGGCATGGTAGCAGTGCTAATTCTTTCTTTCCCACCAATAGTTATTACAATATAATAATTCAAAGTCCAGCATCTATCTGACCAATTTAGCAGAAAGATTTGGCTAGAAACCAACTGTGGAAGTCACCATTAATTTTTAAAATAGCTAAACTACTAGGTCTTATGTACTGCCAACATTGTACCTTCATGCAGTCACTCGAAAAAGACTCTTACTTGCTTTTGCAGAAGCATCCAGGATAGTATTTGTAAATATATGTAAGAGCAGAAAGTCCAAAGAGAGTAAGAGACCAAGAACACACTGCCACATAGAGAATGTGCCTGTTAAGGTAAGACGAATACATGGGAGAGGGAGACACACAGATGCTGGGCTGCTCCAGGCAGGTAAGAGTAGGCATCTGTCAGTCTGCCACTGTGGCAGCCTCCTCTGACACGGCCCTGCTGACTCCTCTCCAGGTAAGCTGCTTTCTGAGCTGAGGACAAATGCATATTGTACAGAAAGCTGGCTGGAGTTTTCCAAGTTTCTATTAAGGCACATTTTGTAAGTGATAACGTCTCTTAGTGTAACAAGCAAAATATTATGAATTGATTCCAGCATGAGCTATTCAAGATAAGATGGAATAGGAACAGTAGCTGAAGTAGAAGTGTTTAAATGAGACACAGGGTCTGTTCCTTGCTTCTGACCTCTGTAGATAAGCAATAAAATTACACATGGCTGCAACAGTATTCTGTGTCAAGAGTATTAAGTGGACAGCTTCTAATTACCTTTTCCTCATAAAGCTAGAGAGTTTGATCTATTGCTTAAAAGCTTTTCAGTTTAATTTATTTTAATCAACAATTCTATTTTTAGCAGTTGTTTCTAAAATGTTCTTCTAGTAAATGGGTGGGTAGATAGGGTGGTTGAGGGTCTGGTTAGCTATGTGGCTCATCTCCCAAGATGCACAACCCCAAAGTCCCCAGCTCAGTAAGAATCTGCTGATGTAAAATGAGATTGTGCTGATTTTCACACCAACAGGAAATTAAATAGTAAAGCCACTCCCCTTTCCCTGCCCCTTCCATAAGAGAGGGACAAAAAGGAGAGACTATGGGTTGAGATATCAATTTACTAAAACCACAAAGCAATGGAATAAGACATGCTCAGTATAGTTATATTAACAATAATTATAAATAATTAATGTGGCAATATTAATAGTAAAAATATACAAAAAAGAAGTTTTTTACCCGCAAAATAATGAAACACCATTCACCGCTGTAAACAAAACCAAGACGGCGGCTGCTCTGTGCAGTCGCTCCCACATGGTTTCCCCAGACAAAGGCAACCTGTTCCTGCCCTCCGCCCTCACACATTTGGGAGCAAAGGCAATATGGTGGTGGGGCTCGCTCACATGGTGAACACTTCCCAGCCCCCTGCCCCAAACAGTGAAGGACACAGACACCCAGCCAGCCGCCTCCTGGCTGGCGCTGTTGCTTCAGCACTAGGAGCAATTGAGTTTTCACCCCTATCCCTGTCAGCACCAGTGGTCCACAGGTGCTCTCTGGAGAGAACAGGAGTGGGGACTGGTGGGATGACAGAGGGACCGAGCCTGCAGGAGTTCCTGCCAACGCTTTGCCAGAGTAAGACAAAATAGCCCTTTCTGAACAAAACCACAACTCCCAGCAATGATGTACCTGGTATAGGGAACAACAACCTGGTCACACCCACACAGCACTCAACTCCCCTCTCCCCCGTAACCAGGACTAAAGCACTGGAGTCTGGGAACCCTACAGCAGTGGGCATATTTTATAGAAATAATTTTTTCTTCCAGTTGCAACAATGTCCAATAACATTCAGCGGGATTCAGTGCAAGGAGGACATTAATGCCCCCATGCTTTTCTAGACATGGTTATCAGCCCTGACAACATTTTCCTATGTCCCTGCTCATGGTGTAGGGCACTAGGATGGGAAGCCCTTGACAAGGCAGTTATTGGGTATGAAGAACCAAGAACTATGGAGAGGGAAAGAATGGCAGTTCATGCTTCTAGTACAAATATATTGTTTGGTTGTACCTTCTCCCACATGAAAGAAATGATTCAGGTAAAGGGCAGTTTTGATCACATTTCACAATCCCTCAGACTGAGAAAAACAATGGTGAAAGGGAAGTGAAAAGACAAACAACTTCTGAAACTTGCCACAGGATGCTAGAAGTACAAGTCATCCACAAAGATCCAAGACTGTTTTCACTAAACAAAACTTTTATTCAAGGCTGCAGTGTTATTCTTAGGATCAAATTTAATAATCCAATGGTACTGAACCTTCTTGTGCTATTGTGGTATTGATTAATCCTTTGATGCTCATTTGGCTAATATGCATATGGGCTATTCACGTACTAATTTTCATAAAATTTGGACCAGAACAGTACCAAGCTATTCTCTCACTACAGCACAAGTAATTTAATAAAAATATCCCCATATGTCATAAGTCAGATATTAAAAAAGGAAAAAAAAACAACACAAAAATCATGGACTTTATGACTCTCATGAGACTACAGAAAAGATCCATCCTTAGCTATAATAGGAAAAATGACCTTGGCACAGGGCACTTCCTGAAAAACGAAGGACTGGCTGGGGTTAATGGCCTACAGCTTTGCCTGAGGCCATCAAGTCTCCCAGTCAGTCATTAATCCCCCGGAAGTACCCCAGTGCCTTGATCATTTCTACTTAATTAAAGTCAGTGATCCCCAGGATGCCTCCATTTCACCAGGAGACTCTTTCTAGTTACTTCAAGGAATGTGCCTCTCAACTCCCTCCCTTCGTTTCTTTCTCTCTCAAGATATTTGACATGACATGTTTCAATTTCCTTTTTAATGGCCAATGTTTAATATGGCTTACAAATAATTATTTTTTATTTCATCTTTGACATGAGCCCTTAGTCCAAAATTGAAAAATTAATTTTTTTTTTTTTAAGGGAAAAAAAATACATCGGTGGTTCCCTTGTGAGGGGCACTGAACCCAAAGTAAATAACTACCAAGGTTTAAAGAGCTTCCATCTTAAAAAACATACAAAACCAAAAGCAATACATCTAAATGAGGAGAAAAAAAGCTCAGAATTATGTCGTGAGGATGAGCAGAAATCACACAGGATGATTTAATGGAAAGTCAAAAATGAGAATCTGCTCTTACAGCCTTTTTTCCCCATCCAAGTCTCTAAGTCTGGAAGCACTTATGAGAATTAATTTAATGATTATCAGAGGCCCCACAGACTTCAGTGGAATTACGCATATGCAAAGAGGTAAGTACTTGTGTTTTCAGAACCAAAGCCTACACTTACTCAACATGAAACAAACAAGCCAGAAGGGTCACCAGTGTAGCTCTCTTCAGAGAATCAGTTTCATCTCATTGACACTTTGTTAACAGCCTGTTTCAGTTTACAAAATAGAGACCTAGAGTTTGTCATTTTAAATGGTGATCTGACAACAGGCTACACATTAAAATAACACTCTTATGTACATCTGAATTTCAAGTACAGAGTTAGGTCAGCATCAAACACAAGAGCCTGAGATGCATTCACTATCGCAAAGACCTGATAACCCAAGTCCCAATCTTTCAAATCTTTGGTAACCCAAGCGGTAGGAGGCTGCAGTGCATCTTTAAATTAGTATTCACACTTAAACCTGTACTTACTGTACAGGGTCCATGTCCCTGATGATTTAGAGTATTTAAAGTCTAAATTAGAACTTTGCAGCCTACTTCTGACTCTATAACAGACTGCATCAACACTATAGGTAATAATTCCTTTTGCAGGCCTAAGTTCAAACTAGGATTTTAACTTAGTAAAGAAAGACAATGGCTATTCCAGACAACAGCAAAGGAGGCATTACAGTAGCATTACAGTAGCCTTTCATTGCAGTAGGCAGCTGTAAATGTTGTAGGTAGCTATTCTGGCAAAATAGCAAATATTACAAGTACGTGGTATGCATGTATGGCCCAGCACACACAACAGGCAAATAAATATCTATATCTAGGTGCACACACTGTGCACTTGGTGGGGGCAGAGGGGGTGGTGAGTGTGCGTATACATAGAGAGAGGCAGAGAAGGCACATATAATTTTGTAATTTCTTAATGCTATCACAGAACAAGAATATAACTAGACTGATTCATTATCCTAGCATTTTGCAGAACAACTTGACAAGCTTGTTGAATCTCTACAGTCAGAATGTTCCATAAAACCAAGAAAATAAAACTCATATGATAGTCATATGTATTGAGTCAGTATTACCAATACTTTATTTCCTGCTAGTCAAAAGCAATGACTTAGTGAGTTAGACTGTAAATCCAAATGCATTTACACATTGCATCATAACTGACTGCTCCAGTCACTGACTGAATTTGACTGCTATCAGTCTGATCACAAATGTAAGTTTTCTTCTCATTATTATAATAGCAGTGACTGATGTTTTTAGGATATTTCTGTAACTATTTAACACCACTCTCAAGGCATTTATGGCTACTGTAAGAACAATTATTATTAATTAATCCAACTGAAATAGCCTGTAAGAGTCCCTGTTCCTGGAAAGACTTGTGTGAAAGAATTTCCCAGTCACAACAAAAGAAAGCTTGCATGTGCATTGAATATACAAGTTATTTAAGTATATTCAGATCATCACCTCAGTGATTCTTCAGCAACATTATGGAAGTTATAGTTATCATGGGTTCCTTTTAAAGCTGCCCTTTCTGGATATAAATAAGTCCTGACAAATTCTGCCCAACCTTTTTATTATTTCAAGTTTGACATCACTAACACAGGAGATGAACCCTTTCGAAGGAATGATAACTGTGCTATAATGAAGATGTCATGATCTTGACAAACATAAAATAGTTATTTTAAAATTTCAACAACTGCAGGTCTGAATCCAAACTTTCAGAGTGCTGACTTTCTCATCTGCTATTTTGGTTTAGAAACAACAAGCAAAATGAGCCTACACTGAATAAACATCCTCTGTCTTGAATTTACCAGGATGGATGAATGAGCTTTATGCCTCTCAATTAGCACTAGTTAGATAGAAGTACATCCTCACACAATGCAGAATATTTGCAACCCTAAGATGATATCTATCCCTGAATCAGCACACCCCATTTATGAGTTCTAACTGTTCATATTTCGTTTGCTACTCATCTTTCAACAATGATCCTTTTCTTACAACGGAATGAGCTAGGGAAGAATGACACCAAGTTAAATGTAAACCTTTTTTGATGCCTCCCATACTATAGAATTGCTTAAATTTTACGATTTGCTGAACTACACTCACATCAAGAACAACATAACATGAAAATATCTCCATTTCCCATCACATGCTCTTCCATTGGACAACAGGACATTAATTTCAAAAGTTTGATATGGTGCCTGCAGGAGCTAGGTTGTAACAATAGAGAGGATACATTTTGTAGATTAAAAAGCTTTATTTGTATTAATTTGGTATTAAAAATAGATGCATGTATTAAAAAAAAAAAGAGTAGTTTCATTAATCATTTTACTGATCAAAGAAATAATTTGCTAAGTGGACAAACTTCTTTCCTGTCAGTGAGAACAAATTTTGAACAGTTTAATGATGCTCTGGAAGAATTCCTTCTCTTGAACTACAGCTAAACTTTCAGCACTGAAGGAGTTTAAGTGACTGACTGAAACCACAATGTATAAGAAGTATAACTTGAGTTTGGCAGATCAGAGCCAAATAAAAAGTGATGATAAGTAACATATCTTATAATATACTCTCAGTGTCTTGTCATTAACATAATTATGTCAGTACAGTCAATCAGCACTTTGCCTTGACTTTAAAGTAAGATTCTGAATACATGTTTCTGGAGTTGGAGGGAGTATGGCAGAGAAGAATCATTGAATTTAAAGCCACAGTTATTCATGGCTTTTTAGGAAAACAAGGTTATCCATTTATTATCTGCTTTGTGCTGGAATAACACTAAAATTATTCTTATGAGTTCAATACCATCTGTAATAGCCCTCTGGCTATACAAAACAAAGGGACTCAAGATGAAGCATTCCTTTCACGAATGAGAAACTGATTTACTACCTGAAGTGATAATTAATGCCATTCAGTTTGGTTTGGAGTAGGGATGAATAGGATAAAATGACAATGCTTTCCTATTGAAAAGGTTTCTTTGCTATGTGCTGGGAGGACTGACAAACATATGCCATCAGCAGTGGCAAGTGATGGCATCTGCCAGAATCTGCTCTCTGAAGCAAACAATTATGAAATGGATCACCTTTGTGGCTTTAGTGACAAAGGCTGCATAGAAGCCTGGATAGGCAGAAGCACATTCACTATACCAAAGCAGGGATATAGCCCCTAAGTTACTGTAGTCCACATCATCAAGAATTTATTAAATAATGCTCTCCAGGTAAAGTTTTCTGGCATAAAGAATTCCTCAAAAGATCTGCTTGCTTCAAGACATCAGTTTATTTTTAGATAAATTATTAAAACCATGTTGAGACCCTGGCCATAAACCTCCAGATGTTGGGATGTTTAGAAGGTAAGCTGCCTAAAATCCTTAGGTTGTGCCTTACAAGGGCAGCCATTCTGAAAAATCAGTACTGATTCCAAAGGAGCAGCTAGGACAATATCCAACAAAGCAAATCCTCATGGGATATAAATTAAGCAAGAGTCTTGATTTTGCTAATGAATCAGATTTGCCATATAAGATGCTAATATTCTTGGTACTTCTATCCTTGCAGTTTCTCTGTAAGGTCCTCTGAACTAACTGCAGTATGCTGAACAATAAGCATCATTCTGCCCCTCTGGCCACTCTGACCAAATCTCTGTAAGCTATTCTGACCCACTCCTGGCCTTCCTGATAGCTTTACATGTAATCCTTTCCTGATCCCCTCTCAGCTCTCCTGACACCATGACTTCTCCATCTCTCATGCAGCTCTAGTATTTGCTCTAATAGCTCTTTTTCTGCTTCACTTTTACGACTTTCTCCATATCCTTAGGATCCAAGTACCTCTTCCAGTGCTTCTTATTTCCTGCTCCTCTGACCTTGTGTCAGCCAGGACAAAATTGGTCTGATCCTGTCTGATCACACATTTTTCTCTGAACAATATTGTATATACCTACAATTCTCTCTTTTCCCTCTCCTTGGTATTTTGAACCTTTCAAACTCCATTTGTGCTGTTTTGATCCACTTTCAGCTTCTCCTGAGCCTCTACATTCCTCTCTGAGCCATTTTTTGCCACACTGGATCCCTTCTCCACTCTTCCTATGTGGCTCTAATTACCCTTCAACGTTTCCTTCTCTCTCAAAATCCTCTGAATCTCAGCTCTGTAACATGCAGTATATTCAATATGCGTACTGTGAAATCAGTGGGAATTTAATAGCAAAGAAATACACTGCCATTACTGCTGAAGAACATGACTGAAAAATAAAAAAACCCAATATTTACTACCTATTCTCAACATTTATTTATCAAACTTAAATATCTTAAATATCAATATCAACAATCAAAATATCAAATATCAATATCAAAAATCAAAAATAAATATCAATATCAATAAATATCTTTATCTTGAATATCAAGATATCTTAAATATCTTGAATTGTATTTTACCTGCATTATTAAGGTATGGGCTCCTCATTCTAGTTTTAAATTGACACTTCTAAATCCTGCATCCTATAAACCTCTATTCTGCACAAATTACCAACAGGGGATGAGAATATCATCATCCCCTGACCACTTTGCTCAAACAGGTACATGGCACTAACAGCGGGCACGTGCAATGAGGACTAATGCAAGTTCCATCAGCTGCTATGACTGAAGAGTGGGTGGCCTGTGAGCAGCATCCATGCAGTGCCCTGCTCTGGTGGCACGTAGCCTGTGTGTGCTGCTCAGGATGGCAGGGCAAGAGATCAGCCCAGCACCACTCATTCAGTCACTGGAAGTGGAATTATTTCTTCATTTGCCAGCAGAGCATGACCTGGGGCTCCCCACTAACTACACCCACAACATTGCAGGCCTTGCACAGACCCACGTGCTCACAAACCACAAACACAGGTAAGTCCTCACAGCATGGTGGAGATGCGCTCATGAAGGCCTTTCCCTGAGTGCTCATACACAGGTATTTCATATTAATGAAGGGGAAGTTTCCAAACAGCTGATGGTTCAAGTACATGTTGAGTTAACATTTCCCTCCATTTAAGACTATACTGCATCAGCAAAAATTCAGTAAGGAACATTAATTATCAAATGTGCCAGTTTTGTGACTATTAAGTACCTCGTTAGATTCAGTTTTTGAAAACGCATTCACGAGCACTTTTTTACAGGACAGAACGGCACATTTGGCATTGTTTAACCCTTCAACATGACCCAAAAGATTTTGGTTCCAATTTATTAAGATTTGTTTGGATAATTTCCATTTTTATTTTGAGAATTTTCTTAGTATACAAAATTTTAAAGGCCTTTTAGCTGTTCTTGAAAAACAGGCAAACTAAAGACATAAAAAATGGCATTCTTTTATTCAGTTGCAATAAAATTTATCCCTAGAGCAGCTACATGTTTTTCATTCATACCTACAGCATTAAAAGCTGGTTAAAGATAAAAACGTTGTCTACATATTGTATATAAACATATATTCATAAACACTCATTGCTGACAACAACACCAGTCTTTGTGTTTATATTAGCACATACAGAGTCAAATTTTTCAGCTACAATATATTTCCTTTAATCTGTCAGAAAGAAAACCTCATACTTCAACAAAGGAAAGAAAACGAAAAATAAATTAAACCCATATTTAAAATATATCATCTAGCCTAACCTTTACTCCATTAGAGAAAATATGCCTGCAAAAAAAGATTAAATACAAATTTGCTTTGCTTTTAAACCTACTTAAGAAGTACCTATCCTATCTGTTCATATAAATTCCAATGGAAAACACGATGACATGCAATTACTAATCTCAATGTACACAGCTATGCCTCGGGGACTTAGTGGCTCATATTTTACTGTTCTGTAATCAAATACAGAACTAATGAGTAAAAATATGCTTGCCCCAATAAATTCCCAGCACCTGGACAAGTGTCTGACAATGAAATGGAGGATGCACACACAAAATTCATTCTGCAAAGCTATTAAAGTGTTATACTTGCCAACAAGTGTTCATTAAACAAGAATGAAGGATCTTTATGCCAGTTTCCTACCAAAGGCTTTTTAATATTTTAATGGAGAGTAAAGACTATTTATCTGAACTCTGATCAGTTAATGTTCAAATCTGTTATGAAAAAACAAGGAGTCTTTTATAATACATTTCATAAAAATCCACTTTGCAATGCTTCAAATAAAGACTAAGAACTGTAAAAGATTATGGTGCAAATAAACAAAATCAGTACCATTTTGAAATTATATGGTTATCCGTGAAGCTCCTTGGCATATTAGAATCATGTTGTATTTTTATTTAAAGAATGGTTAGCAACAACCATGATACAAATGAAAAATAGGATTAGAGATGGCATCACTTGTGCAGAAGCATCTTCAGACTGCAGAGAAAGAACCCCAAATTTAATGGGACAGATGAAAGAAGTGGGAGACTAATAGATTATGCAAAGCTAGGCCATATACCTATAGGGGAAACAAAAGCACTAAAACCCACATTTAATATAGTCTATAAAAATATAATGACAGATCAAAAGTGTCTCTTAGAAATAAAAATACGGATCAGTGCAAGACTTCACCAATACTTCATTTGCAAGAAGATGATGACTTTGGATTTGGGTTTAGTCCTTCAGAGTAAGTTAGACCTGATTTATCTCCCAGGTTAATGAGTGAGTAAAAAGCACCATTCATTTTTCCATTGCAGGTTTTTACCCAAGGGCAGAAGAAACAGAGGTCAGATTCTCTTTTACAAAATCCAGTCAGATAGGAAATGTGAGGATATCATTTATTGGTCCTTTTTTTTCTTGGGCCACCTCAAATTCCCAGCACTTGTGGCAGTATATTAACTAATAAGATATGTAAGGATACCTTGGACATGGTTTTGCTCTAGCTTCCAGCAGCCAGCATGAGAGAGAAAATAGTGTAATATGAAAAATAACAATGTGGAATCATAGACTGTTCTTTTGACTATTAATTTCTGATCCCTACTCCCAGGGTAGGGAGTATTTAATTTAGATACCCTGGCTAAAAGCAGGAGGAACAAGAAGAACAGGAGTAGGAGTCTGCTCCCAAAACCTGCTTCCCACACATTTTCCTTGAGATGGTATCTTCTAAACCCATATGTTTCCAAACTTGATTTATATGCATTGTTTTGAGAATCTGATGAATTTGGTGGTATTTAACAGCAAATGCTTTGAGTTGCTCTCAAATATCTGTGACACTTTGGAGGAGAGCTCTCCTCTTCATCCTTGATTCCTATCTCTTCTCCTCACTAAGCCTGATGTAGGTTCTGAAATTGATGGAAAAATTACATGAGAACCACCAGAGCTTGGATATGTTTGTTGCATAGCTTCTGATTGTCCTCTTCAGCCCATTTCCAATGTAGTATCACATATGTGGCCATTTCACATTTGACAAAAAAGAGAAAGCTTTCTTTGTGCAAAAAGAAAGTACGGGGTAGCAGTGTGGAACACAAATGTAAAGAGGTGAACGTTCTAAAAGTTGTGAAGGCAGCAATGTGCAAATACACATTTAAATTGCAAACCCAAACAATTATGTGGCAAGTACCCAACCATGTGCACAGGTTTTGGTTATACAGGCAAATGTGCATACTTTTAAAGCATAATAATTCTTTTATTGCTCTAATTTAATCTTCTGCTTCTGAATGTTTCTGAATTCTTTTTGGGGAAAGCCAAGATTTCCTAGGCTAAGCAGGCGTATGGTAGAGTCTACAAAGAGCAATGCATATATTCATAAAGTAAAGCACTGTATTGTGGAAAGAAGTATTTTTAAGGCACAAGAAAGTTAGAGTTTAATAAGGTGTGAAGTTGTCAGGGAAAGATTTGTGAGGTTGGGAGTTCATTTTAATGCTTACTAATTGGAGTAGAATTGGCAGTTATAGCTCTGAGGAGTGAAGTACCTCTGCCAATGGAATACATTAACTGGCACATAAACAATAGAAGTACCCACTATCCTCTGATGTGCCGAAGGAAGAGGTGGCTAAACCAACAACACGAGCCTGGGCAACGCCAGTCTGTGATCTTCCCAGCATGAAAACCAATGAATACACCCAGTGCTATCTCACAAAGCTCAGACTTACTCTTGATCACATATCCAGACAAGCCTCCTGACTTATTATTGAAAGACAAAATATTTACAGCATGCAACCCAGCTCCAATTAAACTTTACTATTGATTGTACTAGGAAAAGGACCAGGACCCTCAGCTCAAACACTGAACACCTAGTTCATTAATTGCTACCCTTAAGAGTAGGTTAGCAATTAATATGATATTTGATATTTAAATGATATTTAAATTATAATTACCTACATAAAAGTAAAACAACTAAAAAACAAATCTAATCTATTTTCCAACACTTTTTCTAGTTCAAGTGTTCTGTTATGGAGAAGATCAAGTATTAATAAGAACAATTTCAAGCAGATTCTTAAACCAGTTATCACCTGCTATGATTACTACATTAATGAACATGTGGTTAGATTCATTCCCATATCATCCCTGGAATATTCATGCAACACTGTAAGAGCTCCATCAGTGACCAGCACTCACATAAATGCCCTAGTGCATATGGCAACACTTTTGTGGAACAAGGCTCTGTAAATCTTATGTTATTGCATTCATCAGCTCCAAGTAGAACCTTTTAATTAAACTAACTTGGTAAAGTACCATGCACGTGATGGAGCTTTAGAAGTAATACATAATGATGATCAAATGATGTGTGAGGGAAACTTTATCATGCTAAACTCATATTTAAACAGGTGAGACACAGCCCACTAAATTCTCTGCATGAGTTTACTACACTGAATTTACTATAACTGATAGCAGTTATTCCTCAGCTGCTCTTCTCCCAGTCAGAATTCTCATCCTGATTTTGCTGCTGAATTCTCAGGATTTCAGTCTCCCACCATGCTCTTGGCTGGGCTGAGCAGCTGTTTGGGTTAGTGTATGTAAAAGCCACCACAAAGTTTAAGAAAATCAGTGAAACATAATGACACATCCATTGCACGAGTGGTGCTGCTAGATATGACTGGCATATTTCCAATATTTCATTTACATAGACTTTAATCAGTATGTACAATATCTCCTTTCCTAAAGTAAATCCATTCTGTAATCTTTCACATGTAACTATGTGCGCCTTTTGTCATTCTCTCCAGTGAACTGATTCCTTACATATCTTTTCTAAATGGACCAAATAAGGACATTTTGGTACTAATCATACCTCCTTCACATATATCAGAATTTAATTGTAAAAACTAAGGCTTTCTAATGGTCAGATAATAGTTCTGACACTCTAAAAAATAGTCCAGTTTTATCCATTCCATGAACCTTTCAGTCCTTCAGTGAGGCAGGAATAACTCTCTTTTTTACAAATGGTCAAATCTGCTATACGAATCTGTGACCACAGGTAAGACACTGAGCAATTTATTCATAGCAACACGGGATCCCAGCTGCATGGTCCTAAATGATAAAATATATGGAAAAAGAGGACTGAAAGGTCATATTAATTTTATCAATATTTGTATCAATATTTTGCTCTGACTCACAACAGTTAAACAGTCTAAGTTGCATCTAAAAGATACACCTTTTAAAAATTATTTATTTATTTTATAACGAGGAAGGACTATTTTTCTAGTCTACAACTAGGTTGCTTTACACATGAAAATGTCAGAATGCTTCTTGGCCCAGGATATTCAATGAACAAATAGAAGATGACACATTTTGCCAGAAAGAAGGGATGTACCGTAATAAAGTTAAAAAGTAAACAGTCGTCATCAACTGCCTTTTTGATATTCAGAGGGAAGGAGAATCAGAGTCTTTTTTACATACAACTGTGTCAAGGAAAAATGAACAGTAATTTTTTACCTCCCCAATTTCCAGGAAGTCCAATAGACTGCTTTCATACTAAAACCTGGAACAAAGATGGGGTTTGTCCATTGCATTACAATATCGTACCTTATAAGGAAGCTTTTGACAGCCTTACATTAAACTCCTGAAAACTAATGAAGAGTCCTCCTTAATACACATTTCTTTTTTCCAGTTTGGGCTTGAAGTGACAACATTACAGAAATACCCTGAAGGTTTTTATTTAAATAGCATCCTATAAAACAATGCCCTCTTGTCAGTCAACACTAATTCAGCAGAAGTCAAGCTATAAATCTGTCCAAAGGCCAGCAAAGTGCTTAACTTGGCACATCCCTAATAAAATTAGGAATGTGAGTTTATTACATGAACCTTAAGTAGGTTTGGCCAAGATATTAAGATTTTTGCTTATGGCAACCATGGCTAATGTGGATTGGTATTTTCATTATAACGCACCCCACAGCATTTCTCAGTAACGTCTCAGGTTTCCAAATTGGACAATAATTTTCTACACTATCTGACACATCGCTAGGTGTTACAGATGAAACTCTGTCACTTAACTAAGTACAGTTCAACTTAAAGATGGCAAAGACTTTTCAATAATGCTAATTCTACTGAAAAAATGAAGTCAAATTAATTAATACTTCTATTAATGTAATGTGATTTCACTTTTTTCAAGTAAAGAAGCACTTAGAGGCTTTTAACCCAAGCTCAGATGCATTGTTTCAGCTCAAGGCAATTGAGAAGTGATTTCTACTGTAATAGGCTGAAATGCACATTAAGAAAAACAGTAAGAAGGTAGATTTTGCAGTCTATATTTTAGTTGTTTTTAGCCAAATATACTTCTCAATTATATTAATGCAGAATGTCTCTTCAGAACAGTATCCTATGAAGCTTCATGTTGTAACTCCCCTCTCACCATCTTCCACACTAAATTTCTGTTGCACAGAAATATCTTTCCTTTGAGGGAAGAAACACACCCTGAGGTTTTCACCTGGCTAAAGAAGAATATATAATCCCTAGGTTCTGGTGTGGTCCCAAGCCACACACAGCACTGCAAGCACTGCAACAGGAAAAGATGCTTCTTAAGATGCTACAATACCAAACACATGAATGTGCAGAGTTGCTGAAGTTCACTTCATGAAAAATACAGTACATTCTGGGAAGGAAATATGATTGATTTCCCTTGAGTAGACTGTTTATCAGACAAACACATTTTGCAAACTTTGACATAAATTGTTAGTTTTCTTATCACACTGACAATATAAAACCAGTACCTTTGTAGAAACTTCCTGAAAACTCTTTAATGACCTCTAAACAGTGTTATCTTATCATCATCTGACTTTCTGCTTCAATAAATCATTTTAAAATAGGCAAAAAGAAAAATTGATACCAAAAATATGAATTTGTTTTCCATAGCTTTAGCGTTTAAGATGTGAGGAGTCTTCTCACAGAATAGTTACAATGCTGATAAAGCACTCACATCTTTGTATTTGCAGTCATTTTGCAAGAAAAGAAAGAACAACTCTCACCAAAGATCCTCAGGAGAAAAGAAATGAAGATTTGCAGTTTCCTGGTCCTTGTATGTAAGGGTCTGACAGCACTGTTCACTTTGAAAGGCAATTGCATATGCAAATCCTTGCTTGATGCCCATAATAGAAAGATGCAATATGGTAACATTTTGTGTGTGCAGTCTGCTTGTGAAGATATCTAGTAATCTGCATGCAGAGGCGGCCAGAGCCAGCACATGCAGAGCTATCCAGAGCACATTGTCAACACTTGGGCTATCACACAATACACAATATTTCAAAACTTTCAATATAAATTTTTGCTTCAAGCAAATAGTCTCTTTTTGTGCCTGCATTTGTAGCTGTAATTTTAGCTGTTCAAAAAATCTATACACGGAATGCATTGAGACAAATGCTCATCAAATTAATGAGTAAATAGAAAACATGCAATGAACACTTCACACCCAAAATAAAATAAAACACTCTTAGAATCAACCTTGCATAGCCAGGGACAGGAAAAATACCATATAATCTAAGGGACTAACAAATTGTGTATGTGCTTCTCAGAATATGAAAAAAATCAGTCCTTTCAAAGAACCTGTGTAAAATACAGAATATTTTCTTGAATTATTCTGAGTGCAAATTTCAAACAGTAAGTATTTTAAAAGATGTTGCAGAGCTGTTGGACAATTTGAGAAGACATAAAACACGTTAGTTACTTGTGTGAATAATTTAGAACCCTCAGCATGATACTATCATCACAAAAAGGCTATGTCTAACTGCATATTAGCAGCAAAACACTAAGTGCCTGTAAACCAACACAGCTCTACAATTTTCCTGTTTTCTTCTGCTGTCTGGGAAGAGTCTGCTGGTAACTGAAATCCCAGGATGGTAGTCTTTACCTGTAGCACAAACATACTTGAAAGCACCATAGCAGCTTTTGAACTGGTATCTGCATGCCTTTTGGTATTCTGTTTCCCTGCAAGGTGAAGGTGCACCAAGGGTGAAAATTGGTGTGATAAGAAAGGTGCATCCTGACCTCTGTGGAATGATCTGAACTGGATACCTCAGAGCAGTGGGGACCTCAGTTCAGACCAGAGCTCTACAGAATAAGTCACATTTTCTTTTCAGGGCTACAATTAAAGTATCTCCCTTCTTCTGTGAAAGATTTTTGCACAGCATTGCATTGGATACTAAAGACCTCTCTAGATCCTTCTGATCCCCCTCGATATCTCATTAAATTGACAGACCAAAGCCTATTACCATACTTTTGTCAATTGCACAGTGGTTGTGTGATCTAGAGAAGAACTCATCTGACATCACCACCTAAATTAATATTCCCTACTGACCTTTATCCAATTTACAAATCCCATTCTCTCCAGATATGAAAGGACAGAGCATTACTCTATGCTCCCCTCCACAGCCAGTATCTCACGTGCAAAAATAAAGGAGGTAGAGAAACACTACAAATCTTGCCTTAGAGCTGAAAAACTCTCTCGCTGAGCAAGAGAGTTTATTTCAATTTAACATAAATAATCATATGCAGGTCTGCAGCTTTTATGTCTCACAGCTCTCCTTAATTCCACATCTCCTTATTGCAGGCAGGACAGGCATAAAATATTTCATCAGGGTCTACAGTAAAAGTGTTTTGAAAAACCCACCATTCTGCTGCATAGCAATTCCTATCCAAATTCCCATTCACATTAAAACTATAGGGTTTTGGATGTTGGGATCAGAAAACTACACTGACATGACTAATTGAGACCAAATTAAAAACTACATTGTACAAAGCTATGGGAAGAGAAACAAAATAGTGTTGCATTTTTAAGGTATGATTTTAGAGAATAGTATTACAGATGAAACAGATTAAATTAAGAGTTATTCTAAGGCTGCCTTTAAAATTATAATTGTCCTCAATCCTTTGCTTGAAAATAAGAGTTAATGTTTCCTTCCAGTATTTACTATCTGAATTACACATGTAAAACATCATGTTAAACATACATATTGAAGAAGAAAGCCCACAGTACAGTGTGTCATTAAATCACCTTAGTTATCAAAACTTAATGAGCTCTGAAATAGACACAATCCCAATATTGCAGGTCATAAAAAAGATTTTACTTGTGACCTACATCATTCACATAGAAGAATTAAGAAATCAGGACATCTTTCCACTTTCCATTCACTGTATAAGTGCCTATTCACAGAGTCTGACTCCTAAGGGCAAGGAAAAGCACCAGATTCTGCAGGTTTTCCCTATACTGTGAGACATCATTACATAGATCTGCTCTGCTGACCACAGGCTGCACCGGAACACTTCCCACATATACCACTGAGATGGGCAACAAGTGGCAAACTTCATTATGGCTGTGGTAGGAAAAAAAACATGGTATAGCTCTCCTTGTAAAACATAATGTGAGATAGAAGGTCAAGTGGGAATAACAGTCCTCCAAAAAGCAACACGTAGCTGCAGTTTGAACATTTTGGCCACATGTTTAGCCTTTACAGAAAAATGCAACTTCTGAGAACCTGATCAGCTTGGTAAAATTGCTTAATTGAAATGTAACAGTGAGTGAGACCAAACCATGGGGTCATTCCAGACCCAGCTACACCAAGCAGGCACCAGCACAACTCCCCACCCAGGTCTAAGTGCTGGTGAAACCTGTCAGGCCTGCAGAATGCTATGGAAACCAAGACACCAAAGCTTTGTTCCCAGGGATTATAAGAATTAAAGAGTAAAAAGAGTCAAGAAATATGATTTTTTATTACAGAATTTTACCAACATATATATTTAAATAAAAAAAAAAAAATTGTGGTACTTCTCAGTTTGCTGTATTGTGCCAGATTGCTGAAGTGAAGAGTATCCACCATCTACTTCCACCAAGGTTTACTGTTAATTGAAGAAGCCAAACAACAAGAGCACCTGTGGCTGTCATTGGAGCAAACAAGGAGACCACTGTTCTGAGAGTCCTCAGTCACTGACAAAACCATTTTCTGGTCACTGAAGGGATGGCCAGCATGCTAATTCCAATGTGCTTCATGTAGTCCATGTATGTACAGCGACATAAAGGGAATGCTTCAATTCTGACTAGGCTTTGATTCAATTAATTGTGGTGAGATTAAGGGAAGAGAGAAACAGAACAGAAACATGACATCTGCCTGGCAGGTTGTTTATATTCCAGCAGGAAGTACTTCACAGTACTTCACTAATTCCCAGCTACTAAATGATCAACCCTCACAGCTCTCCCATAGATATCCAGCACAGCATCTCTTCCAATGTAATCTCTTTTAGCTGGGTAATATAAATCTACGCAGTACAGTGGTGGCACTCTACCCCACTCTCACCCATTTCTAATGATAATCTGTTCCTGTCCTGTCTGCTATAAAATTAAAAGCATCACTTTCTCCTTGAAGAAACATACATTACATGCCTTCAAGTATGTACAAATCATCACCTGATCATATTACTACAGCATATTATAGACCAGATTGGTGAAAGCTCCCTTGGATAAAAGCATGAGAGCAAAGACACCTAAAAAGTAAAGAAATAATTTTGAAAGTATTTCTTTCTTAGATTCCACTAAGTAAAAATAACAATTAAAAAATAAATTCCATACACAAGCAAAAATACTGTTAAGCTACACAATTCCATCTTGAATATGCAAATATCAGACTTCAGTCCTAAGTCAGTTTGAAAAGATAATGTCATGCAGAAAATCAAGATCATCAGATGAAATAACGTTATGAAAAGTAGTTTGAGAAGGCAACTTCTTGACTGTAAGTTCTATGTATTTCCACACCACAACACAAGCGGTCAAGGCAAAAAAAAAGTACAAGACTTTAATATCTTGATCACATTTTTCTTCATAGAGAAACAAATGGGAAATCAGGATCTATAAAAGGATATTTTTAATTAAATCTTCAGAGATTGGTGTATTGAAAGGAACTAAATGTTTCATCACCCTATTAATTTAGTAATATGAAATTAATTTCACATTAATGTGGATAAATAAGGCTGCCTTTAATGTCAATTTCATAAAGCTAATGTCCCATTCAAAAATTAAAAAAAAAAACAAAACAAACAACAGTGTGCAAGATATACAGTCTTCACTGCTGTACTCAAGGGTCTTGAGAAAGTTAGAATACATTTCTGGCAGCCTGAGATGAAGAAGCTGTGTCTAGGATGAAAAAGGGACCAGAATTTAACTCTGTTCTCATGGGCTAAAAGAGGAATTTGTGTCAGGACACTGAGGGTTGTAGATGTTAAGTCTCATTTTCCTTCCCCATTCTCTTCCCTGTCCCTACTAAATCAAAAGACCTGATCAACATTTCCTTTTGCCTTCAGTAATTTTACTGTGCTAAAGCTGTTATAAAAAAAATTATAACAGCTTTAGCACAGTAAAATTACTGCACTTCAGAATCTCCTCATGCATATCACGCGGTCTCTGTAGAACTAAGAAGAGAAGCATATTCATGATGAGCAAATGCAACAAACATCTCTTTTTCTTTCCTCTTCAGGGGATGAGAAAAGGAGAGTTGCAATTCAGCAAGTCACTCTTTGTACAGACCTTTTCAAAAGGGCTTCTTGTCAATTTAGAAAGCTAAAACTGCAGCTGTATACGGGAAAGCACTTAATAATAAAAGGAGTTGAAGAATGGGGTTGAAACTCTGAACCTCCCGACCACTAAGGAGTCAATTCCCACTGCCTTGCAGGACGGGAAAAGCAGTGAAATCTTAGTGGTGCTACACCTGGTTAATGGGGTAGGAGCGGACTTGGGCCCTTTGCAAAGTGGATTACAACAGGATGAATGACCCGTGCTGGATGAATAATGATCAGATAATTCCTTGAAATATAATGTAAGTTACAATCTTGTTAGACCGCATTCCTGGAGTCTTGTTCTTCTTTCTTCAGGATCTGGGACAAAGAAAAGGTGAAATGCAGGAGAAAGTACAAGTGCATTTCCTAAGCTGCTACAACAGCTGTTTTGATTTCTAAGGTTGTTTCTCCAGCAGGAGAGAAAGCCTGACAGGCATTTATTGAAACAGAAGTTATTGTACTGGATTTATGGGAGAAATTCATTTTAGGAACATAGTTAGAGGAGAAAGAAAAACAAACTACATACAACTAGTCTACACAATCAAATGAGTTCTACTGTCCTACTACCTTTACATGGCTTAAATCTGTTCTTTCATTCTTCGTTCCACCAAAAAAGACTAGGACTGTTTCCAACAGAGGAATATAATAAAATACAAGCAAAGTACCAAATTAAAAATACTACAACTTCTAGATTGCCATGATTCAGCATTTTTCTCATCCCCGTGTTTTTTTGATCATTTGCTTGTTTTTGAGGGGTATTTTTTTATACTTCAGAATGACACTGTGACAAGGCCAGGTGATAATGATACAGGCTCAGAGAATGAGTTTAACACTGGGAGGAAATTTAATTAAACAAAGAAACAGATTATTTCCATACATTTATTTCATTTGTCTTGTTCTACTTCATTCATTACCTGTCTTTTTTTCCATCTTGACTTCAAGCACTTTTAAGGATGCATCTTTACATTCTGCACCTTTCTCTTGTCCAAGGCAAGGGAAGGAATACGAGGATGAACTTGCCCTATGAGGTCACTCAGCAATTACTTTTTTGAAAACACTGCACTTTCTCCGATACTGTCAACACAAAACTGAAAGCTGAATGGGTTGGGTCAGAGAAGTTTTTTTGTCATCTTGGCAAATAATGACTTCTGTTGATAAAGGGTCCACAGCTAATTCTATGCACTGTGACACATGACAGCTCCTCATGCCCACCTGGCCAAAGAGTTGTACATGTACACTCTCAATTACACTAATGGATTTGGGAGAAAAGTAGTGTAGATGACACTTGCTTTACTAATTACACAATTTAATTTAGTTGTATGCTCTATAGAGCAATAGCAAATGCCCAGCTTGTAACTAGTAAGCACACTCCAAGAAAATGTTATAATTTTAACACTGAAATTTGCAGTTTCTTCCCTTGCTTGGTAGAAGAGTCTGGTGTAACCAGTCTGAGCAGAGGAAGTGAGGAAGCACTGTAGCTTCCAGCTATTCTCCTGGTCCCAAGACCACTGTGACAGTAGTCCCACTGGGTACAGGTGTGTATAGCAAGCCAGAAGCAGTTCCAACAAAGCCACATATCCTGAGCCCAGTGCTCTGCACCACTTGCACAACAGAGACCCAGAGAAGCACTCATTTATTGTTTTACTGCAGTCACAAGAAGAATCAGGCCTCACAGCACTTTTATAAACTCAGACTTAGCAAGTTCACTGAAACCAACAAATCAAACTAAGAAAACTTCACTCTGTGGTATGAAGTATTTTGAAGAAAGTGTTAAAAGAAATGGACTTGCTTTCCTCCTTTTTTTCCTTTCTTTCCCACCAGACATCACTGTTTTTCTGAGAATCCATGTCATCATTCAGCTGTTTCTTCTGACAAAGCCAGAATCCAGAACAGAATCTTCATGAAAGAGAAACTAATAAATTAGAGCTCTTTGTGAAGAATTTGCCATTAGTTCTGTTTCTCCCTGCCTATTAAGATTCTTTATTTGCTTCACCCTGAGATTTCTGCTGACAAGTCTATTCATTTACTACTAGCCTAGATAAAATGCTAATAAACAAAATGTCAAAAAATGTATTCATATGACTTTCCCCTTTACGCTGGGCTTGTTTTTAAAGGGACCATAGAATACATTAACATCTGGTGAAATTAGGATGCTTGTTCCCCCTAAAGACTAAATTCTATTTCAGGCTTAAAAACAGCTTATGAAAGAGTTAGATGAAGTATCCTTATTTCCCTGTTCTGTTGGGCATGCACAGACAGCTCTGCCAGCCCACTAAATTCAGTCACTGCCCCATCTCCCATCAAAACCAAACAAGAATAGATATATATTATACAATGCTACACTTTCTACAGACTTTCTGTGGTGTCCCACAGATATTCTATAGAAGGATTATAACATTTCATTAAGCTCCACAGAAAGGCTGTCATTACTTCTACAGAATTGACAGAAGAACTCTCCAGAGCTTTATTTTGCTCCCGTATCAGTTTGTGTTTTGTTGATGCCTTACTCCCTCCCATTAGACTGGTGTAGAGCAATTATGTCCAAGTGTGTGCTCTTTGGCTGGGTACTCCCAAGGGAGTCCTCCCTTTAGCAGACTTGTGCCAGTGAAGTTCAAGTGTACAAATGGGCGGTGTCTCAAAGTCACCACTCCTAAACAAAGACACCTCAGAAAGTGCCACCATGAATTAAAGAGTCCATGAGTGAAAGCTACAAGTGGCTGACCACTGAGAATGGAGACAAGCTATCATTAGCTAGGTATAAAACACCCAGGTAGAGTGCCAAATGGAAAGCACTCCAGAGAAGACTCTTGTGTGTTTTCTCATTCATCTTGACCATTCAGAACTTCTAGAAGACTGTAATTTTCTTTGTGTAAAACTACTCGTTCAGCCTGTGTAAATAAACATGCAGTCGAGATGCAAGACAGGAAGCTGTGTTTAGTCACAGGTAAATATTCCTTCTCTCCTCACCTTTTAACCTGGAACAACAACAGCGTGGGGTTGGCATGACACATCTCTCCAGCCAAAACTATCCCTTATCCTAATGAGATTTGCTAAACATTTTCAGAATGAGATGGATGGGAAACACAGCTTCACCTGCTTTTATATGGGAGTAGAATTCTGCAGTGAGAATGACTGATATTTTAGTTTTAGAGTGTGTTTTGTGAACCATTCAGGTGAGAGAAAGAAAAAAAAAAGCCCTGAACATTTCCATCTTGCTTGGACTCTAAATGAGACACCTACAATAGGAAACAAAAAGGTACCCTCAGGACACTCTCATGCATTTATTATAAAACAAAGATTAAAACAATTATATGAAAATTAAGGATAATATGGAATGATATGGACAATTTGTCTTCCTCTCAGTCAAACAGTAACACGGCCTAGTTCAACAAATAGCTTCACAGCTTGAGACACACTGCATGCAAAATGATAAAATGGCTCAGGCTGTGAGTACAGCCTGAATGGCTCAGCTCTGGTAGGTGTGTCTCAGAGGGATCTATGGAAGAGGTCAGATTTCATTATTAACCTTTGGCAGAAAAAAACTAGCAAGCTTTTTACACAATTCTTCACAACGACACAGATGAAAATACAGACACTGCCCTTATTCACCAGTTCAGAAACCTAAAGAACCAGCATGGTGAAACTAACAGAGCTTTTCTCCCCCATCACTTCCCACTCTTCTTCTCATTTCTACCTAAAAAGGGCAGCTCCTAAATGATTCTGCTCTTTAGAGAGCTTCAAAATCTGTTGTGATTTTCCTCTAGTTACCAGTGCCACACCTTTGCAAATCATTTTACTCCTAAAGGAAAGTATGTTAAACTCCTCTTTCTAAGAGAGAAATCCTTTTACAGAAGTAGGATTGGAAACTTTCTAGTCCTTAAGTACAGCTCTCTATTCTGTTGGCATCAAGAGACAGCCTATTATTATCATAATCCAGAACACTTCTCACTACATAAAAGTTAAACTTGGAAACAACTTCAAAAATACAAGTCCTGGTTTCAGCTCAGATAGGGTTCAGTTTCTTCTTAGTTGCTGGTACAGGGTAGTGATTTGAATTTAGTAAGAAAATAATGTTGATAACACAATCATGTTTTAGTTATTGCTAAACAGCGTTTACCCTAAATCAAGCATTTTACACTTTCCCATGCACTGCTAGCAAGCAAGTGTGCAAAAAACTTGATGAAAACACAGCCTGGATAGGTGACCTGAACTGGCAAGAAGGATATTCCACACCATAGAATGTCATGTCCAGTATAAAAAGTGGGAGCAGTTGGCCAGAAGTTGCTGAACACTGCTGGGGAACAGGCTGGACATCAGTTAGCAAGTGGTGAGCAGTTTTATTGTGCATCCATTTGTCCATCCATCCATCCATCTCTCCTTTCACTACACTTATTACTATCTTTCTTTCAGTTATTACACTATTCTTATCTCTACCCCAAGGATTACATGTTTTTGGTCCCAACAAGGTGGGAGGAGTGAGCAGTGAGTGGCTGCATGATACTAAGTTGCCAGATGTCATCAAACCATACAACATGTGATTCTTGGATTCTCTAGAAGTAGATGAGGCTACAGGGAAGAAGAAAGCAATAATATGGAAGTGACAAATTTAGGGCAGCCTTGATGCTCCAAGTGGACAACAACAGGGGTTGAGGTAGAGAAGAGCATGATCAGTAACTAGAAAAAAATTACCAAAACTCATATTAATCTCAAATTTGATAAATATTCACCTAACCTATTACTATCACTAGGTTTTCTTTTAGGAATGGTTTTCCACAGCTGGAGATAAAAACATTTATTTAATTTTCATACTTTTAGGAATGTAACTAGAATAAGCTTTCTGCTCTTAGACACAAGAGCTTAGAGAATCTGTGAATTGAGTTACAGCACCCTTTGAGGTACATTTAAACACAAGGTTTTCATTACTGCCAAATACTACTTATCTCAAAGAAACTTATTGCTTAATTACACTTTTAAAATGTTGAAACAATATTTTTTTATGATTATAAATAAAATTTTAAAGTTTATCCAAACAATAGAGTAATTTGCCTTCAGAAAGGCAGCATAATATTTTTTTTTTTGTTTCAACAATACTATCATAAACAGTCGTCTTGAATACACTTGGAGTATGGTGATACTACCCAAATAAGACAGTAGCACAGTTTGTCCCTTAGTGAGTTTTAATGTGACCTACCCTATTAAAGAATCACAAAGTGCTTTTCCATCCATTTTTACAAATGTTTTGAATATAAGAATTCATCAGGATTTAGGGGATTAAAAAATCACTGTCCACAGAAAAAAAGATCTGCAGAAATTTTCATTAGTTCTTTTATGAGTTGGCAGCAAATACTCTAGCTGTGAACTTTTATGAAGCTATAAATATAAAGGACCTTCTGATACTGGTATGATGATAATTCTAAATTTCCTTTTTGCAGCTGCAGTTGATCCCTTGTATTTGGTATAAAAAAAAAAAAAGTTGTAATTTAACAGAGAAAGTTGGCTCAACTACTGTATTGCCTTTGAGCACTCTGAGTGGAAGTTCATGAATTAAACCCACATGGCAACACAACCTCCATCGCCACCTTTCCCTTAAGGTGGCTATAAAATGTCAGTAGAAAGCCAAGTTGTTTATTTTACTTAGGATTTGATTTTTTAAGTAAATGAGTTTCTAGTGGGGCATATCTTTGTAACCAGCTCCATTACATCACTAAATTTTTATTAAGATATGCAATAAATACTAATCAATCATTAAATGTTTAAATTCAATACTAAGGGTGAAAAATAAGAAAATGTAAGTAGGCAAACTCTTCCATAAAATACTAGGATGTTTGATCATGGGGAGAGAAAAAACATTCTTTGCTACTGACAGCTTTTTACAAACCTTGATTTCCCAGGGGATTTATTTTTTAGGAATAAAATTTAAGAAGGGATTTTGTCTACATATTCGAGAATCTCAGTGGTGAAAAGTATTCCTGAGTTACTCTGAGAGATTTGTGCTGCTCTAGATTTGGTGGAATACTGTCACTATGTTTCACTTAACTGCCCAATAAACAAGGAAGACTCATTTTCCTCACAGTATCTTGGGAGAAGGACACAATCTGAGATAGAAAGGAACTCATTCTCTTGGCTTCTGCCAATACCAGAGAAGAAAAGAAGTCCAGAATAAAAAATCATTCAACAAGACAAACAGATATGTTGGCCTATAATTACTGCAGTAGTAGCACAATACTTACTTTTCCTTGCATGGTTTCCAAGGATTCTCAGGAGCTTGACCAGAACAGAAGTACAGTAACCAGGCTGCCCAGATATATACCAAAACTCACTGTGACATAAGTTGCATTTGTTTGTCTCTCTCCCAAGGCAAACCAAGTATCAGCTTAACTAGTGGAAAGTTATCAATCATGCAAAAGAACAAAGTCACAATTAGACACCCACTTTTAGTATCTGTAAATCTATGAACTGAGATGTCATATCATTATTCACTGACTCTGCTTGGGATTATGAACTAAGGTCAGCAAGGAAACTCTGCAGAGCACATACTTTACTGGACCAGACTAATGATGGCCTACGCTCTAAAACTGAAGAGTTTGGCTAGAGTCTTGCACTCAACATATAACATATTTCAGAGCTGAAATAGTTGCTGTCAGCACCTGTCATTCATGTTCACTGATGGGAAATATAGGGAATTCTATATGTCCTTTGCCTCCATATATAGTGCATTTTCCTATGATGCAACAGAGTAATGCAGTGTGTTTGCTGATATAGGTAGAAAGTAAACAATTATCAGTCCTATTTTTTCCAGTATTATTCTATAATCATCTGGAAAGTTCAGTCTTGCAATTTATATATATGTTTTGAAAGAAGCTGTAAGTAGCTGCAGTGATGAGAACAGAGGGTCTCTGTCCCTCTTTCTTTGGCTCTATTTTACAAAGCAGACCACAAAAATGAAACATTGGAGATTCTTATTTGATATCATTTTAATAACTGAGAAATGGATTTCAGCTCATGTACACAATTTTTCACAGAACCAAAGAATCATTTAAGTTGGAAAAGGCCTCTGAGCCTTTTCAAGTCCAAACACTGAGTGGTCACCCCCTTGGCAGCTAGACCATGGCACTACGCACCACGTCCATTCATTTCCTGAACACCCCCAGGGATGGTGATGGTACCACCTCCCTGGGCAGTCCATTCCAATGTTTAACAACCCTTTCCATTAAGAAATTCCTCCTGATGTCCAAACTGAACCTTCCCTGGCACAGCTTGAGGCCATTTCCTGCTGTCCCATCACTTGCTACCTAGGAGAAGAGGCCGACCCCCAGCTGGCCACACTCTCCTTTCAGGCACTTGTAGAGACTGTGAAGCTCCCCCTGAACCTCCTTTTCTCCCAGATGAGCTCCCCCAGGTGCTCCTCACAGAACCTGTGCTCCACACCCTTCCCCAGCTCCACTGTTCTTCTCTGGGCTCACTCCAGTCCCTCAATACCTTTCTTGTAGTCAAGGGCCCAGAACTGAAAATGGCACTCGAGGTAGGACCTTGCCAGTGATGAGCACAGGGGACAATCACTGCCCTGGTCCTTCTGGCCATATTATTCTTGATACCAGAATGCCATTTGCCTTCTTCAATTTCAAGTTTCATTTGGAAAAAATGCAGTTCTACAGTGCCTAAAAGCACATTATGACTGAACAATGGTTTATTAGGTGCTCCCAACAGATGAGAGTAATTAAAAATAGGGTCACATCTAAGGAAAGTAATCCAGGTGAACAGGGGCCTCCATTTGTCTCCTTTACATGGAGCTAGCCATGTAAAGTTCAAGAAGTGCACAGATATAACTTAGAAACCTAATTAGGCCATTAGAAGTAAACTCTATTAAAAACCACCCGTAAGCTTTAACGATAAACTGCAGCTATTTCAAATTTAACACTGCACTAGCAAGTAATACTGCCATTGAATAATTCAACATTCTGTAACATAAGGCAAGATGAGAGGAATGAGAAAGCACAATTGCTATTTTTATTATGATGTGCCTTTTTGGGAGGTATAGTATAAACCTCATAGCACTGGCACTAATTATTTTGGCATGTTATTGGCAGTCACAATTAGACAAAATGCAAGAATTTCTAAGAGCAAAAAACAAGTTCTTGGCTAGATTTCTTCAGCCTGATAGACTTCAGACTTTTATTTATGGCTAAATTGAAGCTGGATGTCAAATCTGGGTCCCTTAGAACAAAATCTTAATAATTAACTGGCAAAACTGAACATGATCGTTTCTGACACACCTACACTGGTAATTATTGCTTTGAGGCCATTTACTAATGAAATTAATGTATTCATTGCCCTAACAAATTAGCATAACTCATACATAATGCCCCACATTTCAAGACCTTCCTAGAAAAACAACACTTAATACCGCAGAATGAAATGGCAAGGGCATTACACGGAGACAGAATTCACTGAATTACTACATGTTAAAACCACAATGGCTGAGTGTTAGTTATAAAGTAAAATGTAAACACAATGTGGGCATTGAAACCATTAATAGTGTAGTCAAGAGTATACAATCGATTATTATCTTTGCACTTCAAATAAGCACATATTACAATAGCAGCAACCATGGAATGTAATTAACTGGCTAGTTTTAGAGATATGAAGTATGAAAAGGAGGCAGTGCTGAAGCAATTTCTTCTTCCTTCTCAAATTCATAATAAATACAGTGTGGCTACTGTGCTTTTTCACTCATATTTCCATTCAGATTAATTCAGTGCCTGGAAATGGCTACAACAGCCATAGGGTCAAGCAACAGCAAAATGAAGAATTAAATGCTTTACCTTTGGAAATGACTAAAACATTAGCACCAACCTACTGGCATTTCTAATTGGTGAGATTCTCTCCTTTATTCCCTGAGTCTTCTATCTCTCCATGCAGAGCAGAGGTCAGGGAAGCAAACCACCATGTGGCTAGATGCAGTCCCAGCTTGATGGAGGGCAGGGTGGAAAGCACATCTGCTCTGCTGGCTCACCTGGCAGGCTGGGAGCACACTGAGGCCCTCCAGGCCACAGACCTAACATGCACTGCCACTACAGACCACTCGCATCCTGTGACCTGCGGAGTGCTGGTATGAGGCAGATTATATAGAAGGAACCACCACTTTTGAGTAGGAATAATCTCTACATATACTTCAAATGATAAACTTACTTTGAAGGAGGAGATGGGGGTAAAACCACAATGGGTTTGCAGAAAGTCATCTATACTCTGCATTGCTCAGAATTCAACCCTTGGCTCAGGTGGAAGGCCTGAGAGCTAAGGAAAATTTGAACCGTTCTTTCTTCCCGTAACTCAGGAGCCAGCCCTAATGACAGCTACAGCAAGGTTACTTTGCTTGTGTTCTCTACAACTGTCTAAAGATTATTGCCTTCTGAGAAGCACTGAATAGGAGCATATTCTTGGGCCATCCTTTTCTTCCCTCCAACACAGGCAGAAATGCAAAGAAACACAGAGACTCTTAGCAGATCCCCAATTGCATCAGTACCAATTGCTACAAAGGAAAGGAAAAAAAAGTCCAAGGGGAATATGGAAATATGATGGAATAATCACTTCAAGCAAGAAGTTTCCCTGGAACACCATTCATATGTGTTTGGCTCCTGTCCATATGCATAAAGTTTTACATCTTTATTAATGTTTTTATTCTAATCAATGTAATTTAGATTTTCTCACTATTCATATGAATGCCTGATCTTTTTCAACCCTCTTAAGTTCTCCGCTCCCATGATATCTTGTGCCAATGAGTTCTATATGCTAATTAAAAGTTGCATAAAATTTCCTTTGACCAGTTCTCCATCTCTTGCTTATTCATTAATTCTCTTTCCTCTCCCAAAAATTCCTCTCCATTTGAGACTTCCTTTTTTAGCAACTTTCCCCACTTTGAATTAAAAATCCAAGTCTCTCCTACAGTAGTCTTTGACTATATCTAGATTTCTTCTCTTTTAACTTTATATTTTTTCATTCTTTCTTTTTAATATAGAAAATAACCAGAACACAAGATAGTGTAAGAGATTATTCTAGTCAATTGAATTTGCTTTAGACACTGCAAACATCTCAAAAGCACATTTTAGAGGGTTTAAAGAGTCAAGCAGTAGATGCCCAGTGTTGAATCACAAAGGTTATTGGGCTCTCTCTCACACAGACATGAAACCTAATTATACTGTGGCTATTACTAAGTATAGATAGATACCTTCAGGCAATTAATGTATGACTGAGAGCTCTCCATTTGTGCCTGTCTGAAGACCTGATCTTCATCCTAAACTTGTGAAGTGTCAAGAAACTGCTTGTTTGAACTTCGGCCTGTTGACACAAATTGTCATTTTTTAAATGGGTAAAGGCTACCTCATTAATGGTTCTCACACCTGCACAGGCAGAGAACAATTTTCATATACACTACCCCTTTACACTCAGTTGGTCTTTATGTATTTCTGACTGTTATATAAAGTCACAGTAACAGAAAGCAACATTAGAGAGAACAAGAATCAGATCTTTAACATTTCATTGAGCAGGCAACAAGTAGCTTAAGGCTACCTTCTATTTTTTGTGAGTTTTCATCCAATTAAAAAAAAAAACTCCACACCAAAAAAACTTACACAAACTTTAGATATTCCTAAAATATTTTAAACACTGCACAAGAACAACAGTTTCCAGACAAGTTATTGTATACTTTTTCATTGAGAAATAGAACCTAGCTGGACCACAGAAATCTACACTCCATCCTCATGGCTGGTCTGTTCTACGGCATTTATAGCCCTAGACTGAAATACTCCCCTATCTGATTTATTTTGTCCAGCTAATAATTATGTACTACAATATTGCATTAGTATCAACTGATTGAGTCACATTTATGTGGTGAAGGTCCATCCTCTTTCATCCCCAGGCACTTAGTTCACTAGCTTTTCACTTTAGGTCTCTCAATGGTGCATAGGTTTTATTTTTGGAAGCATGCCTACTTTTAGTTAATTTCTTTGTCTGACATGTTGTTACTTCTCTCAAATATACCTCTGCAACCCTTCTTCCTCCAGGTCAGCTGTAATTTCTGTCCTATCATTTGCTACTGGATACAGAGTTACCTTTGTATTGCTGATATTCCCAACAGATGTCTTTGTCTGACCCAAGTGTTCCTCACCACCTGTTGCCTTGCTTCCAGGTTTGGTTATAAATAATCCTCCCCTTGCTGTTTTGACTATAAATAATCCCCTCTCCACCCTGTTGGGTTTTGGCATCAGCTGGTTCCAATTTAGACAAGGTAGAGCTTCCCTTTCCTTTACAAAGTTAGCATTCCCTCTCTTCATTATGTTACCCACACAGAAATGCCATCACTGCACAAACTCACAAGTAGAGAAATGTATTGGTAGGTCCCTAAATCAAGTCTTTTGCCTGTTCATCTAAGTTTTCAGTCTAGCACTTCTTACATCTCAAAGTTACAGTACCAATATGTACAAGAGACACTGGGCTGTGTTATAGTCAAGCTGACCTCTGCTTGTCTTGCTTCCCACAGGAGGCCCAACATGTCTACCTTGTGGACAAGTCCTACCGAGCACCCTCAGCTACCTACCTTGTACATGTGAGTGTGATTGTGAACCTGGGCAGGTCACAGGGCTGTGGTTCTCACCAGTCTCCGTCTGTTATAGACCACAGAGCCTCTGTATGTGCCACAGTCAGTGTCTGGACATGAAGGCAGATGGGAGTCCTTCTTAGAAACGACCCTAATATAGTTTTCCAGAGACTCCCTGAAGCAGGATATGTTGAGGATGTCTAAACTATGTGGACAGGTATCCATGATTTTGTGAGTTCTTGTGATGGCAGGTTTCTCTCAGCATAGGTGCTTTGCAGTTTTACTCAGTGAGCTGCAATTAGATCCTGACAAGCACCTGTCTGAGGTATCCAGAAACTGTTCCCCTGAAGCTCATGTATCTGGTGCTAAAGGAAAGTGGTTTCTCTTCAGCACTTCTCATATAAGACCTGACATTTTAATACATATTTTGCACATTTCAGAAGCAAAGAAATGCATTAAACTCATCTCAGTAGTTTCCTTGTGAGCTGTACTGAGGAACATGGTACCTTGGTGTACCTTTACTGTTTTGCCTTTTTAAAAAAAGATAAAGGAATGCTTTAGTCAGACTAGGGTGGCCAGTGTAAAGTTAAGAGAGAGGCAGCCAGGATTTAAGAGACTGTCTACTGGCAGTTCCTATAGGAAGAAGGGAAAGAGGAAAACCAAACAAGAAACATCCCATTCCATCTAGCCCTGCCAAAAAAACCAAAACCAAAACAAAAAAACCCACAACCAACAACAACAAAAAAGGCAAAACCCAAAACAAAACAAACAAACAAACAAAAATCCCACAACAAGAATTACAAAGAAAAAAACCCAAACAAAACCCCCAATCAAAACAAAATACCAAAAAAGTCTCCCCCCCCACAAAAAAAAAAAAAAACAAACAAAAAACGCCTATGAGAAGGAGAAGTTAAATCCAATTGAAAGAAGCACATGATTTTTTTATAATGGACTGTCTTCCATAGTTTCATAGTTTCGGCACATCACCTCTTTAGGGAGTCTATTTCACATTCCTCTTCTCAGTAGGTAGCTATACCAAGTAATAAATGCTGCTTCTCAAGGTTTTGGCTCAAGAATGTCCTACAGAGGATGAGGCAGAAAACAGGCAGCACCAGAATTTGACTTGAGAAAATATTCTGTGTTTATGGCATCCTCGGAAAAAGCAATGACTGCAGCAGTAGTAGTAGGCCACCTGCAGCATGATAAGCAGTAATTAAAGAGAAAAGAAAATGCTGACTGATTTTCTCAAAGACATTACAGACTTGACTGGAGCCAGAAAAAAAGTGGTGGATTTGCTGGGGCGTCTTTCACACATCTTCAGTAAAAAAATTAGAGTAAAAGCAGAGATTAAGAAGTGTGGAAAAGAGCTAGTGAGAGAAAGCATAGTAAAATCTTAAGAAGATACAGATGTCGGTATGGATTTAATGGTATTATGCCATTTTACATGTAGGGAAGACCTGTATGTGTGCCATGTATTATCCAACCTAGACAGAGGCATGACGTGATGGGGTTAATGTGGAGACTGCCAAATGGGGTAGTGATGTCCCTCCATGCAACTGGAGGCACTAATGCAGCATAGCTGGAGTAACTGTGTGACCTTAAAGGCTGTAGGTACAAGCCGTGCCTGCAAAACCCGTGAGAACTTTTCCTGCTATGATTATAGACTTTACTAAGTTAGACTCTCACAGAGTTATATAACCCTATGTGGTAGTTAATGAAGTGCTGGATGTAAGAAAAATAACTGCAATGTTATTTTGCCCCTGGTATGCTTTGCCTTATAAGGAATAAACCTAGAGCTGATTCACTTGTGTTTTGTGATCTCTATCATGCTGCAAAAATAATACTTAGCAGTTTATAGCACTTCTCACTTATAAAAAGTGCTTTATAAACATTATCTAATTATTAATCTTCACAACAGTCCTGTGATACAGATATACAGGTCAATTTAATGTTCTCTTTTAATAAACTACTAGTACTTTAGCAAATTGAAAACTGTAGAGCACATTAAATTCACTTAAGAGAAACAAAAGTTAGTGAACAAATCACAACCCTCCCTACAACATTCTAGGCAACAGCAAACTGCCAGTGGTCACCACCTCAGAGGTCCACAGAGAACATTCCATATAGAAAATATTTCAGTTATCTAGTTGAGACTCATTCTTTTTCTGGTGATAACATGAATAACATGAAAGCAGAGAGACTCTACCAAAACAACTGAAGTTCCTTGATCAAGACCACAACATACTAAATTCTACACAAGTAAAACACAGTACTCCTTACCCTACAATGTTGGAGATCTAGGTATAACACTGAGGGGTAGGAGATAGGGAATGGGAGGAAATCAGTACAGTTAAAAAGCAATCATCCCTGCTCACACTGCATCTGTCTACAGACACATGTACAGAGCCACTCTACACCAGTATGCTTCTTATCTCATTAATAGCCAGTAGCTCTCTCTGGTGATACATCTCAAACTTTAGTGTTTATGATCAAAGACAGACCAAGAGTTTGGCATTTGGTTAAACACTCGTGCAGCCAGTCCCATACTATATACTGTGAAGAAAATTAACTCTACCCCAGCTAAAACCAGTACATTTACATAATTGCAAACTGAGTTTTCCACAACATCACTGTTTTACACAATGCGTGGCATGGACTTGTCTGTGGGATAAATCAATGCAGGGCAGAAGGCTGCCGTCCAAGGATGAGATGGGCTGCCCCATGCATTGCTGACATTCAGAGTTATGTAATGAGTGAGAAAGGTAGGGGGAAAAAAAGAAAAAGAGACAATTTCCTACTTCAGGTAGTTATAAAGTTTCCTCAAATAGTTTGGAGTCTACATCTGTTTTTTTAATATTACATTCTATGAGATATAGGACAAGTTTCCTAAAGCCAAGCTTTTCACTCAAGGTCATCTATTAAGTGTATGTTCCTCATATGCTCCATACCAAGCTTGAAACCTGGGGTCTGCCTTGCTTAAAGTGCTGATCACTCATAAATGCAGCTGAAATTAAAGGGGGCTGTGCTTTCAGCTTACTACCCAATGTTACATGTTGTGAAAAAGATCGGAGCAGGATGTCTCAAACTGGACTGCCAAATTATTAGGTGCTTTCAACTTTGATTTACTCTGCCCCAGTCTCCATCTATCAAATGAGTACAATAATCCTTCCTCATTTCATGGGGGTGTTGTGAAAATAACTTCATTAATGGTTTTTGGAGCACTATAGTGTTGAGTGCTATGCAGAAACCTAGGAAGAAATTAATAGATCTGTCTCTGGAGCAAGTTCTAAAAAGCATGCAATAAAAAGGGCCTGAAGGCACACACTTAATTGAAGAAAAAAAAATAAAATATTGGGTTTTATTTACTTGAAGAAAATATTTGAACTGCTCAATGAGTGATTGCTGTACTTGCATTATCCAGCAGATTTCATCCTGATTTTAACTTAACTCTCAACTCATAATCTCAGTTTTTATTTGTAAATTACCATGTTTCTAAAAATTTGGATCTATTTAGCTCTCCACAAATACCATAGCATGGACTTCTACTAATAAGCCTGTGATTCAATAGCATCACTAGGAATATTTAGAGTCACTCTACAGATCTTACTTATTTAAGCTCATGAAATAAGGCAACAATAGCCTCTTTCTCAACAGGAACTAGTACTTCAAGGAAAGAAGATCACACTTTGGCAATAGATTTTGATGGTATACTGAAATAGCAAAAGAAAGGTGAAATTCAGGGGAGAAAAAGTGCTCAGAATTTTACACAGAACAATACATATTCATTTCCTTTCCAAAAAAACCCAAACCATTTTAACATAGTCTTTCCAAATGTTTTGCCCCAGGAGGAAGCCTGATGTGGAAGTTATCAACCCAAATATTTAAAGTTTGTGAATAAATTAATTTTAAAAATCCTGTTTACCATAATTTATAAGTGATAATTTTCAGTTAATCATAATGACAGTCAATATTTTCTGCCCTACTTAGAATACACATGCTCACACTATTTTCTGCACAGTGTTTTGCTTGCTGTGCAAGCATCTCTCCTTGCACATCTTCAGTACTGAAGGGGTTTTACTATTTATTATTTTTGTTATACACCCTCTATCTGTTTCCAGGGAAGAATATTCTTCTAGGGAAGAATATTATTCCTTAACTTCCCTTAAATAATATAGAGATGATTAATCACTGTGGCACCCAGGAAAGACATGTCAGGTAAAGTAAACATTCTGAAAAGAATGAACCCTTGAGCTATCCCTGCCAAATACTCTTACCTGGAACTGTCATAATGATTGTGGTGCAACCAAAGAAGGAGCCTTTGATGACTGAGGAGTTATCTCAATAAAACTGCTGCGTGATTAGAAAAAAGCCTACTGCCAGTTAGTCTAAAGCAGTGCCATTTAATAAAAATTATAAAACCAGGGCTGCTGGTCTTAACTATAATAGTGAGGCTATCAAATGCATTTCTAAAAATGTGAGTGAAAAAAAACTATAGTCTGCTTTACTTCCACTTGTTCAATTTGTTTAAAAAGTACAAATGCAGTGGCTGGGTTTTGGCTGAACATTAGGCTAGTATGGTTTATAAGGGGCTGGAGTTAAAACTAGAACTGCAGCTCCCCCAGCACCAACACAGAATAAAGGACATCCAGTGCCCTGCATCCCTTCTACATCCTGACTTTATAAAACAAGTGTGTGGAACAGTGTTTTATGTTTAAGATTCCCAGGGGTGAAAAAAAATCCTGAATATTATTATGTTACTTGCAATATGAAAGAGGATGCAACCTTTTTAGGTTTTAGGTGTGCTGAAACAATCTGGTTTAGGTGTGCTATGGCAGAAACCACTTGTTCTTTGAAATTTTTAAGAACAGTTCTTATTTGTATATCAAGCCCAGCTTCTTACATCTCCTTCCTACTCTAGTGCTGGCTACTCAATCTAAAAAGCAATCTCTCCAGATTTTAAAGTAATGTTTGCAGTGTCCTCTCAATACTTCCACTTTTTCTCCCTAGCTATCTTACTTTATGTGCTTCTCCTGTATTTTGATACCAAATCCAGTTGTCTGAGTAACAATTCTAATGCCCTGAAACTGTCATGCAACAGGTAAGGATCAAAAGAGGACCTTGTCTGAATTAATAGAAGTGTGAAGCCTAACAAATTAAATATACCGGCATGCAGCCTGTGACAGCATTTAGGAGGCCAACACCCCATCTTCCCCAGAGTCCCCATAGATCTGGGGGATTCACATTGTATACGCAGCCCATAGGCAAATTAGAGAGCACAGAGGCAGTTTCAGGGGCAGCAAATGCCCACAGATCTCCTAACTGACAAACAGCCTTCCATCCTGAACTTCTTCTGTCAAAACTGAACTACATCCTGTCACCAACAGATCACTGGTAGAGAACAAAAGAACTCAAAGCAAAATATGTGGGTTAGAAGAGAGCTCACTTTAACTGGCTACAAAACTAAATTTACAGCAGTTGAATTTACACAGAGCCCCCTCACAGCCTGTCCACAATACCACAGTACAATTAAATACAATACTTCAGAAAAGTAACTGATGTCCCAGTAGTAGTATTAAAATTCCTACTTTCTCAGGGCAAAGTAAAAATACACAAACCAACAAACAGAAAAGGGCCACTCAAAATAGGTAAATTCTTTTTCCTCCTTCCACAATTCCTTACAATAGTTCTTCATCCACAGCTCCTTGTTATCAGGCGGTTGATATTTTCCTTTTCCTGATGTAGTCTCATATACTTTGTGGTATAGACAGCAATGCTTTGTTTGGTCTTCACAGGCATCTGGAATATAGGCCTACAGAATGCAGCTGGGAGCTGCATATGCACAAATGCCTGTGCTGGAGCTGAAAAGGGCAAATGCACTTCAAAGGAGCGCCAGAGTGAGATATTGGTTGGACAAGAAGGATGCTGTGAGGAATGGTAAAAGATAATGGGAGCTGTGGTTTGAATGTGACACTTATGAGAGGATTAACACAAATAATTATGCCTAGTTAGCAACAGTGTCCTCCCAGGTGGTCTGTAACTAACCAATATTAATAAAAGCTCCTTGGAGCAGAGTCCAGTATGAATTTTCAGTAATTTACCCTGATATGAAAATATTTCTAATAGGATAATATGCTCCTGCCAAGAATCAGAATCAAGAGGAAAATATCTCAGGCCATATTTGTCATCAACTCACTTTTGTTGCCTCACATAAACTCAAACTTGTGATCAGATACTTCTTCACAGAACCACCTCTGAAGTACACAATCCAGTAATATACTTCAGAAATATAGCTTATATTACACAGTAAAGAGAAATGCAATCTCTTTACTTTTCAGCAATTTGTCTCATTATTCTCAAACTGGAGTAACAACCCCTTAAAATAATAGAATAAATCCACCCCTTTATTTGTTCTAAAGGTAGAGGAAGAAAACATTTTTCACACTCCTCTATGGCAGGAGATAGCTGACTGGAGATTGTAGGGGGATACATATCCACAGAAGAGAGAAGGGAATTCACACACAAAACTGTAGCTGAGGAAACAACAGCTTGAACTCCATCTGGTATGTGAGAATGACTTGCAGACCTGGAAGCTTGTGTTTCAATGAAGAGATTCAAGAAAGATAATAGATAAATAGAAAAATACCTCATTTCTAATACACTTTTATGTCTTGGAAGTGGTCTGTCAACATTAGAATGACTTACAGTTATGCTGTATTCTGCAAATCTGTATTTCTCATTTTTTTAGAGCACAACCTACATCATGCTTTCCTGATCTGCAATTTCATTTCAATAAATACTGTCAAAAAACTTCATATAATCAGTTGTGTCACTTACCTATGGTGTAAATATGCTTTGTGTCAGATTACCTCCTGTTCAAGAACTCTAGAAAAAAACCCACACAAAGCGGATAGTTAGTAATTAAACTTATGTAAATCATATCTTTTCCACCCAAGTACCCATAAAACCCTCTAGTATCATCCTCCTGGCAGGATTCAAGAATAGCAAGGACACATCTATAATGAAAAGTGAAAGGCTGAGCATCCTGAAATCTATTTCATATTTGATAATTGGCACCTTTCTTCCATTTAGAGATTTCATATTATGCAAATGCTTATATATTGTGAGTCAATGAAGTATAGAAAGATAAGCTTCAAGTACATTATGGACAATCAGCACAAAGAGCTCAGGATGCCTGGGTCTCCCGGAGCCTTTGGAAACAATCAAGGTTCATGGTGTTTAGCCATTGCCTCAAGGGAAATACACATAGTTTCAGTGAGATAATGCACACGAAGTGACATGAGTTTTTGTAGCAAACGTATGACCTGCAAAGGCCTGTCCTTCATAAACCAGCTTTCCATAGTATGGTTATCAAATCCAGATTATACACTTTACAGACCCCTAATGCACCCACATTTCAGACCCTGAAATAGAAAACCTGATTCTTACACAAGAGTGTAAGAATTCGTTTATCAATCAAGTCCAAAGAAGGTTCAATAAAGGTCCAACTACGAAAGGCAGAACACTATTTCTTGAAAATTCTGAAGCCCTGGAAGACAGAGATGGTTCAGCAAAGGGCAACTTTAGCTGGTCTCAAACACAGTCTAAGGTAGAAGAGAGGGGGAGGGAGAGAGAGAAAGAGAGAGCCAATCTCTTCTAAAGAGGTGCACCAGTGACAGGATGGGAAATAAATAATCGACACTAAGAAGGATTACAATTAAATATTGTTAAAGCGGGAAAAAAATCATTAGGACAGTGAAAAACTAACATGTAGGGCAGAGATACTGTGCAATCCCTGCCACTGGAGAGGTTCAAAACTTAACAGGACCAGTGCTGAGGAACCTGATCCAAGCTGGCCTTGCTCTGACCTGAGAGACTTAATTGTTGCTGACTTGCCTGAGGGCTCATAGCCTTCACCTGACACCAGGGTGGAGAGGAGCAAGCTTCCCCCTGTGATCAGAAGAGACTGAAATCTCCTCTACCATCAAGCAAGTGCAAATTTTAAGCTGAAAGAACCTTGAACTTTTGTTTTGTGTATCAAAATTAATGGCGGTTCAAAGTATGTTAATGAATAATCAAATAATTGGTAACTTTTCTGCAGAGAAAGCCCAGACTTCCAGCAGGCAAACTGCCCCATCATAATGGCACCTTCCACCTGAAAACCACTATGAAACAAACAAGTCATGTGCTATTTCATAGATGTATTAAACTACTTCCTGTTGTGGCTTCCTTAAAACTCAGTAAAAAGTGAGATTTGGTACATAATAGAGACAAACACTCTCCTATGTCTATCTGATTTCCAAACAAAAGCCCACTGTGGAGAAGGAGGGAGGCAGTTTAAGTTCATAGTAAATATGGCTCTACTGTTGAAATTCTGGAAACATCACATCATCTCAAATTCATTAAATCAACTTTCAGTTCCTAAATGTTCATGACAGATTGCCATACAGGTGGCTTGGATTACCCATTCTTTGTAAGAAAGGGAAAGCTTAGCTAATATTTCCCCAGAAAATCTGAGGGCAGCCTTTGTGAAATACTTAGTGTTACTCAAGAAGGAAATGAACACAACTTTTGAAGAGGTGCAACACTGAGGCACACACTGTTGAAAAAGTGACTTGTCTGTAGTCTTACAGGCTGAAATAAGAGCCTGTTCACACTTCAACCTGTGGTATCAGAGGGCTAGGTACCAGTAGGAATCCAGTCAGCATAATAATGCTGAAGAGAACATATTGTCTTATATAGGCTTTATATTTGCTTCCACAAACAGCTCCAGAGACTGTTAAACACAGAAATCAAACTGAAATGATCTGAATAGAGTGAACTTAATAGCAGATTGAAATTTGTACAAAAGTTTTGAATTCAAGATTATGGTGAATAAAACACTAGAGTGGATTGCAGGAGAGACAACACAGAAATGAAATTAAACTAAAGGTTTATGAAGCATCTCTCTTTCTCATTGTTCATTTCTTTTGCTACCTGACCTTCAAGTTGCGGAGTTTCAGAAACCAGCATTCCACATAATCCATGTTTAAAAATTACTCCTACAGACTATTCTCATTTTAAATAGGAGTTTGTGCTTTATTGATTTTTTTTTTGTTGTTGTTGTTTTTTTTTTTTTAGCTGTGCCTTCTCTGAAGTGCCCACCAAAGTACCAGATGAACCATGCCAGTCTTGGTTTTCAGTACATCTCCTTTCTTCATCTTCCTTGAGTCTTATATAAATTTTCCTGGCTGGAACTGTAGGTAGCCTACATAATGGGATATATTTTTCCCATACATCTTAGAATCTTAAAATTTATAACATGAAATTCAAACCAACATAAATTAGTAATTCAATCCCTATATTCCAATTTAATGAACCAGAGGTTACATTACTTTATTGTTTTGTGCCAGTGGACCAATCATTTGGTTTACAGATGGAATGTAGTTCTTTGTTAATAAATAAATGCACAAAAATAAAGGTATCCTCAATGCAATTATGCTGATATCCCTCAGGAACCAGAATGCAATTATTTAAAATAGCATTTTCTTAGATTACTCTCAAGAAAATAAGGAAAGAAATATGAAATTTGTGTCCTTTTAACTTAAACTCATTTTAAGAGCATCAACAGTGATGCAGATAGTCCCCAGTGGCAACTGAGAAGCACTTAGCCAGAAAATTGTTATTGGATTACAGTTCTGGCTTCATAAAATGTGGCTAAGGATCATTTTAGACATCCATGGAATGACCCATTGTCATAACTGGTATGACAAACAAGTGACAAAGTTATTCTACTCAGCTATTTTGAGGATTTTCCTGATCACAACAGTAACTTGGGGCTGTATCAGCCTGCACAGTTTTGATTCAATTATAAAAATAACTCACAATAAGAATAATTGTAGCATAAATAATTGAATCTCTCTGGAGGAAAAGAAAAATCCCCACAAACATGTGCATATACTTTCAAGTGTTCCTGATGTATAAAGAATTGTGAAGTGATAAGGTGATCAGAAGTCAATTCCAATTGAGAATTATCTTTCAAACTAACTGGTCTTTATTAAAACAAACAAGATGAAAAGGGCACCAAAGGACACTGCATGATTGCTAACAATTCGCAAACTGAAACCTATTAGATACCATTAAGGTTCATACGATCTTTTTCATTTCATTTTACAGTCTTTTTCAAACAGATGATTTTCTGGATGAGAATCCTGCCTCCCATATTTTAATCTGCTGATACGCCCCCACCACTAATGTGACCATATAGCAGATGCACATGTGCATACTTAAATACAGTCAAACAAGAAATAAAACTCTTCACTTTCACATTTGAGGTCACCAGTGGCCACTGGCAACACAGTAAAAATCAGAACCTTAATCAAAAACCTAACATGGGATTTAATTTCCTCATGTTAGGTCTTTGTAATTTTTCTTCCCTGCCCGTTACACAGTATGTCTTTGTTCATGTAATATAATTACATAATTAACATCCTTAGCACCTATTTCATCCCTTGTTAATTTTGCTAAATATTAAAACAGACATGCTCAAGGAAATAAACTTGGTAAGTGAAGAAGCATAAACAATTTAAAAGGAAAGAAATAAATCTATTCCTATCCTGATAATTGGTATGTATAACTGAGCACTACTAAGTGCTTGTAATCCACATGATAGCCTTCTGACTAGAAGGTGCACATGCAAGAGCTGCTTTTGCTGGAATGACAGAGATCACCTTGAAGTGTGGGTACAAGAAAGTCTTGGTTTTTTCTGTAAGTAGTGTTGAGGCTTGTAGCACCAAAGGTAGGAGTGGCAGTGGATAAACCACACTGGTCTCATAACACCATTGGTTCTCAAATATTTTTTCTAAAAATCAAAAGGATTGGGGTGGGTGGGTGGAGAGAGGGAGATAAACTTGTCAGCTAAAAGCCCTTAAGATTTTTGTATTTTATCCCACAGTCCAAATTCACATTTAGCTCCCATTCCTCTATGACAATCATCGTAATTCAATTGAAGATATGAGTTTGAAGATTAGGAGCCAGCAAAGGGTTCCTCCTTCACACCTTTGCCATGAAAGAAGAGAGCAAGTAGCAGAAAGTGTTTAGTAATCAAAGAATTGGTAAATTTCCCAAAGTTTTAATTGATTCATCTTTGGCAAATAAATTGGCAATTTTATTTCTTCCTCCACACTGTCCAAAAAGTAATTCTGTCCATCCTTGTGAAAAAAGGAGAATTTCAGATGGGTCCCATTTAGTGGGGTGGCAGAGACCAGATCTTTGTTCATCCTAACATACAGATGTTCACGTACAAGACCAGATTTTAAAACTGTTACTTGCAAAAAAAATTAGTTTGTTTCCTGAATGATACCAACAGGTCATGGAGGGTGGTGTTATTAAATGAAATCAAGAGGATCACTAACTGTTGTTTGCATCACAGATATACTTTTAAACTTACTGCTTCCATAGAGGATACTGTCTCTCTATGCAGATGCATAATATCATTTGTTCCAGCAGCTTATAAACAGAACTCGAAAGTCCTTCTCATTAAGAGTTAGCATTGAACTTGTTTTGTGACATTCACTAGCTACTACAATCCTGAATTATACCAAGCTTTGTCCCCCAGTATACAGTGATGACCTGCTTATCCCTAGACTTCTGTTTAACTATCCAAAAGTGTTCAAGAAAGCGGAGAGTCCAGTTTGAGCCCTGCTGATGTCTCAGCAATTTCTCCTTCCAGCACATACTATTTCAACAGCCAGTGATCACAGGAGTTAAAGTGCACACAAGCAGCTGAATAAGATGCAATTCTTATTCTTATGATGAATATCAGGGTCAGAGGTGAGTGCCAGATAACACATAGCAGATGTGGAGGGAGTAGAAGGAATTCTGTTTACTTTGGGTGACCACCTACGTTTCAAGGGAGGTGCGGGGAAGCTAAAACTGCAAGATAAAGACTGTTTAAAGGATGGCATTGTACAATATTTTGCAGGACAAAAGTATACACTTGAGTATAAGCACAAACTATTGTTGAAATGTAAGACAGTGTGGCTCAAATTAACCACCTATGGAATGTGACTCTTCATTAAATAAATAAGAGAAATATTTTGAAAACATACCTCATACCATATTATTACTTCAGTTGATATTTAAAAGTTCAATTTCTCTTTGTGTTGCCTGTATTTCTTTTCATTTCAGATTTTTTTTCAAATATTAGAAGCAATGCAGCCTTACAAAGGGAAAATGGCGAAAGTCTGATCTCAGCCTGAGGGTAGTTCCAGGTAGCCACTGAGAAGACAGCAAAATGCAGATGACAGCACATTTACAATCTTTCATTATGGGACAAGAAAGTTAGTGCTAGCTGCTTGGGCTTAGATCATCAGTCCAGACTGTGCAGAAGGGACATGAAATTTCTCCAAACAGACAGGAGGTGATTCTCACAAAGATGATGCATGGAGCTGGAGATCTACAAAAATTCTTCAAGTTGGTTAAACTATAAGCAGCCATTTAGCTGCTCATCTTTTCACAGCCCATGGGGAGGGATGAGGAAGCTTTCAGCTCAGTACCATCAGCTGTTAACTTCCAAGCAGCAAGGAGGCAGCTACTGGGAGAGAGAGGTGAGAATACTGATCACTTCAGTTATACCAATGAGTTTACAGTACAGTCAATGACCTTTTTTTCCCCTGCTCCCTCTTCCTCTCCCAAAGAAATAATGAAAATCATTAAGCATCTTGATGTTTTCCATATGGATGCTTCTACAAGTTATAAGGTTGAAGTGGACCAGTTAGGAGAACTTAAAATCATCAGAAAATACTGGAAATTAGAAAGGGGGCAGGGAAAGTGGCATTTTTATAAAAGGAAAAAAAACACAAAACCAAAATCCCCCCAAAAAAACAAACCAAAAAACCAAAAACAAACACAAAAAAAAACCCCAAACCCGACCCTCAAACTAAATTTTCCAGGGTCAAATTACATTTTCCAACATTCTACTGGCATCCATTTCCTAGACTACTGCAAGCCTTTGTGAAGGTTGTCTCAATAAAGTCTCAGCAAACGAACGGATAGGTTTGGTTGAAAATCTTGCCTCAAATCATTATAATATTTTTAAATAGGCCTAATAGTTACATTCATATAATATGATCCAGTCAGTTCTCAAAATGTAATAAATGGGAATGTCATTGTAATTTTTAACTAGTACTTATAGAAAAACTAATAGACTAGTCATCAATAGAAGAACAGATCTCAGAAACCAGTTCAATCCAAGGCAGGAAAAACAAATTCAAGTAATTCCATCACACACATGTCCACCAGTTAGCCTGATAACTTTTTTAATTAGTTGTTACATTTATTTCTTTATAAGCTTTGGTCTGGGTGTTGAGAATTCAATCTGGTTTTTTACAAATTAAGTACACAGCAGGGAGGTAAGTTTGGCAAATGGCCTCTGAACTACTCTGAACTCTGAAGACACAGTAGTACAACATTTTAAAGGATATACATGGCCTCATTTAGAAGATGGATTGAAGTGGAATATGGAGAGCAATTTAAGTAAAAAATCCAATAGTTTTCAGTTTTAAGCCTTCTATGCAATGTACATCTCTTTTCAGGTAACATCAAAGATAATTCTAAAAGATCCCAAGTCTTTAAAGCTGAAATGTATTTGCAGCATGAAGCAGTAATTCTTTTTCAAAATCAAAACAATCTGCAGAAAGAATTCTGATATTGCTAAAGTTTGGCTGAAACAAATGAGCAAAATGATAATTATTTCTTAGAAGGTGTAAGGGAATATACCCCTTCACGTTAACTTTTGGTCTACTGCCACACTTCCACTTTGGCGACCAAAGGAATGATGTGGGGACCATATAAAGTCATGAGGGTTAAAGTAAATATTCTTTATCTTTGACAGATGGCTAATTCATGGTCATTATTACTAAATTAAATTGCTCAATAATTTAGATATGATGAACATGTGTGTTGGAATATATGCCCGTGCACTTTTCTGGGAATCCCAAAATGCAATACTTCTTCCATGCTTTCACCATACATCCTTGAGTGTGACAGTTTGAAACAAATGTAAGCTTTCTGAGCACTTCAACTCCCTCCTGTCACCCTTGCTACATTAGAGGGGGATTCTAGAGAGTTACTGTGTCTCCAGACCCAGAATGGATGAATGGCCTTGGCTAAAACAACTATTTTCTTAGTATGTGTAATGTAAGTCTAGTATTTTTTTTTTAGGCCTAACTTTTCCAGTTCTGTGGTGCAAGTATTACCGCTTAAGCAATCACAGGAAACTAACTTGCAGACAAGGTCACAGTTTGACTGGCAGTGAGTGCTAGTAGGTTTGCTTAAAGGTTGTCTGCAATGGCTTTAAAACAGACCCTATCTAACTTAACATTTATATAAATGGTGAGCTGTGCACCCACATCCACCACACAAATAAAGATCCCCAGTGAGGCCACTCTAAAAAACTGCCATTATCTCTCCATTACCATCACCTATTACAAACCCAGTCCATTTTATGTGGTGACAGGCACAGACATATTTTGGCAAATGTTTCTTAAAAAATAACAATTAAAAAACGAATTCCTTTTACCTTCCTTGAGTTGATACAGGAAACTGAACTTCTCCCCTTCTCTGTTCCCACTGACATTTCTAAACTGGCTAGCACAAGAAAGCACCACAAAACACCTCCACAGTTCACTCACTGAAGTTGAAAGTCTTCCACTGACTTCAAAGGCATTTGGATCAGGCCCAAAGTCAGCATCCTAACATGTGAGCACAGACTACCAAGGCACAGCACTGGCTGGAATCTGTGCTATTTATATTGCTGAAGCAGTGCAGGACGCTTACAGAACTTCAGGTCTCCAAAAGCATGTGCTATTGTTTCATTGTTAGTTTGCAGAATATTTTGTGAAGTGCCACCAATTCCTGTGCTGATACAGGTTAATTTACAGGTTTCTTATCTGAACCACAAAATACAGGTATCACACACTGGCTTTGACATCCTATGTGGACAAGTTTTCTCTTCCCTCCCTGTCCAGAAATTTAATTGTATTCATGCCTCTCTGTAAAGCCCTGAGATGTCATATTTTTAGTTAGAATATGAACCTTCTAGAGCAGAAACCTTGCCTTTACTTGTTAGTAATTCACTTGGTACACTATTGGCATTACATAAAATCAAAGAATTTAAACAATAGTAAGTAGGAAAAGCCTCTGTGCTATTTTTCCACCACAGCCATCAATCTTACTCAGAGTGCTTTGTGACAAAAAACTCTAGGCAAACATTTGCAAACTAAATCTTACCCTTAAGTTTGCAAAGCATCTCAGGCCAGAGAGGCAACTGAATCTAACCTTCAGTATACTCAGGGTAAGTGAATCCTTTAAACCAGTTCAGGTAAAATATTCACAGTGTCTCTTTCAAAGACCTGCATTAGCACCTGAATCAACATCATCTCATTTGTATGCCTTTCACACCATTTTAAACTACAGGTGCTTCAAACCATAGCCACAGTGGACCTAAGAGATGCTAAGATGTCTCAGCTAAAGCTAAGGAGAGTTAAAGAACAAGATATCTCATAGGTCTTTCTCAACATCTCATACAAGCTAGCCTTTGGCAATCAACTGCTCTGACGTATGGTGGTGTTTAACTGTCTCTCATTTTCTTGCTCTCTAATTGAGTTTGTAAACTCTGCTTATAAGAAATTTGTGGAATTGAAGTAAAATCAAGGAAAGAGTTCCATACTCTCAACAGTCTGGTGCCATATGGGGCATCATACAGTGCTGAAGGTAAGCAAACTGAAAGAGAAAATGTGCAAATTCCTCTTGCCGTTTGCATCCAAACAAAAAACTTCTGGTAAGCAATCAAATTATTTTAAGTTACAAAAGTGCAACAGAATATCACATCTCATCTCTTCTTCTCAAAAGATAAAGCTTTCTTTTGTCTCTAATTAAAAAGATTAATAAAGTAAAAGAACACATCAGGTTTGCATCAATCATTGCCCATGTGGTTCTTATTACTGTAATTAAAAGTTATCTCTTCAAAATTGTTGGATGAAAGTGCCATGATCTGCAATTGAAAACACATTGAAGGGAGTTATCCCCCTTACTTGACTATTTTAAGACAGTCAAATTTAAGAACAGTGTGAAGGTAATATTCAAAATAGTCCTTAAAGGAAATTTGCCAATAAAAGTATCCTGTGAACCCTCTATTGAAGAATGTGAATAATGTTAAGGCCTTTGTTAAAAAAAATAATTGAAAGAATGAAGATTTTTCTAAAATAAGTTATTTAAAACTTAGACAATGTAATTCAAGTTTTTATCTTCAGGGCTCTTTAGGTCCTGTATATATTAGGACTGCTCATTTCCCCTAGGGTTGAATCTTTTAATATGTTTAGATTCTTACACTGAGTGGGCCAAATTTCAAATAATCCTGAACAAACCTGATTCTTTTGCTGACATGTCACCCCATATTTCACATAAAATAATGCTCAATTTTGACACCCAGCTTGCACAATATATGGGATTTGGAAAATGGGTGATCTAAACAGATTTTTTTGCATATGCAGGACTGTAAACTTACAAATCTGTTAAACAGAAATGTACAGCAAATAGAATGTATAATTTAATTACAGTATCTTTCATTCAAACATTAGTGTACCACAGTTTTAACATCAAGCTAATTACATCAAAGCTAGTAGCATGCTTAAAACCAATGCTTTATAAAGCTTTCTTTGTGTAATGCAACTTAAAAGGGTTTTTGCCCCACTCTCTTTTTTATCTTCACTGAATGCAAGATTTACATTTTGGCATAGTAGACAGTGACTTCATGGAGCTCTTTTCAAAACTGTTCACGGTGTAAAACCACTCACAACTTTTGAGAAAGGTTTACTGGATACCATTAAAAATATGTAATGAGCAGAAAGATATCTCCTGTAACATAAAGAAGAAGATTAAGATTGTTAGTTTATAAATCATAGGAAAACACCAAGGGGTGTTAAAGAAGAACTTGTTTGGGTTTTGTTGTGAAAAAGAAAAAAAATCCTGACATCTTTATTTACATTTGAACTCTGCTACCCATTTCCTTCTGCAGCTTGTGAAGTCCAGTAGTCTCTTGCATCTTCTTTCCAGTTACCAACAGACACCTTGACCGATGTTCATTGGATTTATATGACAGTGCATTTACATGACAGAAAAGAATAGTCTGCGCTAAAGGCTATTTAAAAAACTAAGAGAGACTGCAATTTTCCCAACAATTCTCAGTTATAAAAAACAACTTTAAATTTTTGCTCAGATGGAATTCTCCAACTCTCAGGAAAAAAAATAAGAAGGAACACAAAATGAGAGACGTGCAGACTTTTTAAGCAAGACTATGGGAGGAAAGTGGCATAATATATTGTGTGTCTCTAAAATTTCCTAGAGAAAAATAGGAATCAAAGAAAGTGTGGAGAAAAAAGAACAGTGATGCCGAATATGATAAAAAGCTTGTTTATGTTTAATACATAGGAGGAATTGTTCAAGGACAGTTAAATGTGACCCATTTAATACACCAAGGTTTCACATACCCATGGTACTCTGCTGAGTAAGTGCTGATCATGCAAATTAAGGCTGCCTGGGGATACACAGGGCTTTTCAGTTGCAGTTTGAATTTTCCAAGTTCTCAAAAAACTTAGATATGTGGATACATGTTACTGGGTCATTAGGGCTACTTCCATTTCTGCAGTTGTTGCCTCATTTGGAAAAATTCATTTTGTCTGACATTCTTGAATCTTCTGGCACACACATCCATTTTCAGTAATACAAAAATCTAATTATTGCTACTAGCTGTGTAATTTAAAATGTGGATAGGCAAGTCAATATGAAAAGGTGTCCCAAGACAAATATTTGAGCTTCAAGAGAAAAGAGGAATAAAAACCTAGTGGTCATTGTGACTCTAACTCAAAAGTTCAGCAGAGTCTAGGAGTCATCAAAGTTAGAACAGAGCATGCCCTCAGTATTCACTGCATTCAAGCGTGATACCTTCTGGACAGCCTTACACTTATTGGTTTAGATTCTTTCACAGATTGCAATATGCTTACAAATCCTACTAGCCATAATTTGGGTATCAAGATGCTTCAATATGTCTGAGCAAATGCAAAGAAATCCAACCACACACCACCTCTGAAACTGGCATCAAACACCAAATCAAAATTTTACAAGGTAGGTAAAGATTAGTGTATGAAGTGAAAGGGCTAAGAAAAATATACAAGTTAGAAACAGCAATGTCCACTTAACAAGGGTACAATGTGCCCAGTGTCTGATAGAAAAGAACACAAAGACAGACAATCCTTTTTCATAATTTTACTATAATTATATAAATTTTATCCTTGAGGGAAGTAATGCTCTAAAACAAGTTGCCCTAATCTAATTCCCCAAACATTTCTCTAAAAGATTAAACTGTTTTTCCTATTGCTATTTTTAGTAATTAAACATTCCATGGTCTGGGGCCCCAAAGAAAACATCACTCTGGGTTCTGGACGTGTTCCATGATATCTTGAAACTATCTTAAAAAATGTATGCAGCCAGTGTTGTGATCCCCACTGGATCTGCAGGGACCCATTAGGATCATCAAGGGAAGCATATGGTTGTGACAATGCAAGCAATTTAGCATTATTCACTTGAGCTGAAGCACAACACAATGTGAAGCTGATATTGTTCTCCTTTGTTTCTGAAGACACTCAAGGCCGAACCTACTCACAGCCTAATACACACTGAAATCAGAACCAGAGCCTGAAGCTTCTCAAGTGGAAAAGATTAACAGGGGACCAGAGCTGGGAGTTTCTCCCCACCCTCCCAAAGAATGACCATGAAATATTAAAGATTGCTAGAAGAAATTTCATTACAAATCTCTTTTGAACTGTTTGTGCAACTGAAGAAATGGATTATCTTTTATTATCTTTGTGTTTACAAAAATAAGAGCTGCTGTATACTAACAGAAAAGCACATTAATGCCTGCTTCTATAGCTTACTTAGTATGATCTCCTTCCCTTGCAGAAGCAAATCTACTTATAAGGTAATTGTTGCAAAATACTTTCAAATGACTGTCTGGAAAACCACCTCAGCTCTTAATGCCAAAGCAGGGGCATAGTCAATGAATGCAATGGAGTTCAGGCTAGACCCTGGAACAGCTAACACGATGAGACATAACACTTTTTTCCAAAAATGTCATTTCACTAGTTACCAAGTGACAAAGGAATGTGAGTACTTGAGGACACTTAGAGTAGACTAACTGCATATGCATGTTATATATATACCTGGTACTTTTGTGCAAGTCAACACAGGCATCGTCAGAAGAAGGATACTCTACCACGCAGGGCGCCAAGATAGTCCCTGCTAGCAATATTCTCTTTATGTTTGTGTACTTATAAAAATGGCCCAAGATATAAATAGCTCAGAGTGACAAACTCAGAATAAAAAAAGAAGATCAAAAACACTAAGAGAAAGTACACTTAAACCCCCACTTATCATTATTAACAGTTATGGTGTAAGAACGACAAATTTGACCTTGGTTAGTGTTTTTAAGCCACAGAAAAAAAGTGGGTTTCCTATAGACACTATAAAAAACTGCACTGTGGAAGCATTTATAGGGTATGACTTTCCAAGTGCATAGTGAAGTTTTATAGCTATCTCAGACCTACTGGGCTAAATCCTGAGCCACAGAAATCAACACAATTCTACTTAGTCTAGCAGCACTACACCAATTTACATCATCTGAGGATCTTGCCCAAAAAAGTGTAAATGGGCCTCCTGTGGCCTCAGCTTTCACAGAACAATCTGATACTATACAACATAATCTGACAATCTCAAGAAATTTGAAATTGAGACTTCTGCTCTCCCCATATTTCACCCACTTGTGTTTTAGTGCATTGCTGCAGAGGCCTTGATATTACACAGTCAATGCACCAAAACAGAGCCACAAGAAAAATACTACTGACTTCAGCATGACTCATATTTATTTCAGTGAGATCTTATTTAAGCAAAGAGTGAGTCTGTGCTAGGTTGAGTGACCACTGTGATATTAAAATGTAATAGGCTTTTCACAGTCTGGTTTCAGATTATACCATCCTCTGTGTTATGGCCCTGGAATAGGCGCCAAGCTTTGTTTTATTGGGATTTCAAATGTAAACATTTAGATCTGGATACCAGCTTCCTCTTATATTGTAAATGACATCCCCGAAATTCAGAACCAGTATTCTATTCTTGGCTGACCAAAGTCAAATAGAAGGATATTCTACAATTATAGCAATTTTGAAAGAATCTAACTATCCAAGCACATTTTATCAGCTGGCACAAAACTAACATTTCTGCATTGACTTCAGTGAGCCTAAAAATCTCACCTGAGTTGAAGGATTGACCCTTACATATCTACAATCTCTGTTAAATTACTTGGTATCAGTGACATGAAGTACTAGGTTCTGGCTGAAATTTCATGAAAGATGGATTAAAGGCCGTCACTGGACAGAGACCATAGGGCAAAAACATATTTCAGAAAAGAAAATTTCACATCTCAAGTTCTCTTCACAATGAAAGGTGACCTTTGATATCATTCTTGCCTTGCTCTTTGTATAAACTCTTTTGCTTTCAGTACAACTCAAACACAGATGAGCACTGACTTAATTCTTTCCTTAGCATCCCCATTTCACTATTCCAGACTCAACCATCATTTACCCCAGCAGTCCCCTACTGTGCATCTGTCCCTCAAATCTTAAATACCTGTCCTCCCAATCTGTTCTGAGGCCAAATCCAAATGAGTCTTGTGCATGTAAGTTCTATTATCTACAAGCATAAATGACAGAATCTACTGCCTATGCATACAAATGTTAGCGATCTAGATCAACAAATGTGCCATTGTGTATTAAGGGGCAAAGGCTCTTTGTACAGAAAGAGAAGCCTATTAAGTGTACCTTTGAAACTGTGGCCCCAAAATTATGCTCAGGAAAAAGATGAGCCCCTACATGTAAAGAGTAGGCATTTTCAACAAGTATAATTTTCATGCTTAAATCTCTGGAAAACCTTCAGAGGTTGAGTTACCCTTGCTGATAGCTCTTCAGAATTCACCTAGCCTTTGGTAATACTAGAGTGTATATGCAATCTGTCCAGTTAAAGTGTTCAGACAAAGAAACAATGTCCCACTAATACGGATTATCTGCAGCATTCAAATTATTTCAAGTCATAAAAACATACAAGGAAGTTTAGCAACTGGTTCACCAGGAAGACACTGTGATAGACAAGAGAGAACTTGAAAAGCCAGATGACATTTCTGGTTTGTGGTTGTTTTCATTTTTAACTAAGGCATGTTTTCTTTTAAATTATGCAAATGGCAAAATTTTTGTCTATTCACCCACATCCAGATAAAATTAGATGACAGTGACACCCCCCTCCCCGCCCCCCCGCCTTTTAAAAATTTTTTTTCTTCTTCTTTTTGAAATCCAGGAACATTGATTCTAGGACTGAGTACTTCTAATACAATAAATTTTGCCTTAGGCCAATTTACCAACTATCATAATCCCCTTCTGAAGAGGTCTGAAAATGGAACATCTTATTTATCCTTCATTGAGGAAGCACATTGTTGATCCTCTACATTTTCTGTGTCTCTATATGAAGTCAGGGTTTGGGCACTATCAACTCAGTTCTGTTGCCAAGCTGTACTGAAGAACTGAATTCAGTTCAGCCTTCATCTATGTTATCCACACATTTATATACACCTTTATACAGACTCCAGTTATCACTCAGTGTATGAATCAATCTCTTGGCAATTTATGATTTATGCAGCCTGCTAGAAGAGAAGTAGGCCATGGCAGCCTTAAAAGCACTTTAGCTTAGTTGTTTTTACTCACGAAGGACATGTTGTCCTGTAATTATTCTGTCATTTCTTAAAAGGTGAAATCCCTAACAGGTTCATGCTTTCTGTGTATGTGTGAGTTGATGTCTGAGCATGTCTCAGCCAGTAGGAATCATCATTCCAAATTACTTTACAAGAAGCTACAAAGAGCTGGACAGCTTAAAATGTGTTAAATATCCTTAGATGGTTGCAGGGGGAGCAGAGGCAGAGCAGGATAAGGAGGAGTCAAGGAAATTGCTAATATGTTCCAATTACTGCCCTGATTCACAAAATACACAACTGCATAAAAATGTCACTTTCTGTTTTGATCCTGTCAGTAATGCAATGTAATGCTGTGTTTTCTTGTATCATTTAGTATGGGCAGTATCAGTAAAATGTGCAACTTTAAACAATTATGCAAATTTTCAAGCTGTGTTCAGAGAAAGACTGAAAGGAGATTCTGACATTAATCAAATTTGCAGGTTCTACTTGCAAGAGTTCTGTAAAACATGGGATAACCTTAAAGTTAGTGGCTGAAAGGCAAAGGTTTTTCCTGCCTCAAATTAACTGTATTTTACTTTAGATGGAAAAGAAGCACCAAGAATAATAACTTCCCTTTTCTACACAAAAATCTGCTATTCAGCTTCAAGAAAGAGCACAGACATACTTCCCCTTCCTTAGGTATGTCAGAATATTTGGAAAACGTTAATAAATTTCTAAAATATATTAATTCCATGAATCATGGGAGGTCTACAATAGATTTCCCCTAAGAAGTTCTGCTGTGCCTAACTAAATGCTTTTCTGATATACTGGCAATATGAAGCTAATGAAGTGTGTAAATACAGCATACTGAACTGTTTGCAGTGGATAAAAGGTCAAACTGGACCTCAAATGGAAACGGGGGGGAATCCAGATTCTTCTGATACTTCTGGCTAGTTGGGGTCTTTTTTAAATTGAGATTAGAGTGAAAGCAAGGCTGGGATTAGGACCCTTCAAGTTTCAGAGTAAAATTTCAGCTCTCTCTGTTTGTTGGAAACTGCGTGTGTGCTACTCAGCCCTTGCTGTTAACCAGGGAATGAAGCATAAATTGGCCAGAGAAAAATCATGTTCAGTACGACCATGAAAAGGAAATGGCGTATCTCTCATGAGAAAGAATGATCTTGAAAGACATCTATCCTGCTCGCAGGACTACTGGGGCTCAGGCAATATCCAGACTCTTAAGATCATTATCTGAACTGCTCTCTGAACCTCTGCTTCCGAACTGTCAGCTGCAATACATGAGGGCAGTTTACAACAGTGTTATTCACTTCGAATTTCCCAGCTTTAGTTAGTTTAAGTGAGACCCTTAATGTCACTTCAACATAGTGTTTTTGTGTTATATTTTAATTTTGAAAGGATTATCAAGAAAATCTACCCTTTCCGTTAAGTTTCTTTGAAAAATGATTCAGCGTTTTAGAAAGGATCTCCAAATATCCTCACTGTGCCTGATAAGTTATCCACAATGAAACACATATTGCAGATGAAAATTAAGAAAATGCAGAGGCAAAATATAAAGTTCTCAGTCTTAAATTACAAATAGTGTGTTACTTGGGAATGAAACATGAGCAAACATTTTAAATCATACTGAAATTTTCTTTGTGTTGGTATTTGGCTTTGTATAACTTTATTGATAAAACGAGCAATTTATTTTTCTTTTTATGGGGCTGATAATTATGCACCACTCAAAAAATCTGATTGCTATTAGCTGACTACAGCACTTGCAAGGAAAAAAATTCCGTTGCCTTACACAAATGTTACCAGTAATATTCCACCTAAGAAAAGCGTTGGAGAACTGCTAATGAGCCTTCTTTAGCTACTCCTTCCTAAAATACCATATTCTGTAATCTTGAGCCTCAACTAATTTTCCTGATATTACATGTGGAAGTCACTGTGAAAACTAAACAGAGATAGGATGTAACAAAAATCTCACTTGTAAATATGGTTCCTCAAACATAAAAATCTGGCAAAATTCAAAGAGCAGAGCAGGAGGTAAGACAGATTTCATACGCTGCTGTCTTTAGTGCTTTTAATGTACATTGTATAATTATGGATTTCATGTCTTCCAAACTGAGTTACTTTGTTTTAAATCTATTTGTAGAATATCTGGCCATGCGTCTCTCCTAATTCTGTATAGTATTCTCTGGTCTAAAGCAAGCAGTTCCAAATTAAATAAACGAGCATACCCACTGCACAAAGCAATCGACTGCATTCCAGTGAAGCCCCTTTGAAAGCTATGTCAAATCTCTGCTGACTAAGGGAGGGAAGTACCTCATTCCCTTTGCATTAGTCACCCTGCTAGAGATTAATCCTAATGAGCTTTTTTTACAGGCTTGGCTGGCACACCCAGGATTTGCATAACATACCTGTAAGTTCTCAGTATTTAGCCCAAAATGTTCTCGTTCAAATGCAGATAGATATCAGCTTTTCCAGAAACCATTAACGACAGCGTTACTGCAGGAGTTTATCCAGCCTAGAGTGAGGCCGGCAACAGGGCGCTTCCGCAGCTTTGGTAAGCAGCCATCACACAGCTAAGCACTGTAAAATCAGCATGGGCCAACACTCACACAAACACCAGTGTAAGCGACACATCTCACAAAAGGTCACAGCATTAAAGAACAACAGTGTTCTCTTTTTCTTTATTTCATTATCCTCATTATCTCCCTATTTCACTGATTTTTGGCAAATAGTGGGTATCTATTTGATGAGACTAGACTGTTTGCAGACTCTGTGATGGTTTCAAGCTTCCTCCGAGCTGTATCCTGCCCTCATTAGGCAAATAACCATCCCTTGGCCTTTTCCTCCCACCAGCATGAGAAAAGACAAACAAAATTTCAGTTCACAGAGAAAACAGGAGTTGCACACCTTTGATCACTGTTATTTTATTCTAAATACAATGCCCCAGTAATTTTTACTGAGGGAACAATAGTAAACTAGTAATCCATACCTACAATACCGTCAAAACATCAGAAAAAATCTGTCATGCAAAAAAAAAAAAAAATGTTTTCATGCAACTTGGCTCAGTTATTTTATAAATAAAAAGTGAAATAGCCACTATTAGATGCATGGGCTAAAGCAAGAAGCCTGGTCTATTCTGGACCAAAGGGCTGGAAAATAATTTTCAGATCTGAAGAATTTTAAAAGAAGACAGTAACAAGCTCTTTCCCAGTTAAATGAGGGCACTGTTAGCTTGGCTACTGCAGCCAGCCTAAGTCACTGCAGCATCCCATGGAGTGAAGCTATGTCTTCAAGGTAGCCAAGAATCAAACTGCTCTCTTCAGAAGTAAAAATAGGGTCATCACAGCTCACAGTCTAATATACTCCACAAAGGACACAGTCTGAAACCTGTCAGTTTACTGAGCACTAGTTCATAGTCCCAACACACTCCAGTTATAGTCTGGCAATGCAACATAAGAAAACAATAAATAGCTCAGTTTCTATTAACAAGAAATAAAGTAGCACAGCTGTGTTTCACCATGACAGACCACAGTCACAATGATCATTCACTGTCACTCCCTAAAGTACTGGTCTGGCAGCCTATATTCAGATTTTGACATCTCTTAAGGATTCTTAAGGTACACACCATCCTAGTAGCTAAGGGCTATGTAAATGAAGCATTACAAGTTTTGCATTGGTACACCTGACTTTTGGACATCCGGCCACGGAAATGGTACACAACAAAACTCATGTTAATGCCTCACTTTCCCAAGCAAAGAATGAGTGCTTTAGGAAGTGCTATCAGTAATGGTTTGGCATGAGACTCTTAGGAGGAATCATGACAACTGGCCAGGAAGATGCATGAACACAGGTTGGATCTAAGTCTCTACCTCCCTGAATGAAAGGACCAAAAATGGTGTCTCCAGCTATCCTGGAGCTACATCACAGAACCCTCTGTACCACAAGTATTTAAATGAAAACAGCAAGCCTCTTTTATTTTAAATGAAGTTTTATAGCAGTGCCCATTCTTTTTAAATATAACAAGACTGGATTTGAAATGTTCCTACAAATGCCCAAATTAGTATGTCCTGTGCATGTTTCCTAACCGCCAGGCCATCAGACAGCCAGCATGGAGCAGGGAGGGGCAGGGATTCACCATCTCTCCTGACTATCCATCTCATCAGCAATTCTATGTGATTCATGAATGTTGTGAATACTGCTCAGGGCCTGGTAACCTCAAGCAGGACAGAAGTCTGCAAAAAAATGAAGCCTAATATCCTTTAGGACTTTTTCTGGACACCAAAGACACTACCTGGAAACAGAAATGTGGTGTTGTTCTATTACTGCATACCTATGATGATCTTTTCATGAAGAAGAGCTAAATCAATTCTGCCAGCTCCATGAAGCAGGAATTCCCTTTCTCCTGTGTCCCACAGGCAGGCTTTGACAGACACATTGCCAGTTGTCTCTGTTCACACAGGCCTCACTGTGAAAAAGCCAAACAACAACACAACTTTCCATGTTGCACCATTTAGATTTGGCTGAATGTGTAATCGTGTGTCTGTGGTTTTCCTGTTTGGGTGCCTAATTTAATTGGCTGAGTCCACCCCTTCAAGTGTGGAATGGACTCTGAGGGTATGAGGAATTAGCATATTTCTGCCAGAGACATTCCACCCAGATCCCATGTTTGTTTAACATGTACAAACAGCTAAAATAAAATACTTGTTGGCCTCAGTAATAAACAGAATATAAAATAGTGTGAAATTAAGCAAGACCAGCTGGGCTTCAGGAGAAATGAAAGGAACAGTTAACTTACACTACACAATGATCTGGAATGCAGACACACTGAGATGGACTGCTATTGATGTCTGGTTTTGATGCATTTTATATACAAAGTGCTGATTAGATCTAGCTACCAAATTATACCCTTTCGTATCCATATGTCAGTAATAAACAAAATTTAGAGGAGTAAAACAATTTCTCTGCAAGCCAAGTTTAAAATGTTGCATCATTGGCTGTAGAAGTGTGAAGTCATCACAGCAGTGATAATGATTCCATTGTTCCAGAGGCAAAGGAAAGGGAAAAAAAACCAAAACCAAACAAACAAAAAAAACCCACCAAAAAAAGAACATTAAGAATTCTTCTGATCTAAGGCAGGATTTATCCAGCCCTCAGAGACTCACAAGAATTTCAGGATAAGCATATGTATAGAATCTGTGTAGGAGCATTTGGGTGCCCAGATATATATACTGAAACCATAAACCAAGCAACTGCTTAAGCAGAGTTTTTTGGAGAACTTTAGAAAGTTGTTCCCTATAACACAGGACAGGATGGAGGTGCTCCCTTGGAAGGGATTTTTCTTCCTCAACTGGGAAGCAGAGTCAGGGACTCTGTGATACAGAAGGCATGATTCTATCTCATTGCATTGTATTTTTTTGAACGGAGATTTCAAGCAGAAAAGTGACTTAAGCTGCAATTATTGTGAAGGATGCTCTGCTGCACTGCCCAGACCACCCTTGTTTTTTTCTCTGGCTAGTCACTGTGCTCCAAACCTTTCCCACTTACCTTCCCTTGGGATTATACATGTGGCGTTGTGGCAAACATTGTCCTTCCAGCAAACTTCCTGGCAGTTGGACATTTTGGATCTTTCCAGTTTGTTACAAACAACGTACCAAATGCATTTAAGTTCCTAATATCTCTTTTAAGAAAAAGAGGCAAAATGAGGAATAAAGTCCAGCCCTTGGAAAAGCTGCATGGGAAATAAGTTTGCCAGGGCTAAATCACTGACAAAATAAAATGTCTGGGGGAACAGATTTAGAAGTCTGTCAGACAAGTTACTATTTATATTTTATTTCATTGGCCGCTAGACTGTTTTGATATTTCATTTTCTTTTAAAAAGAATTAACTGGGAATAGTAGACAGGATCTAGTTCTTCCTCCCCAGTGTGAACTTACTGTTGAATTGCCAAACCAACAGAATGGCTTTTCTCTCAGTCAAAGCGTAGGAACCTGTTTCTTACCACCTAAGGGCAAGATTCCTCAAATAATCCATAGTGAAGCCTAAGCCCCAAGATGTAGATTCCTGCAGAAGATCCTGTCTGTACAATCCACTGCCACTATGCCTCTGAAAGCACTGGAATACCAGGTAGGTCACAGACAACAGTAACTTTAATTTTACTCTTGTGATCATTTAAAAACACCGCTGCCATCCATTGCTTTTTCTCCCACAGTTCTTCTGTCATAAAAGATCAAGATGACTCACTTGCCAGGAAAGCCAACATGATGGGGAACTGGCTCAAAATCAAAAAGAAACGAGAAAATAATTTCACAGCACCACCTGTATCAATAGCAGAACACACCACAGCATCACCAGTCTGAATATCTGAACTATTAGTTAGAATCCAGATGAGAAATGACTGTTACTTGAATGTCTCTTCCCACCCTTTATTATTTTCCTTTATATAGAAACAGTTGGAATAAAGCAAAACAAACTGAATTTTCAGTCTCAGCTCAGGAAAACAATTTTGGGACTTCATAACCACCCTGGAAGCCCATTCTTCTAGGGATGCAGACCCAGTCTGCTCTCTCCGGACTTGAGCTTGATGGACACATGAACGCATGCTCCAGTGGCCAATAACATACACCAATCAGGTTTCTTGCCTAAAGAGCATGAAATGCTCTGGAATACTGAGCTTCATATATTGCCATTGTAAAGGTTTGAGAATTATGTACTAATGGATATTGGTCACATAGTCATGGTAGAGTGGATAAATCACTAAATCATTAATTTATATAGTACAATACAGTTACAGTAATAATACTATACATATGGTGAGGGGGCTAACCAGGGAAAAATATTCTTCAGCACCCTCTACAATCATTCAAGAGCTCTGTTTTAACTTCTATCACTTACTAAAGCTGCACAATACATAAGTACATCAGCTTTCCACCTCCAGGAACCTGACTCCAACACCTTCTTTTCACCATGCTGCCTGGAACTTAACACTTTCATCATCAGTTAGCATCATCCAGCAGAAGCTTTTAGGAAGTCTGCTTTTAAAGGAGCTCTAGAAGTTAAGGCTGGGGATTCAAATACTTCATCCAGAGACTGGAACTAACTGTACTAATGGAAGCAAAGACATGGACTGCCTATGAAGACGTGCAAAAGGACTTTATGAGACAATTTGCTGGGTGACAAATTGATCGATTAAATTTTATGCAAGCAAATGTAAAGGGAAACATATGGAATCCAGCAATTCTGACTATGTGTTTAAAATTATAGTTTCCAAGCTCATTACTGCACCAAGAGAAGATCTCGATAGCCCAGTGTAGGTAACAAACTAGCCAGATAAGTAATGCAGATAGCATAACAGATAATGAAAGCCTCAGTTAAAAGAAAAGTTGACAGAAGAAAACAGTAATGTAAATGTTAGGAGTCACTGTGAAAGTAGAGTGTGACTGCATCAGTGCATAAATCCACAGAGCCCTTATATCTGGTTCTGATCCCATTTCTCAAATGGATATACAAATAGAACAGGCATGGAGAAGAGTGGCAAGGATAATAAAAGCTGCAGAATGACTACTGGACAGGAAACAATCAAAAGTGTTGGCATGGTCCAGTATGGAAGACATGCCATAGGCAGAATACAACAGACACCTATCAAATTAGAAGTGGCATGGCAACAGTAACAGGGGATCCATTCACTGATTCTTCCCATACAAGAGCTCAGAAGCATTAAAGAACACAAACAGATCCCACACTCGAACCAGTGTAATGTACAGTCAAGCTGTGGAACACCTTGAAGAAGAATGCCACAGTGGATGCAAATGTTTAAACAAGTTCTGTGACTGGATTCTTGAAAAAATTGTGAAGGTCTCCCAAGGAGGAAAACCTCCAGAATAGTACTTCAGAGGGTAATAGCTACATTCTTCAACTTCTGAAACAAGGATGAGGCTAGATAAGCTTTTGGGTATAATATGGCTCATCATATCCTCTCTCAATCATTTGCCTTTCAGTGCCACCAAGTAAATTGCGTACACAGATCCTCCTCCCCCCACAGCTCTATAGGCTGAAAAGGCTTCTATCCTCAGCAACTTGTCACTGCCTCATTGCTGGGGGTCATATCAAATCTGTTAACTAGAACTGCTCCCTTAATGCCCCCACCTGTTTTAGTGAAACAAACCCTGCTTATAGTGACAGTATTATTTAAATCAATTAAGACACTTTTTGAGCAATACAGATTAAGCGTTCTCATCTGAACAGCTCAGTCACCATACTGGAGTAGGGATGCAACAACCATCTCGAAAGGCAGAACAGACTACAGGCCTGTCTTTCCCTTCCACGTTTGTTCCCCCAGAAATGAGTAGTATCAAATCTCTGGCTCAAAAACTCACTGTGTGACTGGAGATGGCTGACAATTTTTCAAAATTTTCTTTTTACATTTCTGCTGGTTTTCATTTTCACTGTTTCTTTGTCAGACCCTTTTTCTCCACAGGAAGTTCAGGTTTGAAAAAAAACTAAACAAAATCTCCACATCCAACATGAGATATCTGCCACTCTGTGATTATTTAAATTTTTTACTCAAAACATTACCAAAAGGTTTCTAACAATTTTTTATGTCTAAAAAGAGTGCACTGTTTCCAGTAATATTTTTAGTATGTCAAATTTGTTTCAGAGGGTGGACTATTATCCAAACTTTTCTATATGCTTCTATATGGGCAATTTAAAGTAAAGAATTTTCACTGAAATCATACTCACTCTTAGTCAACCCAATGCAAGTAATTGATCTGACTGCAAAGCCATTGTTGGTATTTTTTATCTTTTTAAGATGTGAATACTTCTATCAGTGAAATATTAGAAGTAAATTATGATGCTTCCCATATTTATTTTGACTTTTTTTTATTTGTAGTCATCATATAGGGGAGATTTTTTTCAAAAGCCTCTCTTGGTAGTTTCCTGTTTAACTATCTGCATTAAATTGCAAAAAATCCTCACCCAGTTTATCCAGAATAGCATTTCTGCCCTTCAGAGTTCTGCCCGTCACCACCTTACAGCCTCTGTCTGCCTCTGTGGAAGGAAGCAGCACGGCCCTCAACAAACACCCTTGGCAATAAATTTAAAGGAAAAAACTACGTGATTGCCTTATACCCTATTTAATCAATCCACACTCTTCTTCAGCTAGCATCAGTAAGAAACTAAGGATGAAGATCAGGGCTGTGTGCTAAGGACCAAAGCTGAAAATGTATCCCAGTTCATTAAACATTTTCACTGTTTCTGTCTTCAGAGTTGATAATATGTTTTCATAAGCAGGCAGGTTATTAAAACCCAAACTTCCTGGTGAGCGCTGGGACATTGTCCATTAACTTGTTTCTGAAGAGAACTGTCCACAGACAGCAGACAAAAAGGAAAATCTTTATCCCACTAACTGCTCATTAAAAAAGGTAAAAAGTGCTCCTTAAAAGACAGGCCTTCACAAAAACACTGAAGTTTCAATTTAAATCTTGATGAAATAAAAAATAAGAACAAGACCAATAGGCCAGTTACATGCACAGGCAGCATATACCACACATCTTTGTGCACTATAGAACAACAGAAGAGAACAAGCACTTTAAAGAACCAGGGGGAAAAAAAATTGAAAGTGTTTATATTTTTTTCTGTATTTGGTACTTCTAGGAGGATGTTCTTTTCTCAGGATCTGCATCTGTAAAACCAGGAAAACCTTCCAGAAGGGAAAAAAAAAAAAAAAAAAAAGATGACTCTTTGACAGAAGTACTGTTCTCAGTGATTCATTTGAAAGTGCTGAACTCGTATTCAGAACCTGAAATCTAAGAACCCCAGCTGGGCTGGAATTCAAAATTACATTGAAGGAGTGATTTTTGCATTGTGAGGCATTAAGTAGTAGAGGCAATTGCTTTTCTCACCTATTCCACAAGGAAACTAGGAAGAGAAACATGTAAGAATTAAGAAAATAAGATGTAGTATTGTTGGACTATGGCATCTTGCACTGCTGAACCAGAGGCCGCTTTAAAAAGGAACTTCAAAAATTTAAATAAACCTTTTACAGTCAATCATTTCAAGATGGAGCTGGAAGAAAGACAAAACAAACAAGATAAAATTGTACTGAGCAAATTAGTTAAAAAAAAATCTGTTTATGTACTGGGATTTCACTTATAATAAGAGGGGCAAGAAAAGGTCCTGCCAAGTATCAGCATTACTGCCAAGGGAAGGAAGAGGGAGTCCATGGAATAAGTATATGTGGGAATATCTATAGGACATATAAAAAGACATGGAGAAAGTCTGCAACCAAAGGAACTACACAGAGGCACACTCCTGTACACTGTGTAAGGAATGCAGAGGGTCACAGACCTCTTCTATTTCAGTTTAGGAGTGATTTAAAAATGCTGTCAGCTATCCACACCCAGCTGGGGAGCTGCCTGGTGGGCAGGATTCTCTCTAAGGCCATGACGTATCACTAGTCTATGCAATAAACATTAATTTAACCTGCAATGCAGAATGGGCTACCTGAAATGAGCCCAACCAAACCAAGAGGTGGCAAAGCAGGTCCTGGTTCCCAGGAATCAACCACTGCTAATGGCCAGCAGCTGCAGCCAGTGTGCAGGAATGTTGCTCTTATGGGTGTAAGTAGCAAAAGAAATGTGTGCAAGTTAGGAACCCAACAACAAAACAGAGTGCAGGATCAGGCAGAATTTTCAGCAAAACAGACAACACGAGTGTTTAAAATAAAGCAGGCCTGCTCTGCTTTAACTCAGCCTTCACCCTCCTCAGCACACACGGGCACAAATGAGCATCCTTCCTGGAGCCAGTGACAGCACGGGGCTGCATTCATTCCAAAGTAAATTATTCCCTTTCTTTGCATAATTTACACAAGTCAAACTCTTACAGTCACAAATTATAGCATCTTGCATTTTATAGGTATTTACAACCATGAAGTACTGCAGTTGGGTAAGGGAATTGTGATAAAAAGAAGGAAAGCTACAGAAAGCTCAAACAAAAGATCAAAAGGGCTCTGCCAATGTAATAAGTGTAACAGTAAACACTCTAATTTCTTCATCATATTACTGGAAGTGGCGTTGCTATGGTAAACAAACTAATATTTTTTAATTCAATTTACTTGGAACTAACTATAACCTCCATTTACTTTTGCTGTTTCTCCCAGTTTAAACAATGAAAAGCAATAAAGCAAGTTTCACTTTTGCTTCCAGCCAGTTTCACTTTCAGAAAAGACTATTTATTTATTTAAAAAAACTCCACAGGTCGATTTCATTGGAATCAAAAGTTGCACACATTATTGTTGACCTCTGATTCAATAAAAGGTTTATGGAACACTTAGGTCTAGGTGAAATTAAGTAGACAGAGTTCTGATAACAAATACTCAATTGATTTACAGAGAAATTAATTTAGTCCAAAGTGTTAGAACAGCTATTTGTTAAAATTGCAAATTATAGAATTTCACAGAGTTACAAAATTATTGAGGCTGGAGGGCACCTTTGGAGACTGTTCAGTTCAAACCCCTGCTCAAAGTAGAGTTAACCAGAACAGGTTGCTTATGGCTGTGTCTAGTCCAGTTTTGAATGTCTCCAAGAACAAAGACTCCCCAACATTTAATGGCAATCTGTTTCAGTGTTCATTTAACCTTACAATTAAAAACATTTTTTTTTTTTATATTTAAGCAGAATTTTCTGTATTTCAGTTTGTACCTTCTGCCACTTGTTTTTTTGCCCACATGGTTCTGAGAAGAGCCTGGCACTTTATCCTTCATAGCCTCCTGAGCAGGAGGCCCACATTTTATTTTGTCTTCTTTGTGCTGACAATGCACCTGCAGGAGCATTTCTTGCCACCCTTTACCAGATCCAAGTCCCCAAGGGCTTTAGCTTTCCTCAGTCCATCCTTGTATCTCTGAAGTCCTCCTGGGTGACTCCTTTTGCCTTTTGTATGTGTCTTTGTTTCTTTTTTAGCAGAAATTTAATGCACACAGAAAGCTACACCAGCATGTGATTTTGTAATTTTGTGTGGACAGTCCCCTTAATGCAATTGCTTTTCTAGTACAGTGCAACAGAAATATCAAAGTCCTATTTATACACTTCAAAAAATTTAAATAAAGAAAAACCCACCCAATCAACTAAAAAGCACAAAACTGTCTACAAAGGCCCTGTGTTGTGTCTTGTTCTTACAGTTTCTTCTGTGGCACCATGAGCTCCAAGAGCAGGAGGTAGGCTTTGTTGCTATACTGCCATCAAGTCATGGCTTGTAAACTCTGAACATAGACTAAGCATTGAGGAACTGCATGTATAGTCCATACAATCTTCATAACAGCAATTAAGGATCAAATAAATATTGCTTGATGGATGTGCCAGTCAGCAAATATTCCACAAGTTCCTCCCCAGCCGTATTCCCACAGGTCAGCTAAGGACTCTAAGTGTTCTCCCATAAACACTGCTGGAAGACCTTGGGCCCATTGCTCCTTTGCTCTGCTGCCTTTTGCAGCTATAAAAGGCAAATGAAATGTGAAAATAAATGCCACTTCTTAGGTGCTTTTGACCACTGAACACATCCAGAGATAAAGACACTCACACTGCTTCTGCTCTCCTCACTGCCCTCAGTATGTGGCTTGTGCAGCTTTAGTTCAGCAAAAATACCAGAAAGCATTTCAAATCCTTTCTCCAGAGAAGCAAGACCTTCTCTGTTACCTGTAGCTCAGCTTTTCTCGGACAAGTTCCTCAGGTTTTTCTGTGAAGCACCAGGGCTCCAAGGCCGTGGGAGTCCAGCACGGCCCCTGTGGGAGGACAGGTTCGTACACTCCGAGTGGAGCACAGCTGCCCTCTCTGCCTGAGGAACTGTGCCTACAGGACAGGCGCTGCCTAAAACGTGCTGCCGACACACCACGGCCGAGAGGCACCCACCGTCAGTGCCACCACTTCCCCCTCGGTGGGACAGTTCTGCCAGTGGCATCCTGCGGGGACAGTGTTGGGGGTTAAGATTTTGCCTTTCTTTTTTTTCATTCTCTTAGGGAATTTTCTCCCATTTGTTGCTAAGAGACAATAACTACTTAAGAGAGCAAAAGATGTGGCTGGGAGAAAGAGGACAGACAAGGGTGCAGCTGACTACTCTCTTATCTGAGGGGTTTTCTTTTGGGGAGGGCAGAGTTACCTGGAGATTTCAGGCTGAAGGAAGGGGCCGGGCACAGCTTCAAGTGCTCTGCGCTCGGCATGGGCAGTCACTGTGGGGAGAATTCGCCACCACCACGGGGTTTCATCCTGCCTTCTCCTACCCTTGCTGCTTCTGAGGTTCCCGCTAGAGCTCATTTCCCTGCCTGGAGGGGCACCAGGACCGGCTGCCTGCTGTGAGTTTGTAAAGGAGCTGCTTTTCCATCCCTTCCGCCGCCATGACCCCGTGAGGGAGACGGGGCCGCGCTCGCGCCACAGCGCCCCCTGCAGGCGTGTGGGAACACCGCACCCGCCCCGCCCGGCCCGGGGCCAGCAGCGCCCCCGCAGGCCATGACCGGAACTGCAGCCAAGGGGAAAGGCCGGCCCTGGGCTCTGCCCTTGTTTGCTCTGCTGTGTACGTATACATACTAGTAAAGAACTGTTATTCCTTTCCCCACATATTTGCCTGAAAGCCTCATCATTTCAGAGTTATAATTTTGAGGGAAGGGGGTCACATCTTCTATTCCAAGGGAAGTTCTCGCCTTCCTTGGGAGACACCTGTCTTTCAAACCAAGACAGACAGGAAACTCCTTTGGGAGCAGGGCAGCCATCTGGGAATGAGAAGAAGCTCTAGGGGAAGAAAAGAGTAGCTGAATAAAAAGGAATCTAAGCAAAATTTCATAAAAAAAGAAAAATACAGCACTGCTAGTTTCTGCTGGTTCAAAGACACAAAGATTGGACACTACAGCACCAACATTTCATTGTAGAACACAATTAGGTAACAGCTGGCTGATTTAACAAAAGGCTGAGTCAGTAAAAAATTGTATCAGATTGACTGAAATGTGTGAATCCTAAAGCTGGGTAAAAATGGCTATTTTTACCTAGCTCCATTCTCCTGACTTTGCCAGTGCTGCTAACAGCAAGACCAGACTGTGACCACCAAGGTTGCTCTATCCTTCCATGAAAATTCTCCTTAGCAATGTAATTCTCTCACTCCCTATGTGGGAAATATTCAGGAGGGAAGAGACACAGCTTTATACTGACTCAATAGTAACTCTAGCACTACAGGTACTACTAGTGTTTGGCAAATAATAATGCAGTCAAATATTTAATAATATGTTGTTTTCTAAAGATGTGGTTCATCTCAACTTCACTGCTGTCTTTAACAGTCTTCACTGCCACTGCATCAGAAGGGCAAGAGATTTTTCTGCTTTAACATTAAAAAAATGAGCCAAATACCACAGAAACTTACTGCAGCAGATGAGATGTTGTTAGGTAAGTTATATCTTTCATCTCAGCCAAACTCAAGCCTAAACTTCACTTAGTCTGAGTGACAGCTTTGCCTGTGTATGGGCAACAGCATTCATGGAGGGCAGGCAGAGGAGGAACAGATGACAAGTCAACATTGGCAGCACCACCTGACTCTTCCCAAGAAATAAATGTATCTCTATAGCTCTTAAAGTACTCTAAGAATAAAAACCAATAGGTTCTGGCACCTGAAAACATGGGATGGTTCTACGGGTTTTTTTCTGGCGGGGGTGGTGGCACTAGCATTTTATGTCCCTTTTAGGATTTGGTCAAGTTCTCAGCTATGGTTGCTGCTGTAGTGAGGTCTGTAGTTGCCTCCTTCCTGTTTATGTTCTTCCACCACCCTTACACAGATAAGCTCTAAATCACATGTAACTTACTTCCATGAGTCTTTTAAAAAAATCAGCTTATCATTGATTGACATTTTCTAGTTCAATGACAAGATTACCATCAGTTACTGTTTATAAGAGGCATACAAAGGAAATCTGTCTTAACGTCTTTCTTTGCATTCTGTCTCCTCTCTGCTAAAACTGGGTCCAAATTCTGTGCTGTGCTGCTTTTGCAACAAATACAAATAGATTCAATAGCAAGGTGAAATATTTGTTTTCACTCTTTTAATGCAAAAAAAAAAAAATCTTGGAGTTTTGCATGGTTAGTTACTGTTCTTTGCAAATCTGGCTGATGAAATAGTACTCAAGGAAAATTAGTGAGAAAAGACAAGAGCCTCAAGCGGTCTAAGCCAACAGAGATCACTTTCAGCATTCACACAACATTCATGCCACCTGAGAGTGGAATAGCTACATTAACAGTAATTTCGTTTTATTACAAGTCCTGCTGTGTTTAGACACTCTGGGAAAAAAATCTCCCAAATAAACAAACCTTTTCGCTTGATTCCTTCCCACCTCTGAAAGAGAACTGATTCTGGCAGGCAAGAGATCTAGTCCATTACGATGCTGTATGCTTTCCTACTTTTAGAGTTTCTTATCATATTCTTAGACCTAATGCCTCAAATTCACTTTGGGGTGGCACAGAATTCCTATACCTGGCTAGAACCAAATGCACATGCTTCCTCTTTTGTATTGCTGTCTTTCAGGACATGGGCTGAAATTCCTATTTCTCAGAGTGAGATCTTTTGACAGGACAAATTTAAAGGTATGTGCAGGCCACTAAACCCATGATCCAACAGCCTAATAACTCTTCCATCAAATATTTGTGAAACTATAACTTTCTTTCAGATCATGATTATTTCTGAGAAAAGAAACCCACCACATACACTCACAGAGCTTAAAAAATCACAGAAATGGCAAAGTTGGTTTCTATTTCCCATTACTGTTCCTACCTTAAGTTCTTATACAAATACAAGCTTAGAATAAGCACCTTCACCAGGTGTGTCAATAGGATAAATAAACAGATGACTATATACAAGGGGTAGCTTCTAGAAAGATTTTTAAGAATTCAGAACTGTTGTCACTCATTTAGGTCTTGAACCATTTGAAAATGTCTTTTCTGATTAAAACCCTCCCCCTCCCCCACCCCACCCCCCAATATATGTCCTTGAAAATTGAACAAATGTTATTTTTGTGCATTTTCTTTCAGATTTTACCACAGCAATCTGGGCACCTGCCCAAAATGTATAAATGAAAATCTCATGCAGCACAGCATCAGCAACACAGAAAAGCAGCTAGAATATTTTCTCTTTGTCTCTGTCCTGGATCCAAACTTTGGCATACCCCATGTCACACATCTGCTTCTCCCAGGCGGGTGCACCAGTGAGCACTCGCCCGGCTGGCCTGGCCCCAGGAAGGGAACACTCTCCCTCGCAAGAGGAACTCAGACTATGCCTAGGGAAGCCTGCTTTGCCTCTGACCAAACTAGCTGTCTTAAGGAAATGCCAGACCTTTTTGTGCCGGGGTCAACTGTAGAATTATGTGGCAGTTTGATAAGCTACAGTACACTAATTTATTGGCTATTTAAAAAAATGTAGAGGAAATTTTATTACGGATTACTTTGCTTTCCTGAAAACTTTTTATAATTAAGAACATCTGGAAGACATTTCAATATATCATAAACAAGAGGAAATCCAAAGCACGTGACTTCTAAGAAAATGATGCAAATATCCTTCTGTGCCAAAATTTACAGTAATCTGTTTTTCTTATTTTGCTAGGGGGGCGGGGGAGGGAGAATGAATGAAGGACGAGTCAACAAGGAGAAAACTACTAGTGTAAGGAAATATTAGGTACCACTATTTCATGAAACATACTAGTTTTTTATAAAATTCCAAATTGCTAAAATAAATTTGGCTTCTTGTTGCAAATTTCCCTCTCCCACCAATTAGTTTCTAGGGAATATAGCATTCTGGAGTGGATAAATAGTGACATCAATCCTGACAATATTAGGAGGCTGAGTGAAAAAGAAGGAAAGGAATAAGAATATGTTTTGGATGATTGTAGGTAAAGGAAACTACTGGTTTGACCTGATGAGTACTATGCTTTTTAATTAATATAACTGAATATCTACAACTTTTATGACAGTTCTTCAAGAAATAAAATAAAACACCAACACAGTTCAACATATTAATAAGTATCTTAGTTTGAGTAATCTGTTGTCCTATAAAACACAGTAGGATTTATTGGCTCTAAAAACAAACATAGCTAAAAAGCTTTACAAGAAACCTCCAACAGATTTACTAAAACCCCCAACAATTAATTACTAAGTTCATAGAAAATGAAATAATGCACAAGAAAAAAGGTGAAAATGTTTATAAACATGGCAAACTTAAAATTACTGTTGGGTTCACTGGAAAGACACAGGAAAACTGACCTGTCTCAGAGTTTAAGGGGGTTTATATTTAGAATTTCAGTTGAGCACACAGCAATTATCATCAAGTTTATACGGCCCCTAGCTGAAACTTCACCCCAAATTACTATTTGAATCCAGAACTTTCATTCAGTTTTAGGGTTGGGTTTGTCCAGATCTGTTGCTCATGAGAACAAAGTTGCTGTGATATGGAAAATATTTTCTTTTCACTTTGTAGAATAGAATGTGAAAGAATTGGGTTTGATGCCACCTCCCTGCAAGCTAACAGGAGAGTGGCTGGGCTGAGAGCAATGACCAGCCCACAGTCAACCATAAACTGGGAGCTTGCTAGAGCTGTTCTGTGTTTGATCCAGCAGCTCTTTCCCAGAGGAGGCTGCAGAGCAGGATGGAATGATGTGTACTGGTTGCTTTCTGCTGGTCCTGCCCACCTTCCTTCTCTGACACCTCATGGCTCTTCAGTCAGAGGAGGATGAGACCATCCTTAACTGGGAGCTCTTAACATGGGCCAGAGGGAATGAAGCCACATCCCTGGTGTACGTGGAGAGGAGCTCCATGGCTGAATCCGAGAACTTGGGGTAAGCCACCTCCCTGCTTCTTGAAATCAGACTTTACTGTTAAATCCACCTTGTGTGAAACCACTGATATTTTACTGTCTCTTTCTTTTCTAATCAGTTTTAGCAGTAATAAAATAATTACAAAATCAGTTATTTAAATTTTTCAGATTATTACATGGGACATCTAAACTAGTCTTCCATGTTAGAACAAAATTTACAAATCCTACCTTTCAGTAGTACAGTTTCAGAATTTTTACAGATTCTGGTGTAACTTAGTGCATTGGTGACATCTCATTTTAGAAGTTTTTCCCCCAGTCTTTAAAACTTCTTATAAAAAACAAAATAAAATATTTTTTTAAAAATATGATGAGAATTAAAAAAAACAAACAAACAGCAATTCTTCCAGGCTAAAATAACCACTAATTATGAAATGATAATATGTCAAATTTTAATAGAGAATGCAGCACTTACTGGTAAACTGTACTACGTAATTTAGGGAAGAGCTGATGAACTATGTTCTCACAATTTCAAAGGCATTTATTTTGTTAAAATAACTTTAGGTTATGTAGTTGGTGAAATTAATGTCTTTCACTAGCACTACGTACAAAGAAGGCCCAATTCTTATTGAGTACTCTGATTACTACTGTAATATTGCCATTGCATCAAAATAGGATAAATACTAAGATCTTTCCATTTCCTTTTGTTTTGAAAATAAAGCATTTTGGAGTGAGAAAAAAACATGTTCTTAAACAATACATGGTGTTTAATTAATTGCAGGGAAGGAATTGTGATAATGTTCTGAATTATTTTCCCTTTAAGGAGCGTTTGTGGACCAAGTCAGAGTTCTGGCAATATATTTAATAATCACATTTATCAATGCAAACAGGCATTGATACTCTTTCTGCAGATGAATAATACCTAAATTATGCTTTGCATAGTATCAAGTATGTTTGCATTTTTAATGAACAATTTTCATCTTAAAAGTTGCAAAGTAAAACATTTATTATTAGAAATGAAAATTGTGCTTGGCCATTTAATGACCTGATACCATATCTGTTCTTTGGTTTTGAATGAACTGATAATTTTTAGGGAACCAGCCAACCTTTACCTAAACAAAACCCATTCATGTAAATGTTGGCAAATAGTACAATGGGATATGAATTTTCTTGAACGAAGCACAATTCTGACAAATGTTCAAAAACATTGTCTGGGCACTATTCAACCAGCTCTTGTACATGGTATTTTTAGTGTAATGGAAAAGACTCATTAACATTTTCCTATGAGAAATCTGAGTTTGTAAGGAAATTATATTTCCATGGCATTATCACAAATTGAATCCCTTTATCCAAAATAAATTAAACATTTGTTTCCTGGAGTACAATACTGGAATGAAAGAACAAGTCAAATGGCTTAATCAATAACTTTTTAATTTTGGGACTTGTCAGCTTTCCCTCTCTATTTCAGGTTTTTCCCTTCTAGCATCAATGATGACAGATTGAAAGGATATGTAAATGGGTGAAATGCCTCAAACTTGCAATACAGTTGGAAAATATAATTTCATTTGGGAAATTTCACCTCTGCAGAAAAGTGTAAAAAAGTTCCAAGGTGTAATTGCAACAGGTGAAACAATCCCCTGTCCTAATAGCACCTGTCAAGGACGTACTTGCACTGGCATTTTGTTCATACTGGCACAGAAACCATCACTAAGGAAAGGAGGGTAGAGCTGATGCCCCAGTACCAGCAAGATCTGGCACTTCCAACCCCCACCTCAGAACCCTCTGGCAAGGCAAGGCTGGCCATGGTGGGGTTTTTTACTGAAATATCTATTTACAATGACAGCCACTGCCTTTGGGCAGCACACAGAGAGCAATACTGCCTGGTGGGTACCAACAAGAGGGACCTGTAACATTCTATACTACTATGGCTAATTTTGGAAGAGGTCATTCCTGTCTGTGACCTCTTGTTGACATCTGGGTTGTTCTGAGGCAGCAAGCATAATTTTGCACATCTGGCTATTTCTGATACAGCACTTTTATTTTGGGGTGAAGTTGCAGTAGGAAAGAGAACCCGAGCAAGTGCTTCCCTGAGCTGGATCTTGGGTGTCCAGGCAATACAATGGATTGATTGAAGTTTTGATCAGTAAATAAAACAGGTGCATAGATGAAAAGACTCCATATGATTATAGAAAAAATAGCATGGTTGTTTCCTAACACTGAAATGACAGATGATCTATAGGAAACACATTTAGAAATCGAGTGCTAAAAATAACGGTGCTGTTCAGCAAGAAGAAAATAGTTACTCTTCTCCCTTAATCACAGAAGAACAACATTCCTACCCAGGGAGGTTGGACTAGAATCACATCACCCCCCTCTTGTGTGGTTTCCTGACAGATGATCAGTTCATTTTTAACTCTTCAGGAGTGCAGTCAGGTTATGGTACTTTAACATCCTGTCTTCTGTTTATTTCTTTCACCCTGCTTTCCGTACTCCCACTGTGCTGTGTCTCATCTGCCCTCACCATACTGCCTCTTCATTTAATCACGCATCAGAAGCCTCCTTCTACCCTCCCATCTCACCACACTGAGTGTAATTTTCTTATTCACAGAGGAGGCTGTCCTCTCCTCCCTGCTTTAATTATTACTCTGCATTAAAAATAAAAATAATAAAAGATCATTTTCCTGAGACATAAGTTATTGATGCTCTGGCCCTGGAGAAATATACACACTTTTATTTGAAGTAATTTTAAACATTTTGTTTTTACCAAAAATACGTATTTAAGTGAACGAAAGCTGGGAATGTACCTTCTCTTTTGGCTGCCTGTCCCCCTTGGAGCTTTGCCTTGGGTGTGTAACTGAGAGACGGCCATTCATGCATGAAGAATAGAGGCTTAATTAATTGGATTGGAATTGTAAAATGGTGTACTTGATGTGGGTAAAGCACATTCCATACTTTTCCCCCATAAAGATTGTGACATTTTTGTGGACATGTTGAAGAGTGGGTCCAGGAGCCATCAGATGGATCAGAATTCATTAAATAGGTACAGCAGGGAACCCCCTAGTCCTGTATCTCACACAGATTTTTCCCCACGCATTCATTTAATTAACTATCAATCTGTATCTATGGTTCCAGAACAATTCTATTTAATTTTTATGTTACATGTTATATGTATTTTATAGTACATAATAAATAGTTTGTGAGAGGTGGAGCCATTAATGGTTTGAAGCAGATTTTCCATGTCCAAATGAAGCTGACACAAATAATTTTTCATTTTTGCCAAAATTAGGCTTCAATTTTTTGCTTTTAAGACTTGAAAAATGTTGTTAAAAAATCTCAAATCATCCAGGAAAGTTTATCAGGTTTCAATAAAATAGTGACTTCATTGTTAGCAACTGCTTAGTTCAATCATTCATTAAATGGCTCCTTTCTACAATATAAGCATTGCATACAAAATAAAAATACATGGCTTCAAAATTCTCTTTAATGATATTTATTATAAAAATAAATTAAAAGGCATTTTGGGCCCTCTTCATTTCCTCATAACATGCACTTTGACTCCTTTTAAAATACACTAGTTCTGTGGTGGGGAAATCAGTCTCAGAAACGTCTCTTGTACTCTGCTGCATTTTAGAATGGGAAAAAATAAGTTCTTAGAAGTAACTTCATCCACTAGGAATGAGAAATCATTGTTTTGTGGTCAGCAAGTATTTTAGAAAACAATGGTAATTGATTTTTCTTTTAAAAATGTGTCCTGTAAGCTCACTGGATGTTTTCTTTTGGTTTTCCAAGAACAGTGTGTTTCAAAGATTCATGAAGCACCCTGTCATATGTGGCAATCCCAAAGTTTGTTCCCTCTTGATGTATTTTAATGTTGGAATACATGTTGTTGCTTTTGGAGTGTGCAACCCACAGTCAGTGAGTGTTTTTTAATGACCTTTCATGCAAGATCAAAGTGCAAACAATATGCTTATCACCCCTATCTCCTTGTGGACAGTGGCACTGGAAATTTTTTTTTCCCCTCTCATCCGAGATATTTCAGTGTGGAGATCTTAAGCACTGATAACATTTTTCTTTGAAGCTAATGAGCTTTACAAAGCTGTTCCTCATGCTCAGAACAGTTTGAATTAGAAAAATAGAAGGACATATGATAAGCCATAAATGTTTAACAGCAGAGGAACTTTTGGTAGCATTCATCAAGGTTTCCATCTTCTGTCAGTGATATGGTTTATACACTAGTGGGACCAGAATTCCTTAATTCCTTATGAAGGTGACAAGTAGGATTTTATTCCTTCATCACATTTATAGATGTCATATTATTTATTCCAACTGATGTGAATACTTGAGTACTTCCTGAAGGTAACTATTGTGAGCTGTTTTGAAGTCTTGAATTGCTACCACCTAGGAAGCTTAAGTCATAATAATTATGATATGCAGTGACACTTGTGGTCTAAAAGAAAGACCGGTTTGAAACCTGTAAGAGGGCAGTAAAAAAAATAATTTTCCCCTTCTCACAGTTATGTGGGACCAAGGATTTTATCACCATTCTGTAGGGGTCTGAAGCCCAAATGCTGCATGTGCTGAGCAACTTGGAAAATTTAGCCATTATTGTAGCTAACCACCTTATGTATATATAGCCCCACCTCATATAAATTATGTAAACATCTTGCTTCTACAGGTTTGAGCTGGAATTCTGTAAGTTGTCTCACAAGACTTTCAGCTGCTACTTGAGCTGGAAAAATATTTTGATGCCTAGGCTTTCTTGTGGTAGTTTGGCATTTCATATTCAGGCCCCGGCAAAACCGGGATGAGCACACATTTGCGAAAAAAAAATAAGAAAAAAAGAATGAAAACCAATTCCTCTGTAAATCTTATAAACATCAAGAAAATGTTCAGGTATGAGGGACCACAAATGGTTTATTCTTTCGTTACCTGCCAAACCTTACAAAGAAAACATCCAAAGTTTCCTTGCCTGCTTCTTAGAGATGCCTTAGTCAAAAAAAGCCTATCTCTTACATATGAGTTCTATGCATTCACATGTAAGTTGAATGTAGCAAGTACAGCTACAAAAAAAAAATAATTTAAAAATACAATAAAAAATTAGTGCAAATGGATCCTTGCTGCTGGGAGGCACGCTCTCATCTACCAATAGCCTTAAGTTAATAGTATACTGCCTTCCATTAGAAAAGACAACATCAAGAAAAATGTACAATTGATTTTTTTTTTTATTCTAAAGCCACTTTAATTCCAAGTTCCATGGCTCCAAAAGTGTCCTATCTTATTATGGATTTGGAGCAGGTCACATTCTCCATTCTTTTAATAGATAAATAGACAAATGTGAGGTAAGAAAAAGTCACAAAAGAAACAGTGTGTAAAGCAAATTAAAGTAAAAGGAGATTGATATGATTCCAAGATGGTGATATAGCAGTCCATGCTGAATCTACAGTGCTTGTGGTTTATAGCATGCACCACAATTACTTCAGCTTAGAGTTGAATTGACTTTGAAAATCCCAAGAGACTATAAAAAGTGATACTTTGACTTTAGTAAATTTTTTCCAAGAGGGACAAGTTGAATTTAAAAATGAAATTTCAACCTGTAGTGCTGCTTTCTGAGGCAAGTCAATGAAAAATGTCCGTTTGGTTCAGCCACCTATTTTGATGCATCCTTAGCTCAGAAACCATGTACAGAGAAAGTTATGGTACACAGAAATGATAGACATGGGCAGCTTCCATGGCAAACTGAGAAGGCATTTTCTACTGAAAAAATATTATTTATGCAATTAGTACTTCAGTTACTGTCTTTATGTAAGGACAGAGTTTCAAGACAAAGAAGTCTGCTAAGCTCACTTGAAGTACAAACATAGACCAAGTTGTGGCAGCTGCAGAGAAATTATGGGACAATCTTCAGTCAAAGGAGAATTGGGGAAAGGGGAAAAGTGTATCCAAACATTTCCAAGTTCAACCCTCTTCAGTTAAAAAAAAAAATTGCACCAAAATAAAAAGAGTAGAATCACAATATTCCTCAAACCAGAGTTTTTTTTATAGAGCAAAATGACCTCATTGGAATCTAAGATGGAAAAAAAATAGCCATCTCCAGCCTTGATTTCCCTAATAAGCCACAAATAGCTATTTGCATATCACAGTAATGGATCTGAACTCCTACCATTACATAAAGCTTTCCCAGCAAGTTTTGAGTTACAGACACAAATAACAGCCATTCAAAAAAATGGTGATTGTTACCAGTCCATTGGAAAAAAAACCTGGAGCAAGAACTTTTAATACAAAAGGTAGGGCTCCTGAGGTATACAATAGCTCAAGAGGGGTACATGAGCTTTCTAGTTTGAGTACATTAAGTCAGTGGTGAACATGCTACGTATGATATTTCATGGCTCTTTCTGAGATACATTTGCACCACATTTTGCCATTGCCAAAATGACCCACCATTCTGAAAGTTGTGCAGATCAGTTTATTTGCTTCTCTGTGTAATTTGTATTTCACCAATCTTCCCTAATCCCATGATTTTTTTGCCTGCTGTGCAGGTGAACATTTTTATTATCATAGTAGCTGTGCTTGGCCTGCCTGCTTCCCATGTAATAGGTAACCACAACCTATTACAAATACTTTACTTGAGAACAACTCAAATACTTTACTTGAGAACAGAGCCTATAGAAACGGTACACTTTGATGTAAGTAAGTATGGGGAGAAATTATTGTGTCTTGATGGGCAAAGGAACCTTTCTTTCATGCACTGGGACCAGGACAGTGGTGTGTGTAAGAAAGTTATTTCTGTAGATTGTTTTAGAGTCCTCAGGCCGTGTGAGGGTTGAAAGGGTCTGAGTGTTTTATTGGGAACTGGTCATGAAACAGCTTGGCCAAAAGTCACATCTCTTGTACATTTCTGTAGCTAAACTGCTTTTGACCAGCCATAGCACTGATGCAGGATGAATGTCTGGGCTCAGGCAGAGCTAGTCACATCAAGAGTTAGCAGTGCATGAAGAGACCAACACATCCAGCATATCCAGTCCAACATGCACCAGCAATCAATGTCACCCTTCCTCAGGTCCAGAGACTCTCCATCCAGGACCATACACTCTCATCCTAATTCTCTTTCCTTATACATAATTTCAACTTTTTGTGATCTCAGGAGATATACACATCTCCTGCCTCCTTGGAAGAGCTGACCAACTAATTAATTACCCACTTTTTGTTCTTTTTCTTCCAGATCTTCAATTTAACAAGATGGGCAAATATCTCTATCAGCCAATTTACAGGCTTACTCAAGACTGCCTAATACTGACTTAGCTCAGTTTTCCCCAGAAGCATTAAAGACTTACTAGAGTTCATTACAGGCCTTTAAGAATCATGAGGAAAAATATCTGAGGGAAGAACACCTGTGAGTAAAACCTAACTCTCAAATCTGCAATGCAGTTGAACAATTACGCATCTAACCAAATAACTTTCAATAAAGTAAATGTTAAAAACATAAAATTTACTTTTGGAACACTCAGGTTTGTTGAGCAATATTGCTTTCCTTTTCCTGTTAGGGGCCACATATCCAAGAAGAAACTACATCTTTCACTCTCAAAACCTCTCATATGAATAATGGGATTGCACACTGGAGTCCCTTTATATAAAACGTAAAACAAAAAAAAATTTTTTCTCTAAAAATTATATTTTTAGTTTGCACAAAGTTCTATACTTTACTAATTTACTTGTCTCTGTATACCCAAACAAAAAGCTTTCATAATACAATGCATGCAGATTTGTGGAAATTCAGATTTATTCACATGAAATCACAAGTATATTATTCTTACTAACTTAAACTGAAAGCCTTCATTTAAGTGACTTAATCATACCCAGAAAGCATGTAATAAAATAATGACCTCTATTACAGATCATAAGTAGCAATCAAATCTCTACAAAATAATGATCAAACCAGATAATAGGTCTGATTACATTCAAAATCATATGCTTCTACTCTGTTTTATTTCCAGTGTGAAGTAGAAATTGACTTAGGAGATGATGCTGGGCCAACAACGAAAGGGAGTCTAAGAACATTGAAGAATGCCAGTTAAGTCTGGAGGAAGTCTAAATTGGAGTAGCTTACCTCTTCTTCCAGACCCCTCACGGTGCGTATCATATCACTTTAAACCCCCTTAAGACTCACTTAGACATGTTCACTGAGATTTACTTAGGTGAACTAAGGTGTAACTTTCTACTGCCTTTAAATATGATGATACAATATCCAAATTAGTATAGCTCATACTCCAAGAGGTTGGAAGAGAATAGTAAATGAAGTAAAGTAAATAAAGAAAAGCAGCAACTTGGCAAGAGAAAGAAACTACATCAAAAAGCCACCTTCCCAGTGATCTCATTCTGGCTTGGCAGCCTGTGGGGTACACCAGCACAGCCCACGGTACAAGCAGCCAGTGGATTTTAACAGATTCCAATGTTTCAAAAGCTGGTTCCACCAGGGCCTCTTAGGCCCATGTCTCCCAAACCTTTGGGATGTGCTAAAAATTCTTTGACCTGCAATCACATATCTGACAAATCTGCATGTTGGGACCTTTTTTTAGTTATGGTTTTGTTCCTTCTGCTTTTCTTTCTGACAGAAGCATGAAGTATTGACATGCTAACCTCTCTCAGCCTTCCATAAGAAATACATATGATAAATTCCTCCATATCCTCCATATTTTTGCACTTACCAATCAACAGCTCTGGTTTCATAATTTATGTGTCAAATTTTCAGGGCAACACTTACTATCCTGATTGCAAGAGTCTAGTCTCCCTTGAAATTAAATTAAATCCTAGATATTTAAGGCAAAAGACATATCCATATGACAAAGAACATAGAGATGCAAGTCTCTCTTCTTGGTCCACTCTGGCTGAAACCAGTTAGCTCTGGGCAGATATAATTTAAAACTACAGTAATTGCTACTAAGCATTGTATTAGGGTATATGAAGACTCCTCTTTTCAAAGGGTTCTTGTTAAGTCCAAACACCTGACATTTGCAATTAGTATAGGATGCAATTTCTACCAACTCCCTCAGGAAGTACTGAGATTGCCTTATACTCATCTTTCCTGTAACCACCATGACACAATTTATGCTGAAGGGGCAGAAATTCCCTTGCTCACTTTGTTTTGGAATCCCTTCTAATGGAATCCACTCTGCAAAGCCTGATCAGCAGGACAGGGAACGGAGCAAGCATGTCTACAGATTAGTTTTCAAAGGACAGGGACTGTATACACACTTTTCAGAGGTAAACTTGTATCCATAATATTTGAGAGACCTCCCATACTATCCTAAAACACTATGTCTGTGTCAGGGAAGAGTCATCCACTGACAGTATTCTCAAAGGCATTTGCAAACTTTTCATTTCGCTATCTTCATTCAGTATAAAAAAGCCTGGATTTGTTCATTTAGAAGCTGTACAGATCCTACAGCAATAACAACCAAAACATACCTTAGACACTGCATTGGTAATTCATAATAATGTGAACAGGTTAAACTAAATTCCTAACCTGTTAAAAGAAAATTAGAAGCTTCTCATTTTGCTAACAGAACATTTTGTTTGCTCATTTGCTTCACCCCAGTATAGTTTCAAAGAACAGCCTGAAGCCATTCAAACAGCCCTCAACAAACCTGAATATCTGTTTTGATCCCCACATTTGCAAACTAGAAATCTAACTGAAAGTCAAGTGCTGATTAATAGTGACATCAAAGCCAAGGCTTTAAGAATATGTTTCACTAGTAGAATGAGGTTTGTGTGGGCTAGACACCTAATTCCAATCTCTTGCTATAATACATAAATCTACAGAGATGACTAAGGTTTGCAGGTTACAAAGAGCCAACAGAGAATGTACAGAAAAGGCAGAAAGAGCACAGAAAGCCACCACATACTAAGTTAATAGAAGCAGCTTTAAGAACTTATTAACAGCATTGTTGAAAATTAAATAGGAAAGAAGTTTCTTCATAAATGTCAGGCAACTGCTCTATCTACAATCCACCCTCTAGGCAGAGGAGAACAAAACCTGGTGAGAATCAAAGTCTGAGAGAGAAAGCATCTGTCAGCATCTTTTCTTACCATTAGCTTAAACAGCATCTTACTTGCTGGAGATATATATAAACATCATATATTACAGCATGTGCAGGCCAAACTAGTTCAAATTCAACAATTTTCTCCATAGGACCCTGGTCTCCCTGACCCCAGGCAGGGTCAAGAGAGTCTCCTTGTGCGCAGGTTTGGTTTCATCTTGCTTCAACCTGAGGCAGCAACTCCCATTACCCTGTGTCAGAAAGCAATCAGCTGTCCATAACAGTGGGCTCAGGAGTAATTGTCAAAGTCAAAATGGTGCTGTAAGGTGCTGTCAGCTCTCTACAAGCTCTGTGGGCACATTCACATCAGGATGCCACTATGCTAATGCCTGCACCACAAACACAGCCCCGTGCTGGTTCCAGTGCCAGAAAACACGCTAAGAGCAAGCTCTGAAACTACCTCACTGGGAGAGCTCAAAATACCAGAAGCACACCTCAAACACCATAGTAATTCTTTGGGAAGGTGTTATTAGTACCTAGAAAGGGCTCTGGGCAATGAGAGCTTGTGTGCTAGACACAATGAATCCACAGATATTCAGGTAATCAGTTGCTTGTGGGGAGGGCTAACGTGAGTAATTCTCTGAAAAGAGCTTATAGATAACTATGGGAAACCATAATTGCACATTGCTCCTATCTAATACAGCAGTTTAGCATTAAAGTTCCAACTGTACATGGTAATTGACAGTTATTTAATAATTGAATAAATACTAAGTAATAATTTAATAGCATACTTTGTTTACAAATATCTGTACACAATGTGCTCTTTTAATACCACCAGCAGCATTTATTTGTTAATACTGTTCTGTAGGAAAGTCATGTGGCACTGTAGGATCTGCTACAAAGCAGTTGCAACCTAATGAACTCAGCCTGAAACATACTACTATACATATTGATTCTGAGTATAAATATTGTCACACTACATAATTTTATCAATTTAATTTCTAAAACTTTGTCAAAATAAATTTGTCAATTGAAGTTTTAAAAAATTGTTCTAGATGCCTTATTAACTACATTTGTTTACTATATTTTTTACTACATTAATTATGACTTCATTTATCTATAATGAAAAGAAAATTGGATTCCTCACATTCTACAGTAACTGTTTCTGTATTACACTGCCAGTATCTCAGGGCAGAGATTGTCTTACGTTGCACACATGCAAGACAATATACATACTTATTCCTCACATAGTATTAGTAATAAAATAGTAACAGAAAGCCTTAACCACAGCTCAGCAAAAAGGTCTAGAAGGAGAAAAAGGCAGATAAATCAGATGTCAAACAGAGTCATTTTGTCAAACAAAATGAGTCTTTATGAGTCAAGAGCTGGGCTCAAGGCTGAGCTAGGTTTTCTCCCAAACCAGTAAGAGACAGTATCCTTCCCTCTGTGAATGAGATACAAATATTAGGCATTATAGCAAAGACCCTGCAGAAATGGTTCACACTCCTGACAAATTTTTCAAAACCCCTTTCACATCTAGAGTGGATCTGGTTTTCCTCATGCTCTGAGGCATGGGAAAACATGGGGCATGCTTATCCTCAGAGAGTTGGCCCTATCCCCAGCTATGCAGAGTTAACATGATGATCTTCTCTATAGAGCTATGAGGGTGAAAGGCTCCTCTCTGCTTTCTCTCTAGCCTCTATAAGTCAACATAGTAAATTGAGGATACCTTCTGAGATGGCTTTTATGAGCCACATAGAAACAGAACAATTAGGGAATCTGACAACAAGTACACACTACAGAGAACAAACATGGTGGGGAAATACAGCTTGATACACCTCCTAGGAACATGAGCAAAGCCCTGCAACTGAGGCAGTTATCAAAAGCTACCACTGAGTGAGTTAATAGAGAAGGGCTACAAATTAACGGCCGGTCTGAAAAAATTCTGAATGCAGACCCAATAAACTGCCAATAAAAGGGACTGCCAATAAAATTTGTATGCAAGTCTCTACCCAGACAGTAGAGGGCTGCACAATTTCTCCAGCATGGGAAAGGTTTAACGTGACAGAAGACATAACTGAGCCTGTGCCTGATCCTAGGCAGGGGCCCAGTTTATCTCCAGGCTAGAAAACACTAATCTGAGATACAACAGGGCAGCCATTTGGCAGGAAATGTGAGGTCGACAGGCCTTGAGCACAAGTGAGTGACTGAACCTTGGGTGCTTGCAGGGTAGATTTGGATTGCCCAATGCCCCTTGCTTTGACCAAGTACAGGGCAGGGGAAATGGAGCCAAATTCACACCTGGGCTGATTGTTCCATCAGGTAGATTTAGATTTTGTTACGATTCAGAATATGCTTGATTAAGATGACTACAACACGTTCCTGGTTCCCTGTTTTGTACAGGGTGCCCTCATTAAACCCTTGGCAGAAACCCTGTCCACTTTGGACATACCCCGTTCACTTTGCTGCCTTCGTGATGAGGGCCCACAGCTTTTGTGAGTGCTGGAAACCTCAAACCCAAACCATAGGCATATGGTCACTTTTTGACCTCTCCTCAGTGCATCAGTCACTACTTTTTGCCAATTTGCCTTCAAGGAAGACAAGGTAGGAGATATTAGGGTTTTCAAGCCAATTGTTCCTCCCCAAAATCACTCCAAAGCAGCTCCAGCCTCATTTTATATCTGCTCTACTTATGGGCTTTACTTCCAACAGCAGCAGTAATTAGTCCCTATCTTACACCACCTTTTGCTCTTGTCTGGGTTCTACATTTGTCATTTATCTGTGTCTGTGAGTGATTCATCTCCTGTGTTACATGGGGAGGGACAGTGATAGTGCTTGCTCTGCAGGTGTAGCACAGACCCTGCTCTATCAAATGCCCAAGCCCTGATATACTACAGAGCTCATGGCAATCCCTGGCAGCAGGGTCAATCACTATAAATATTCAACAGAGGAATGCCTGGAGAAGAGTGAAACTGAGATATTGAAGGATGATAGTTCTGGAGAAACAAATTACCCCCCAAAGTCTGTATGATTTCCTGCCTCATACACTAAAGCATCAAGACACAGGACAGCCTTACTAATTGTGATGGAGCTCTGGGGCTTTTGGGTCTATTTTGCTCAGAGACACCAACTGTCTTCAGAGAGATAATGATACACTTCATCAGGCCATACAAGAGAAATGGAAAAAGGAGATAGATTTTCCAGAATATAGGACCCGTATGAGGTCATTTAGTGTTCTGATCACTTGAACATCATCACTCTTGGTTCAGTTTAAGCACTGCAGCTTTCCAAAGGCACTAATTGATTTGGTACTATACAAGATGAATAAGAATATGGCAACTGAAAATTTATTCTTGACTAGAATGTTGAGGAATGAGTAATATACTTATTTTCCATTAATTTCTAATTAAATATGGTAAATAAAAAGATAGGTAGCTTGCCTTATTCAGGAACAAGCTGATCATCCAAGCAACAAATTTGTGGTATGGCTGTTTGGCATTTACCTCTAGCCTAGAATTTGTACCAATTATCTTACCATTACTGGAACATGGTACATCACAGACTGCATACTTCAGGCATATAATTTCAAGGGCAGGAAAGGCATATCAAAAACATCATTTTCTAATTCTGTAGATGAGGGTTTGTTTACACAATCTTATACCATTTCAGATGATTGGAGGCAAGATCAGTACAAAAACTAGCTTTACTATAGATAATGTGAGCCTTGCCAGGCCTATTTCTTAAGGCTTATATTAATGTCAATACAAGTTTCAAGGGACTACCCATAGGATAGTCTTGAAAATAAGATGTCACATTTCAATGAATTTAACCCAAGGCACAATTTTTTAAGTGCACACTGTAAATATTAAATAAATTTGTCTACTCCCTTGTAGCTGCTGCTTATTGTTTGAGAAATATTTCAACTTAAAAACTAAAAACTGTGAAAATTTTGGCATGTGCCAAAAGAATTTTAGAATTTTGACATAAACTGTGATCTAATTAAACAATAAGACCTGACAAAACAGTCACCACTGTCTGATAATGACCTCCCGGGGCAGTTAAACATACCAAAGCAAAGCAGAACAGACTGAGAAGGTCAGCAGCAGCACTAAGAAACCTTTTACAAGATGTCTAATCATTCTTGTAGCTCTCACTTTCTTTGTTTTTTATTTCTTGTATTTTAAAAAATAAAACACACACATGGAAATATAGGAAAGACATTGTTCTGATTTATCTGCATATACAAAACCTCCAAACTACAACTACGTGGTCTATGTAAATAATCCTAGTCTGATGAACACATTATTTTGCAAATTTTATTAAAACATAATTATTGTTCTCATGTAGTATAATGAATTCCAACATACTGGGCCTAAAAAGAACATGATGGAGACAAACTGTACTGGTACTTACAATACTGCTGGCATAGGTATCCATCTGAAATGGAGACTAGAATATATACATTCTGCATCCTCTGTCACATATAAGATAATGGTTCAAGTTCACAGTGTAGACAATCTCTTTAAATGGGTTGCCCTGAGCTAATCTATTCACATGCAATGTAGGATTTTCAGGCATTGTACTAATATGGAGTGGGAGTACTAATTTCAGTGAGTTAAGCTTTGCCCCTATAATAACTCAAAACAATGGATGCATTCACAGGTTAGTTCAAGGTTCTCATGTGCTATAGCTAAGTTTACACTGCAAAACAGACTTCCATAGGCAGCTTCCTTTTTATCCACGAGGAGGGATAGCAGTGTTTAAGGCACAGAACTAAACTGTGGAAATGTTTATATAGCTTATTTTTATAATGCAGTTAAGTAACTGGAAACACAGCATATGTATCTCCTCATAGCTGAGAGAAATACAGCACCTCTCTTTACAGACCAGCAGTAAGGACTATCCCTTTGTTACCTGCTGGTTCTTTCAAAGACCGCTGGCAAAGAAGTGCTACCTACAACACACCTCAACAAATTACACTATACATTTGATTTCTGAAGCCAATTTAAAGTTTACACATAATACCAAAAAGTAATTCCTTGCAGAACAGTAGTGACCATGTCCTGGTATAAAGTCTCTCCCTAATTTGGAGAAAAAGTCCATGTAAATACATGTATGTGCTTTGTCCATGTAAATACATATACTGAAACTGCATGTAATCTGCTGCTCTGTAACATCCCAGCAGCATGGCAATTATTACACTAGCCTTATTACATTTACTTCAAGTACAGGATTTCTTAGTTTCCAGAAAATTAATCCCAATATACTAATTTGTTTCTAATTAAGAGTATCAGAGTACACAATATGCAAAACTTGATCCTATTTGCTTTTGTATACATAAAAAGGATTCAGTTACCCCCCGTGTCCTCTAAAATATTTTGGTTTGTTTTTCACTTTTTAAGAGCTGATGCTGTGCTTACCTGCTGACTTCCATTGGGGTTTAGCCTAAATACTCTTAATGCTGGACCTCTCATGCTATGAGCTACTTCAAAGGACAGAACTAGAAAAGGGATAGCCTTTCTAAAAAGCACAATATCAAGGAGAAAAGATAGCATTTTGAACTCATGATATCATGGAAAAATCATAGAGAAAATCTATTAGAATGATAGATGGCATAAATTATAATATAAAACACCAGCAGAGGTGCTTTTTTTCGTGGAATAGCTTTGAAATTGAACAGTCTCTGTTTTGCTCAAATTTATTGCTAAAGCCTCTAGTTGAAAAGTCACCAATGAACAGAATCAAAGTAATCAGATTTTTACATTACAAGAACTAGTAAAATCTTGGTTCACAGCTATGATTTCCTAACGAAGCACCAGTACCTATAAATGAATATCATTTCCTGCCTCAAGGCTCCCCAGTGTTTTAAGTACAGTGCCCATTTATCCATCAGCATTGACCAGATACTGTTGGATTATGATCTGCCCTTTGGAAGCAACATAAAGCAGGTCCATTTTTTAAGGTTTAATGTACCATGTAGTTTATTATAGTTTTTCTGGTCAAAGGAATTTTTCCATAAATATTCCAATATAACCCAATCAAAACACAATTTTGATTTCTAGAGCAGACTTTTTCCTTGATCTACAATGGGTTGATTATATTATTAATCTAAAAAAATATATGTGTTCAAGCAGAGTGTTGATTAGGAGACTGACAGTCAAGTCACTTAGTAGTACTTATCAGAAGTAACAAATTTAAGCTAAAATTCCATAACCAAACCGAAATTACGTCAGCTTCTACCAATTTGTGCAAAGCCCAGTGTCCTGTTCAGAGGTGGCAGTAGAGGAATGCAAGTACCACAGCTGCCCAAAATGTGTGCTAGACAGCCAAGAAGCAAATGACCAGAGTAACAGAGGAATGCACTGATTCAGCAGCTGCTAACAGTGAGGATGAAATCCTAACCACAAATTAAATTAATCTCCTTCCATCATCAGAAAACACCAAAGGAAGGCAGAGTGCAATGAGCCATGCTGAAAGAAGAAAGTGTTATTTATATCTTCCAGACCCAGCACTGGTGAATTTGGCCCTTCATCTATAAATTACCCATTTATGCCTTTAATAGATATTTCAGGACCAATGATTTGTAAGACAAAAAAGAGGGTTGAGACTCATGCAATGGCTCAGTGCAGTTATGTGTTGACCAAAAGGTTTAGCCTTTGCCCTAAATTTTCTGGGCCAAATTATAACATTAATCAGAATGTAGTTCATTGAGTTGCATGGATATATTTGAAGGCTGAAGTTAGTTCTCTATTTTGTGTGTTTCAGTGCCTCCAATAGCACAATATGGTCCCAAGTAATATTTCCATGCATTCTTCAAGATCTGAGGATTTCTGGAAAGAAATGCATGCTTGGGGTAATTTTGTAGTTTATTATGTTCCAGCATCTGAGGTGTTGTTTCATTGTTGGTCTGAGTGGAATTCTGGCAAACAATGGGATTTTTAAATAATCAAATTAAAATAATAAAAAGCTTTCTTACATGGTAAACCATTCTTAATCACACATTTTTTGGCATTTTGTAAATGCAAAAATACATGGATTTAAAAATTAAGGAATACTTTATAACTATATGGTTAAGTAAATTAATCTTGAAGAGCAGGTTTTCTGTCCAAGTTACAACTCCTAATAAACACAGAATTATAATAAAACAAATGAAAAATGTTAACCACAGAGGTATCAGCAGACACCACTGTAATTATTACCACGATTTGTTTATTGACAGCTATAACAAATTCTAGCAGACAGAAAGTGGAATCTTAGGAATAGCAATTGGACTATGTTTAAGTATCATTAAATACTAAATAGTAAGAACTGTTAGGCTGCTCTTACTTGGGAAAATATCCCCAGAAGGAAGACTTTTTTTAGCCCAACCTTCTTCTTTATATCTTGTAAAAGCTTAACAGGCTGTAAATATTTTCGGAGAAGCATTCATTAGGGTGATGCAAAAGGCTGGAGCCTGCTCTCTAGCACTATGCACAGAGAGAACCAGCTTACAAACAAGTTACCACAGGGTAACATAGGGTGTGAACTAACAGTGCATCAGCTGCTCTCCCATAATTGCCTGTGTGCATGCTTTTATCCTGTGGTTACTTCAATACTTGTTTATTCTTTTTGCAAAGAGAGGTAAACTGCCTTGAATTATCTGAATAGCTCAGGGGAGAGGGTGCAGATGGTTCTCTCTGAAGCAGCTGATGTGCTGTGGGTCCTCTCCCTGACTCCACAAGAATAGGCCCTAAGCTCTTCCAGCACAAGTGACCTAACTCCAGCTGAGTGCAGTGACTCAGGATTTACATCACTGCAGCTGCGAGCAAACCCAAGCCCTTTCCCTTCATCACGTAAGGCCATACTGTATCATCAATTTTTAAGTCTAAGTCACAATTGGAATCAGTTAAGAGATCAACCTAAAAATCAATGACACAGTATGGCGCAGAGATAGCAGCAATCCTTCCTGTAGATCTCACATCTTTACTTTTAATTCTCCTCTGTTGGACAGACCTGGCCTGTTTGTTCTGCTCCTATTCCATCTGAGTAAAAAAAGAGATGAGCACAGAGTAGAAGATGTCATCTGGATTCCAGTTACCTGGATATATCTGAAATTTGAGCTCAGGCCCTGACTCTAATTTTGACATGGTACTAACATCATAGAGATGTGCAGACCCTTGTTGATCCTTGCTGATGCTTGTTGATCCTCCTGAGACCAGGAGAATACAAACTCTCTACTAATGATGGCAAAGAGCAATGGAAATAATTTTCCAAGAGATTTCTGCTACTTTGCAAGACCAAGCACTATCACTAGGAGGTAAGACACTGTGGCAATTCTTAGATAGGAAGTCTAACTCTGACCTTCAGCCCTCACAGAGCTTCAGAGCAACTGAACAACCTTCTGGATAGGACTTTCACTTTGGTTTCACACATATAAATGGCCAAAGTTCAGCTCTACATCTGTCTCTGTAGCTGAGAAGAAGAATATCTCATCAATAGCAGTCTCTCCAAGTTTATCTCCAATTAAAGATCTGTGGATATCATTCAGCATTGCAGAGTTTACAAGTTCTTCCTGTTCAGCTCCCCATGGTCATTTGCTGCTGCTCAAAGAAGCTGATGTGTGGCTGTCTCATTTGAGCACAGTCAAACTGACTGACAGGTGGAAGCTCACAAATACAAATTATTAAGGCAATACAGCTTTCTTCAACTAAGTGCATTTAACTAGTTTTTAAAATAGCAGTACATTTTGAAGACAAAAATACCGCTGTCAAGGCCAGCTATAACTTCTCTGAGGTGAATAAGATTAAAAAGATTTTTGGCATTCTTGCCATGGGGACCCCACCCCACAAGCATACCACAGCAATCTCCACCTGCAGCGGTGCAAGGCAGACTGTGTGTGCCTGTGCATGGAGGTGGACACATGCCTACATGTGGTTTTTCAGCCAAAGTGGATTTAGAATCCCGTGGCTAAATTCTGTGCTCATTTACACCCGCTCTAATCCCAGCAAAATTAGTGGGATAGCAGGCATGTGAGGCAGCACAGTGCTGGCCTCCAGACTGTGTGATTCCATTCAATAAACACACTGAGGCACTTGTGCTGAATGAATGCTTTTACCTTCTCCCTTTAAACCTGATATTTCAGATATTAAGAGAAAATAATTACATCCTCCTCCTGGGAGGTTTATTTCAAATCCTTGCTAGGGCCCCACTGTGGCCAGTGCTTACATTTTTCAAAATTGATTTTAGACAGTATAAATAGTCTGAAGCTGCACGTGACGTTTCCTCACCCGAACAATGACACGCTATTGCAGAAACATTTCCCAATGCAACACGTGGGTTTGTTTTTTGGCATCACTTATTCATTAACCCTTTTGTACTCTGCCAACAAGAGATACTTCTACCACATGAACAAACTGATTACTGTTGGCAATTAGAAGAGGACCTCAGACTAATATCTTAGCAGAGACGCTCCTGCTTAGAAAGGATTTTGTTCCTGTAACTTCACAAGTTACAACTTGTCAGGTGCACAATAGAAGCAGATCATGTATGTGCCTTCAGCCAGTCCTAAAACAGACTAAAATACATTAGCTAAAATTACCTTCCTGGTATTGCTTACTCTTCTCGAGCTGCATGCACAAACACTCTCCATTGAGAAGCAAATCAAATTATTTTAACCCCTATTTCACATTAAAACTGTTCATTACAATTCCTTGTTTAGGTGAGAGAAGAACATTTTAATTCTTAAATTTACCTAATGATTTCTATTTCTGACTCTCTTCCTGGGTAGCTAATCTGGCAAAAATACTAAAAGAAAAAGACAATTAGTTTCTTATGAAATAGGCTTTGAATACTAGAGTTTATGTTCACCTCACAATAAAAATCAATAAAAGTCCTTATTTCTAGGTTGGCACTCTAAGCCCATAAATGCAGGGTAAAAGACCTGTATATGAAGAAAAACCTATTTAGTAACTTTGATGACTGAGGTGTGTGGATCAGGCGCAGCACATTTTAACTTCCAGAGATAAATGCTCCAAATTATAGTTTTTATGCTTGATATTTACAGGGGTTTTTTTTGCCGCAAGTCACAGAGATTCTGTCCATCCTTTCAGCTTATACATTTTTATCCTGTTTCTATATATAAATTTTTAAATCCAGGATGTTGTGAGGTGAAAAAATGTTTATGGTTACTGATGTAAATACCCAAAATGTGAAAGCAGCTTCTATCCCAGCTGAGCACCATGACCACTAATAGCCTGCCTAAAATCAACTTCTGAAGATGTGAGGCACTGATGAAACAGTACAAACTGTTTCATCATTCCACATCTTGAAGTCTAAGTCCAGTAGAAACATTTAACTAACCTGCCAGAATCTGCAGGGCTCTTGAGGAGCTCTAATATTAGCAGCCCTCTTGCTTCCACCACATGCAGAACTGGCTTGCAACTTCAATTAAAATGTAATCTAAAAGGCAAATCCCCAAAGGCCAATTTCAGCAGAAAAACACTTCCACAGATTTTTATTGGCTCTAGACAGGGCCACTGATACTCCTAGCCATGTCTTGATATGATTTTGGTCTGAAGAAGTCTGAATGCTTTAAATCCCTGAGCTTAAAACTCCTTCCTATGAGCTGAATTCAAAGCACATTGGTGTGACTGTGCTATGCACACAAACACACATCAGTGAGAAGAGCAGCGACTGCCCTTCTCTAAAACATTTGTCTATTGATTTTGTTACAGTATTAGTTACAGCCATATCTCAACTCTGTGCTGTAAATCTGTTGCTGTTTAAATGTTTAAATGATAGTATAAAACTCAGATCATATTGATGTTGCGGATAAATGATGTTTCAGCTCAGTGAGCTGCTGGAACAACACTTAACCACTCTCTGAATGACTGCACTTCCTAGACATTTTGTACTTCAGGAATATGAGCAAAGTTTCAGCCTCTGGTTTTCTAACACTACAGTTTGAAGTGTTACAGTGGCAGCTTAGGAAGAGCTCCTTGCTTCCACAGTAAACTTTTCCAATGAGTATTTCAGTTTGTGTGCTTATTTCATTGACATTTGTGTTTGCATACACACACACGCATGCACACATTTCATTGCTAATTTATAAAGCACAGGGTGAGAATATGATCACAGTGTATCAAAAATAACCCAGGAGAAAGAGCAGTAAAGCATGTAGCTTGAAAACCTTCCATCAAACATCTTGAAGTTGCTGTGGCTGTTACACTGACCTACATGAGTTGTTATTGCCATTTGGCTCTGAATTATTAACAATTGGTAGAAAGATTTAGCATCCTTTCAAATCCAGTTTTGTCTATATACTCTAAGATAAAAACACTTTACACTCAATGCTAGTTAGAAAACATCTGTGAGCACCCCAGCACTCTGTTTCTAGTGGTAACCTTGTTAGTGCTCCACATAACTGCATGTAACCACTCAGCATGACAACCTCTTGCGTTTCTCTTTATGAATAATTTTGTTATACCACATCCATTTTCATGTGTTCTTTAGTACAGCACACTACTACATTTATTAGAGTCCCCACCAGAGAATTATTCTTCTTGTTATCCTTAATGGTGCTGTGTACTGCTCTCTCTGGACTGTAAGCTTGGCACATTTCAAATCTCATTCACTAGGGGCTTTTCCCCTTTATTCTCTTTAAAATTCCAGCAAAGAATTTAACAGGTGGCAAAATAAATATATGACATATATATCAGAAGCAAATTTATCAGAACAAATGGAAGAATTTCAGGTGATTGTGGGATGCAAATGGAATGAAAGTTGAACTCTGTAACTTCGATGTAACATTTTATGTGGAAAGTTGTGATTTTTCAACCAAAATTTTAATTTTCTCTTGAATGACAAATGAGAACAAAAATGGGACGTATCCACAAAATTTTACTTGTCCCAGTTAACAATTTAATTACCATCTAAATTGGAAAATTGAGAAAAGACTCAATATACTGCTCTACTTTTATTAAACTGGCAAAAAGGATCAGAATTTGAGGGGGAAAGTATTGCTACTTGTGGTGGATTGTCATATCTCTAAATCTGGTTTTATTAGAAAATACCATGAACTGCAGGGCACGCTTTAATGTTCCCAGGCATGTCATAGAAATTTGTAGGTGAAGACCATGATCCAAGCTCCTTCCTCTTTGCTAAGCTAATAAGGATGATATACTTTGGGAAATTGAGGTGTCAGGGAAAAGGTTCTTCAGCAAAGTCATAATTATAAAAACAATGAGTCATCAGGCAGAGATGATGACATTACACCAAAAGTCCAGAAGATCATAAGTATAAATTGGCTGGGCTGCTGGCAAATGACAAGCTCTTACTTGAGAAAGGTTCTGTTCCAAAGGAGTTGGACCGAACCATGGGAATATTGTCCCTTCAGTGGATAAGTGTCATCTCAGAATGAACAAGGAATTAGTCTTGAATCATCCATCACATATCTGACCAGGTGAATTTGGTAAACTGATTCAAATAGGAAACTAGGTCTCAATCCCTTGAATTCAGCACAGCTCTGTTGGTACTGCAGCAAGGTAAGGAAAGCCACCTGACACAAGGTAGCTGCAGGCAGAGCCAGCCTGTGACAGGCTTCTTCATTACAAACTACTAAGGAAGCCAAGTGGTTAGGAAGAGATACTATTGGGGTAAAAATCTGTGCAGCAGAAAGCTGATTATGGTATTCAAGTCAATTTTCTGCATAGCTAAATGCTAACTATTGAAAACTTCTTCTATTTCATGGCCTGTTAATGCTATGGGAGGTCCAGAAGCAGTGAGATGGCAGCATCTGCAGGGTATGGAGGAGTATTTATCTCAGGACAAAGTAGGATAATGATAATAATGCTAAGGCATCACAAGCAGCTATGCAAAGGGACCCAAAATTAATTGTGGACAATGGTAATGTACATCAACATAGAAAATATGAACCTTTTGTGCCAAGAGCAAGAACTAAAATAGCAAACAAAACTCCAGTAAAATCTACAGCTGCCAGAAGAAAGGAGTAAAGAAGTATTAGGTGAGTGAGATATAATGAATAACAATCAGACTGTTTGAATGCTCTGAAAAGACTAAGATTATTTATTCTAGAAGGGAGATGAACAAGATGAGGACATATTGGAAGCATGCTATTGAATGGCAGAGACAAAGTAAATCATATCTTTCCTATCATGATAAAGAGCCCAAAAAATCCTTAATCAAATTAAAAGTTGGAGAATTCAAAATATTTGGTACCATTTACAGCCACTGGACATACAAGGCACAAAAAACTTTCCAGTATATAAAACTCATGTATCTTCTACAGAAGCAAACACAAAAAGTCTAAAAAGCACTGTTAAAGGAGTAATAAAGTACTTTCTTCCAAATTTAAACCAATCTCAGAACATAATGTATTATCAATGCACTGAATTGGGAGAAAAATCATCCCACACCTTCCTAATGTAGGACAAATGAAGATACTTGTTATCTCAAGTGTCTGCCATGGATCACTGTCAGAGACAAATCTAAAGTCCTTTCCAGGGTGCACACAACTCTATTTATTTGTTTTGATTGTATTTTTTCAATTTGCCAAGTAGGCAAGTCAACACAGCAGAATCAGTAACCAGCTAATATAAGGTGAATATTCAACTATCTGCTGTCACTAAATAATTATATATTCAGAATGCTCACAATGGAGAAAGTGGTTATTTTGCTACGTGGACTATAATTCAGATCCTCCCTTACACTCTTCTGGCTGTGAGAAACAGTCCACTCCTCCAAGTGCTGCAGATGTTGATACTTCAGCCTTTCACAGAGACTATTTCTCACACACATGAGGACTTGTTTAGCTACATGACACAGAAGAACTCAGTGCCTGCACTACACTACAGACTTGATTTGATTTGGTATGAAAGCTGCTAGTCACCTTAAGACCTCTATTTCAAGAATATAAAAATGAGTACCACAATATTTTGAAATACACTTTTCACTGTAAATTCCCAAATAGTATGCTTTGATACTCATAAAAGAAAAATAGTTGTCAAAATTGTAATCTTTTCTATAAAATTACTATAGAAATTCCATATGGTTCAGGCTTTGCATAGGAGAATCCAAAATCTGCTGCAGTCCATGTAGAGGGCACAGCTGGACCTTTCTTTCACACTCCAGAGCCACACATTCATTAAAAATAAGTAAGCCTATAGTTTATATAATCTCAAAGAAAAAAACCCATCATAATAGAAAAACAAGTGAAATTAATGCAGAAGGAGTTGCTTGAGTTTGGAAGGAGAATGAAAAAATGACACAAATTATAAACTGTCCTGGTCATTTCAAAATGGACAAACTCTGAAACCAAAAGTGAGATATTCAATATTAGCATCTGTAACTAATTCACTAAAAAATATAGCAAAAGTGAGGAACAATATTAACTAAAATCTAGCAAGGATTTCCCAGACTACAACATGCCTCCCTGGGAGAAGATGTGTGAAAGCCTGGCTATACAGGATAGGGAAGTTTAAGACAGGTACATCATAATCAACATACAGGGCTGGGTTGTGAGGACTCAAACTTTGAGCAGATCATGAAATGCAGTTGTACGAGCATCTCAGAATACATTTCCACTACAGCTTGCAATTAGACAAAGTGCGTACTGTTAAGCACTGCAGACAAGTTTAAATAATACCAGCAAGTTTCATGAACCAAATGCAGTGGCAGTCAAGTATTCTGTAGATCCATCATTTCTGTGAACCAGTATGAAAGGATTATAGTGTATTTTGAAAATTAATGAATAGGATACTTAAATCATTGCTTTATTAGTAGAGCAGAATTCGACTTCTCAGTAAAAGTTTAAACAAAGTTTAAAGCTGGTCATCCCTAAGGCAAAAAAATGGTCTATTGCTATCAGTAAAAGAAGGAAAAATCGGAAATTCTTCAAAAACATCACAATGCCTCTGGAAGATTATCCATGAAAGGTTTACAGAATAGTTGCACAGGACCTTGTTACATAACAAGCTACAATGAAAATCACATTGCTCGGCTCCTACCTTAGTCTTAATCTAGACTGATAAAATTAAGTTTTAAACAATTTTGCTGTGAAAACTTCCATAAGAAAGGTATAGGTCTTAAGTGTCCTATGGTGAGAATTCTTACTAACTTATTGTGATATATTTTTCTAAATATACTGAGAGATTCTTGGATCAAAAGCTCTATCTATGCATATTGTGTAACTGTATGCTAACAGCAATAAAAACCTGCTTGGATAAAATAATTTTTTTTCTTGCATCTTTAATTGAGAGAACTGCAGGCTAAGCAATACTAATGCCTTCAAAATTTCAACAAAGAGAATTCAGTTTGCCCCTACAGAGTCATCCAAGTGGTACACAGTAATATACAAAAACATATGTATTTGTAAGATTTAAATCTAGAAGTCAATTTACAAATTGAAGTATTTTCCTTCTTTCAAATGTACAGGAATACAACCCATCCATAAATAAACTGTTAAAAGATTGCACTGGGGTTCAGATGCCACTCCAGCCACCATGTCTGCAAGACAACTGGCCTACTCAGCATCCCCAGTGCTCTGCAAAACATTCAGATATCTCAAGAAAAGTAAAAGAACCATCTGAGAACATTGGGGAATAATGAGCAGTGATTTGCTTGTTATGAAATGTATTAATCATATGGCTTGGAGGAGAGGTAACAGTTGACTTCATTTAACAAGTTGGTTACAGTGACTCACTGCCAGGAATGGAAAGAGGTGACCACGCCAATCAGCTGACTTTCCACTCCAACATTCCTTACCCCATCAGAGCGCCTTGACATCTCTGCCACCCTGGGGGATTGTGCAACAGCTGCACCCCAAACACACTGTGCCCACTTTTCCCCAGTGTACAAAGACCAAAAAGGTCAGTGTTTCCCCCTGACCACAATCCGTCACCTAAACCATGATAGGACAGAAGCCATGAGGAAGGTGGTGGCCAGTCCATTTTACAGCTCTGATTTGCTTTGTCCATGATGCTCCATATTGCTGACACAGGCAAGAGCTGACAGGAGATGGAGAAAACCGTATTCCAAAGCAAACGGATCTATCTGTTGGCCTCTCAGGAGGAGTTGGCTATATATCCTGGAATGTCTAATGTTCAGAAAATTTATCTTGGTAAAGGCTCAGGAAAATGTATGTTTTTATTTTACCCTAAGTAAAAATATTGGTCAATGTGAAATTAAAAAGTGAAAATAATACTCCCCCTTGTAAAAAAATTCCAACCTCCTACACTGACTGTATCTTGTAGACTTCTAAAACAAATAACATGAATTTTATGTGGTTTTTTTTTCTACTAACGTTTTATTGGTATTTATAACGTAGTACAGAGAGACGTTTAAGAGGGAAAAAGGCAAGTTACAATAACACACCAAAGCATTTAGAGAAGGCTGTGGTTGCAGAGGACACAGACCATGCTACCTTCCTCTTTCTTTCAAGGTGAGTAACAGAAAACAGCAGGCAAGTAATCCAAATCCTTTCTGTTGCCACTGAGGCACACAGTGGCATAGAAATAATATATTTCATATGGTCACCTTTTCATACTTCATATTCTGATTCTAGCAAAAGAACTAGATCTACAGAATGCAGAAGTAGTATGTGTAGATCATCATTAATACAATGGTAGCAAACAATCAAAAAAGCACCAAAACACAGTAGGCTGTGTTCGGCTCAAGAAGTAGTAATAAGTAGAAGGGTGAGCAGCCTGTGTGATAGTCCTGTAACCTATCAGAGTTCTGAGCTTGAGCCAAGTGTCAGTAACTACACTGTCTGCGAAGGTGAAGTGTGTAACCATGGTTTTAAATCTCTGACCAGATACCAAAGATATGTTTGAGATGTACAAAAGCAACTGTTCATGGCACTTGTTGAATATAGCAGATTTTCTGAGTGCATGATTGATGTTAGGCAGTTAATCCTTTACAATTCCCATAAATTAGCTCTTGAGACTTCTCTTCAGTAGAGCATTGGGTAGTTTGTTACTTAGATTTTAGTTATCAACACCGTATTTAGATTTTAGTTATCGACAACCTTTTCAACCAGTGTCATCTACTACAGTCTTAATCAGGAAAATTTAAGCAAGACCTCCTCCTATCCTTGAGGATAATGGCTTTCAAAGCAAAAGTTCTGGTGTCTTATTTCAAATGCAGTGGTTGTCCCTATGATCTCTCAAGAAATATCTGGCCATGTGGACTTAGATTAGACAGGGAGTTAAGTACATAGCTGGCTTTGTAATACTGCATACAGAAAGTGATGGGCCTACATCAAGCTAGCTTAAAGATTCAGCTATCTGACACCCCAGGCTGGGGTGTGAAGAGCTCCTGCTATTCCACTGGATGATTGATATATCCTGTTATTCCAGTGGATGATATCTAAATCATAGTTCCATTATATTTGAGAAATTGTGGCAGTCAGTAAATTTCCCACTGGATGAAAAAGGGACTCATCACCTCCATTTTTTAAAAAGAGAAGTAAGGAAGACCTGGGGAGCTACAGGCTAGTCAAGTCTCACCTCTGTGCCCATCACAAGCACAGAGAGGATCCTCCAGAAGACTATGCAAAGGCACATGGAATATAAGGAGACTGGCTGATGACAGCCAACATAGCTTCGCTAAAGGAAAATTTGCCTGATAAATTTGATGGCTTTTAATGACAGTGTTACAACTTTGGTGGATAGGGAAGAGCAACTAATATTGTCTACCTGGACTTGTGCAAAGCATTTGCCACCACCCTAACATGAGATCCTTGTCTCTAAACTGGGCAGGCATAGATTTGATGGATGGACTACCTGGTGGATAGGGAATTGGCTGAGTGGCCACATTCAAAGAGTTGTGGTCAGCATCTCAATGTCCGAGTGGAGTCCAGTAAGAGTAACTGGTGGTGATCCTCAGGGGTCAGAATGGGACTGGCTCTGTTTCACAGCTGTGCCAGTGACATGGACAGTGGCATCAGGAGCACCCTCATCAGTGACAATGACACCAAGCTGTGGGGTGTGGCCGACACGCTGGAGGGAAAGGATGCCAGCCAGAGGGACACTGACAGGCTGGAGAGCAGGGCCTCCCTGAACCTCGTGACGTTCACCAAGGCCAAGAGCAAGGTCCTGCTCCTGGCTCGGGCAATCCCAAGCACTAACAGGGCTGGGCAGAGAACGGATTGAGAGCAGCCCTGAGGAGGACTTGGGGGTTTTGGCTGCACTGAGCCAGCAAAACCAACCCTAGCCTGGGCTGCAGCTGAAGCAGCGTGGCCAGCAGCTGCATGGAGGTGATTCTCCCCCTCTGCTCTCAGGAGACAATGCATAGAGTGCTGTGTCCAGCTCTGGGACCCCAACAGATGTGGATCTGTTGGAATGAGTCCAGTTGAGGGCAAAAAAGATGATCAGAGGACTGGAGCACCTCTCCTGTGAAAACAGGCTGAGAGAATTGGAGTTGTTCAGCCTGGAGAGGAGAAGGCTTTGGGGAGAGCTTAAAGCCCCTTCCAGTACCTGAAGGGTCTGCAAGAGAACTGGAGAAGGACTTTTCACAAGGACAAGTAATGACAGAACAAGGGGGAATGGCTTTAAACTGAAAAAGGGTAGGTTTAGATTGGATATTAGGAAGAATTTCTTTATTGGTAGTATGGTGATGAACTGGAGCCAGCTGTCTGGAACAGTTGTGGATGCCCCATTCCTGAAAGTGTTCAAGGCCAGGTTGGATGGGTCTTTGAGCAATCTGGAGTAGTGGGAGGTGTCCCTGCCCTTGGCAGTGGCATTGGAACTAGATGATCTTTAAGGTCTCTTCCAACCCAAACCACTCTGTGAGTCAGTGATATACAATGAGCAGTTGTTTTCCTTCCAGTACAAGACAATATAACCTTTGCTTAGCACAAGTTGTTTCAGTAAATACAGGGTACTGAAGCAAGTTTAGATTAAGTTATATTAATGCCCACAGCTCTCAATCAAGCATATTTCCATCATAATGCCCTTTAAAGTTTTATGTTTGTGTATTAAGCCAGAAGTTCTTTCACAGATCTGCTTTTTTAGAGCCACAGTCAAAATAAAGATATTAAAGTAATGAAGGCCTGGAATCCAATAATAATATGTTAATTCCAATACCACAGAATGGTAAAATTCCTTCACATTTCAGCAAACAATCTTTCTTACTTTCTTAGGCTGTGATGACTAAGGCAGTCTCTGAGGGGGTGGAAAGGCATGTAGAAATGTTCTGGGTTGCAGCTTGTTAACTATTCCAATGGAAGCAGTCTACTGCCTCTAATGAGCTCACTGTTTTAAAACAAAGATATTGCACCAACTGTAGAGCTCACTGGTGCCACCAATTAGTGAAAATATAAGCGTGGTTATTGTTCCTTCTAAGGTAAAACTGTCATTTGAGAGCATCAAACCACTCTCATCATTACTGAAAGCACACTTCACTGTACCATCTCTGTGAAAAATTATCCAGAGAGTGGAAAAATAAAAATATATAGTATATTAAAAATAATACTACAACGGCTGCTATCCAGATGCAGCTGTTTGCTCTTACTCTTCTATAAAGGGTCTGTTCCAACAAATGATTCTATTTCCAATAAATGATTCTATGATTCAATTTTCTTAAGCATGAAAGCTTGTAAATGTGTGACTTTTATATTGGACTGCCTGTCTGCAAGGCATAATGCTTGATTTAGTGTGTTAGTTTAACATTAGATATTAGGACAAAGAAAAAGATGGAAGATTCTAATATAGTGTCAGACACATCAACACCACCTTTCTCAGGCAACAGAGAAAGTCAGTCGGAGACTAAGAAAGAGGGTGGTACTGGAACCAGTAGGAACATGATGACCCTGCTAAATCACTGCACAATTTGGTGAGATACACAGAAAATGGGGAAGTCCTTGGGGAAACAGCTCAAGGGTTTAGGACAAAAAGCATCTTAATAGCAGAACCTGGATAACAGGGAAGAAACATTGAAATACTCCCAGGTATAAGCTCAAAAAGCAACCCAAATAAAACAACTAGGACAAAATTAAGTGGCAGGCCCTGTCAGAGCCATTTTTATCCCAAAACTAAAGAGAATGAGAAGATGAATTAGAAACACATTGAGTTCTGCTCATAGGACAAACTGAAATCTCCACAAGAAAAACACATATGGGCTTTGTAGCTTGTTAGCACCTCAGGGCGCAAGAGAAGCAGTCTTGATTGAGAACCTATAACTGACCATGAATTTCTTAGTTCTGTCCCCAAGGAAGAAGTAGAAATCACAACATTAAATAGCACTTTACCTCTTTGAGGCTGGAGCTATTAATTTACCCTCTGGTACATATACACATACACCTTCCTTTATTGTCTGATTGGCCAGGTTGCTCCATCAAGGAAGTGAAAAGGAGGCAAAATCCTAGAACATTTCTGCCTTCTGTACAGAAAATATATAATATTTACTTAGGAGCTAGCTTTCTGTAAGTAACCCATGCCCCCAAAAGAGATAACATTTACATTATAGTTTTGCACATGGTAATCGACTTTTGCTTTCATTTTAGAAGACAACCTGGTTTAAACCAAACAACGTCTGAACCATCTCAAACTGCTGGAAACTACAGTTCGTCGGGAATTCTCCAATGACATTTGCTTGTCAAAAATGCTGGTTCATCAAAATCTATAAATTACCCCCAGAGTATTTCAGCCAACACCTGGTGACATCCTGTCTGTTAGACAGGTCTTAGAATGTCTGGCTTCTTGTCAGCCTGTCTGCTGAGCTGTTGGAAAGCCCAGTTTCCCAGACTGCTGTATGGCCTTCCACTGAAGTTCTCAGTACTGGTACTTACCTTCAAGCCTTTGCCAACCTCAGTCAAACCAGAGTTTTGGGATCAAGGACCCTGGCCTCATGCCCAAAAATGGCTTGCACTGTAGCTTGTAGGCATCTGCAGGATGACATCTATCGTCATACTGAATCCCAAAGCTTTCAAATGCCCACTTCTGAAATCTGTCCAGGCTGCCTGTCTTCAATACTGCTCCAAAATCTGGGAACAAAGTGGACTAGAAATCTTGTGTCCTCGCTCTCGGGACAGATAGTACAGTGGACTGTGGCCCTGGGAGCCCCAGAACCAACAAAATTCCTTCCAATTTGATTCTTCTCTGCAAACCACAGCACTAAAACTGACCAAAATTATGTCAGACACCATCAGTCTCTCCAGCATTCCCTGCATCACAGTTAATTTCAGATATATCATGTTTCTTGTGGTTTTGGCTTTTGTCAAAAATGGGGGGTAGTTCTCCCCTCTTCCTTCCTCCAACCTCAAAGAAAACATTAAAATCTGTGAAAGAATATATTTTTTTTTTTCCTTGTGATCTCTACCTGCAGAAGCAACATATTAGGCTATTTCATGACAGTATCCAGAGATACAGACATTGGTATTTCCAGGTCTGCTTTCCACAGCTCTTCTCTATTAGGAAGAGATTTATTTTCCTTTCACCAGGCAGAGGAGAATGCACCTTGCCCTGCAGAGGCATTTTTAAGTTTCAAAATAGTTCCTTCTATTTCCAGCATTTTCTTTGAGATTGCTTCAGTCAGTGCTTGACAAAGGGCTCGTGCAGAAGCCCCAGGAAATCATAATTTTCCAAAACCTTTATGCTAAGTCTCTCAACTCATGCTACAGAAGCTAATACAGTATGAACAACACTCATCCTATTAAACCTTTGGGTTCTTGTGTCTAAAAATTAATTCCTTCAGGGTTTGTTTCTAGATATCATGCGCTCAGTCCAGGATACATAACATTTCGTCAAAAAATATGAAGAGAAAAGCAAAAGCATCTTTGAGAAGTATAACTGAAAGACTGCCAGAGAGCTCACAGAATGTCAAAATGGTGTGCAATATGCTGGGACTTGTTTTCCTTTCCAGTTAACTGAGCATTAGGCATAATTCAGAGCTTGACTCAGTACAAAATACACTGTTGGCTACTCTACAGTAAAAGTTTGCACAAGGATTCTGTAACACTGAGCCTGAGTGAATTCTTTGCTAAACCATGCCCCCAGGATTCCCAGTATGCATATGCAAGCATGGCTGGAAATGGGGAAAGAAAAGGGGACAGACACTGATAGGTGTAGCAGACCAGAAGGTCACAGTGGAGGGTGGGAGGAAGCACTGTTCTGCTCCATTTGGGCAGAAGAATTTTGTGTTTGTTCAGAAGCATAAGAAACTTTGAAACACCATATAAGGGCTGGGACTCAGGCCCTGCTGGAAAAAGCCTGCTGGAGCTGAGCTCTGTGCATAACTTATATGAACATTAATGAGAGTTAAATGCATGTATTGAAAGAAGAATAGACCCCTTAGCGATTTGTCAAGATAAAATTCAAAATAACTTTGAATGCTCAGAGGTAAATATTAGGTTTAGGAATTAAAAACAGCAGAAGTAGTGGAACAATTGCCTATAATGAGATCCAGGAACAATCTACCCACTGTACCAGGTTTTCATTAGAGTTATGGCCTGCAGCCATACCACCTTGGGCTGTGATCTTAAAAGCTAAGACCAGTTGGGCTGCTTAGCATTTAGAAGAGAGACCTCCAAGAAAGCTTACCACTGCAGGAACAGCTTAGTGATGCAACAGACAATGTTTTTCCTTCTGATTCAGTATTGGATTCAGGTGTTAGGAGATCTGAAGGTCTTTTGTGTGAGATCCAAATCTGAGGATCTGATGATCTGTGATCAGTAAAGCATGCCTGTTATTTCCCATGAGTGTGCAATGGCACTTTGAAAAGGCTACTGCATTTCACTGTAGAGGTGATTCATGTCAGTAACAGATAAAAGCTGCCAATATAATGTAATGATCAACTTCACAGTGAAGTTGAAAAGCTAAATTTGCCAATATCGGGTAAGTATTTTAAGTCACAAAAGCTCCAGAGAGGTGCTAAGAAGTGTTTGCTGTATTTTTTAAAGGGTGTGCACATACCCTAAAAGCACTGTTCCATCTCAGAGTTTTGCAAAGGGAGGGCACTTTTAACCCTGGGTTTACTGTTGATGTTACCACATTGATAATTATGTAACACCTGCATTCACAGCTGAGCTGCCTCTACAGCAGCACCTGAACCATCAGAGCCCACAAAATGGGTTTTAGGAGTAGCTCCCGAGGAAGCTCAATTGTCCAGCTAACTGGGAGAACAGCAGACCTGTCCTGTCCCCACTCTTAAATCCCTCAGATGTTAGCCCTGCAAGGAATCAGGTGTATTGAGTTGTAGACAATAAATAGTTCCCTGTATCTGAATCAATGGGACTACTCACAGTGCAAAAAGTTAAAGATGCATCTGTGTCCAAAAACTGAAAGCATAAATGAGCAGTACAGCTACATATATTCTAATTGATGTTCTTGACCTATTAACCTCCCTGGTTGTCACTGTACTAACATTGTTTTGTTTATCCATGTAGGACATGATCCTGCATGCTTCTGAGAGCCCTTGAGTCTGTAGTGCTCAAAAGGCTGACTTCATCAGGAATTCACTGAAATACATCAATTGGGGTTCATTGAATTCAATGATTTGAGAGCATTTGGCATCCCTTAGGAAGCAATTAGCACCTTCCAGAAAAGGGGCCTCAGACAATCAGGTCTAGGAAGTTCAGACAGGTTTTCCTCTGGTTTTTGGGACAGTTACTATATGTATAAAATAAATACTTGCTTTAATTTTTTGCTTCAATTTTAAAATACAATTTTAAATAGAGCTTGAGCTGTCTATTAACATTTGGTATCATGCAAGAACTGGACACAGCAAGTCTCTTATACTTGTGAGTAACCTATTGGTGATTTGCCAGAACTGAGCTGCTAAATTTATTTAATATGGAATTTTGTCATAATATGACCCAAACCAAACATCTCTCCACTTTTAGTGTGATGCTTTTATTTGCATTATGTAGCTAAATAAAATGCTCTGTTTGAGATATCCATACAATATACAGTAGTGGCTCATCCCTGACTTGTTGCAGAGAAGAAAGCCATGAGTTTGTTGGCTTTTAGACTCCAGGCTCTGTCATGACTTGTGCTTGTACGCAGGCTGAATTTGCTTGGTATTCCAGAGTTACCACAGACTTCATGGGAACAAGCAGGGTCACATAAACCAGCTGGAGATACATGTTTGTGGGGAGGAGGGAAAGTGTCAGCATACACTACTCACTGTCTTATATCAAAAACTCTTCCAACTCACTGTTCTTTCCAACTGAAAGGTTGGAAGCTGGAGCTGGAAGAAAAGTGCTTCCTTGATTTTTATATTTTTCTTTACACTAAATAAACTTAGCCCTAGGACTTCACTCCTCTTGCCACAGGCATTCTTCTTGAATGAGTATGCCTGATATCTGTGTCTCTTATCATAATGCTGAGAAAATACTGTGTCTGTTCAGCACAATGAAGGCTTTACTACACAAAATGATTGTTAGGCTCCTGTGAACTGACAAATTGTATATGAAATCAGTTGTTCAGGAACATCCTAGTGATCTGCTTAAGTGCAAAAGCCTCAGAAAATTTTCGACAGACAAAATGGTGGGAGGGAAAGAGACATTAACAATTACTAATAGCCATCTTAAACACCGATAAGGCAAGTACTTTTCATATAGGGAAATGCAACCACTTTTTTTCCAAAAGTGGCCCATATTTCCAATTGCTCCAACTTCATTTGGGTAAATGAGACTTCTTTCTTCCTTCCTTCATTGACACATCCTCCAAAGACCGCTACAGTCCACAGAAATTATTAAATCAAATCAAACAGGTTATGGATAAGTCCCTTAAAGAAAGACAATTTTGCATGAAAATGAAGTATTGTAGTTAGTACAATCCAACACAAAGTATATCATACTCATAAATAACAGAATGCTTTAACATTTGCACACTGCTCCTTCCTTGCTTTGCTGCTTTTAGGTTTGTAACTACAATTACTACTAATAGCAGCTTTTAACACAAAAAAATTAAGTCCAGTACTCAATATAGTCAGAAGAACTGAAGGAAGCATGTTCCCATGTAGTTTCTAAATGCTGTTCTAATCCCTCCTAAAATCCTAGCAGCTTCTACAGCACTGCACAGGAATCCTTCTGCTTCAGAAATACATCTTATTTATCTATGCAATAGGCAGCTCAAGGCAATAGAAAAATCCACATTAGAAAGAAGCAGAGTGTAATGCTTTTATAGCATCCTATATCAGCCTTCACACCAGAAAGATGTAAACCACCAAATGTCAAAAGCACATATTATCCAGGATAAACTGAGCACTGCTGCCACTGTCAACTGCTTTAAGAGATGCGCACTTGAAGCACTGACAGCAATAAGTGAAACTCCTGTTTACATTTTTTTTAAAGAAATGCACATCCACATTTCTTTTCCCCAGATAATGCTGTAAAGTTCTACCAAGAGGTTACTCAAAATAACGGCAAATAAAGTGCATGTACATAAATAACTTTGTCTGACTTTTTGTTTAATGTCCAAGATGATTGGAACAGATTGTATCATGAACTACTTTCCCTTTGGCTAATTAAATAGCCGTCTCCACTTACCATAAAGCATATTCTTATTAAAACAAGTATCTATATTCACTCTGTTGGATAAATTACTTCCAAGTAAGTGCCATAAAGCCCATTACATTCCTGCTTTAGAAATGGATCAGGTCCAAACACACAATCAAAGGATTTCACTGGGATTATTTTAGATTAGAAAAACTATGGTAGACACGAAGCACTGACAAGATCATAAAGACATAAAGGATAAATTAGCAGTTACATACCAAAGTACTCCAGCAGTTTCTAGCATATTCAAAAAGGTAAAAAAAAGGAAAAAACCTTATTGTACTAATCTAAATATAAATGGAAATCTGTTTATGCAGAAATCAAATGTCATGACTAAATGTTATCTCCCATACAAATCAAATAGCTATTTCAAAGCTTAAAACCCAACAATATAAAAGAAATAACCAAGTTCACTAACTAGCTGAGTAGGAACTTATTTCTTTCCACAAGTTCCTTTTTAAATTGAATTGAAAAGACCATGTTATGATCGACCATATTAATGAGTCATTATTGCATAACTGTATTTTTATTGCAGATATATTACCTGCTAAATGATGCTGTTTTTCCAGAAAAAGTTCACAGTACAGATTCTATGGGAATGTTTCCTGCTGACAGTTCCTAAATCTTTCAGATGCTGTCAGCAACCTCAGAAATCAAGTCTGCAGTACCCTAGCAAGCAGAAGCATATGCACAGGCTTTCTATTTTTAAGCTGTAATCCAAACCATTAAAGAAACACCTTAAACATAAAAGATTATTGCAAACAAGATGATCCTATCTCATTTGTTAATCTAAAGGGCACTGTCAATTACATGTAATCTAAGCTGCACTTTCTATAAATACTATTTGACATTTAAATATACTTTTTTCCCTCCACAAACTTCTGCCCAAACTGATTATCCTCAGACCCACATTATCAAATCCTCTAAAACAAAATAAGTACCATCAAGTCAAATAAACATTTGCACAAAGAACACTGATCCATGGGGAACACCCTGTCTTTTCTGTTTACCTGTATCCAGCTTGCTTATAACACATTCTTCATCCATGCAGCTCATTAAAGGGTGGCACATCAGTCAGAGGCTTACAAGAAATTAAGCAAAAAGGGCTATAATTGCAAGCAATTACTAAAGATGACCAGACAAAATTTTGAAGAGTCCGTATGCTTCACTGTAGTGATCTTGTTCTGCTTTCTACATTTTTGAATGAAGACACAGAGAAACCAGACCCAACTAAGAGTAACTCTTTGCTAGAAATAGGATTGTACCAATACCACAATGTCCTTTTATACACTGAACATGTGCACAAACATTCCTTACCAAAGCTTACTAGAGAAAAACTGATTAGCATTGCTTCCATCAAACCAAGATTACTTTCTTTTCATTATAGTGGCCATTTCCAAAGTGATGTTTAAGAATTTACAGGCACAAACTCTATTACTGGCTGACTGGATTTTTATTACTAATTTCCTCATTTGCTGTTACAAAGATTTGTCCATATAAACCTGGTACACAATCTCATGATTACATTTTAGCATGTTCCTTTGTTTTGGATTTTAGCTAGAAATTTTTTTCTCTAGACCATAATGGACTCTAACATACCATATTTCCATGCTGCTTTTTCAGTAGCCTGAGCATTCAGAGTAGCTAGGAAACTGCACAGTGGGAAAGGGAAATTTCCTCACCCCAGCCAAGAATTTGAAGAGTTTATTACCTCTAAACTGACCTCTCTCACATTTTTCAGGACTGTAAATCAGGACAAGGGTTGTAGTCCAGAAACCACTGACTGGCAGAACATTTTCTGTGAAGGCCATTTTGCCTGCTGCTCTTTGCTTAATAAGTAACAATTCAAATAGATGTGGACCATCTATTTGATAAGCAGTCATTTCCACCAGTCTTGCAGATGTTGCTTTGACACCTAGTTTAGTAGTCCAGCCCATCATCTGTGAAAGCTACTGGCTACTCACAAACAAGACTCATAACTCCTGCAAGGAATCTCACCAGAACAAACGTCGACTGTTTGGAAGGACAGACAAAATCTGCAGGTTTTTAATCTTGCCACAACTGATGCTGCAGCTTCAACAATTCCATATTAATCTCGTTAAATAGTGAGAGCAATATTTATGTCCAAAAAGGGTTTTTGTTGGCTAGTCTCAATGAAGCTTTGCAACCACTTTACTGCAGCTGGCAATGACAGAAAATGCTGTAAACACAAAACCCATGGTCATATAAATGTTGCTTTAAAACTGAAACCCATGAAATGAAGGTGAAAATGTGGATTATGATTTGCCTTAATGAGAGGAAGTAAAGGATGGATCACAAAATATAAGGCACGTACAGGGAGGTACATGGGTATAATTTTATATGCAGACTTGCATCTATAGGCATGCATGTATACACTTCCAGTCTGTATGTATCTTGAGCATTAGAGATATTTTTCAGCAAGTAAGGAAACCCAGTGCAGGATTTCAATTTTGAGTAAGATCTACAATAAGTAAGGAATCTAAAAACACTTACAGTTTTTATTATTTTCTCATTGCCAGTTGCCTCTTCTTTGCTATGGACTGACAAACATTTTCACATGAAAAGTAGGATTTTGCCTTCCACCCCAGTTTCAGATGCAAACTGAACTTTAACAACATAATACTTACAAATCTATTCCTACGTTCCCTGGTTTCCTATGCTTTCAAGAAAGTTTTGGAGATACCAAAGCACAAATGCTCAGCAGAACATGGTTTGTCATATGCTGTCAAAAACCTTTTAGAAAATCACCACTCAGTTTTGAGAATTACTTCTAGGCCTTCAGCAAGTCTATAAAGTCCTCTTTACTTTAAGTTCCCCACCTGCAAAATTGAGACAATCATCATACTTAACTTCCTTCATAAAATCCCATGATATCTATTGAATAAAACCACTCAAGGAACTGGCACATTCATACATACACATATATATGTGTGTGTGTGTGTATACATGTGTACATATATATATGTAGTGTATGTAGGCATATCACTGTTGAGGCAGGGTCAGAAATGAAGAGACTATCTTCAGAAGGCAAAGAATGATCTTTATCAACAAGTAGCATTCCTCTTTTATAACCAGGATCGCTAAGGTGAAATGCGATTGGTCTCAAAGTGAAAACATTGCACACCATTGGTGCACTAGGAATAGCACACTGTGGTAGAACATAACTATAAACAATATGAACAGAAAGAGAGATAATAATTTTTTTCATTCCTTCTCCTAACTTTCCCAGGCTAGGTGTGGAGGAATTCTTTCTTTTTTCTGACTGAATTGAGAATATCCACATATGTATGTATATTTGCAATCAACTCTATGAGTGAATTAAAGTAATGAGTACAGATCCATGTATAGAATGGGTTGGCAAGTTAAAGTTCCTACAAAAACAGAAGTATAAAACCATCATAATATTTACAGTCAAACTTTGTTTTCTAAATCCTACAGAGCCTTAAGTCTAGCTTAAGCATTATGCTATATACCCTGTATTTTGAATAGACAGAATTTCTACAGAACCACCTATTAAAGACTTTACACCGAGGTTTGTCTTCAGTCTCCAGTTGATCTAAATAAACATACTTATGAAAAATCAGTGGCATCGCTACCGTTAAGTTTCCCGGGTATATCATACAGCACTCACCTAATTGCAATACTTATGATTGGAATGGGAAGACTAAATCTTTTTTAAATTTTCCAAATTATTTTACTTTGCATGAATTGAATTCAACTACTTTTTGTCCAAGATTTTGTCATTGTTTCCTGAATGGATATATTAAAGGAGCTCTCAGAACCATTAGTCATATACTTTTATAAACCTACACTGAGTTTGAACAAAGTAGGGTTACATTTTGTTCTAAGTGTATTAGGTCTTCTGAAAAGGATCGTATATGATAGACAAGCTCACTTACTAGAGTTGTTCATTTTTCTGAGGTGAATGTTCAACTATATGCCTCAGGGCACAATTATTGGTCTGAATCACTTTTTGAGGTAGTATATTTTGGTGAGTGTGTGGTGGTTGCATGTAGGCAAATGCAGACTAGCGGAAGCCAAACAAGAAGCAGGAAGATGAATGCTAATATTTATGAAGTTAGAAACCAAATACAATTTAGCAGGTGCAAATGCAAACTTCTCACAATCAGAAAAAAAATTACAAAACTCAGTAAGAACTAGCTCAGTTTAAAGTCTGCCTGTGGTTAAAAAAAGCAAGCATAACACCTGCTAACTGCTACACAGCAGATTTTATGCCTTTTATCTGATTTTCTCCATATTTTTTTTATCTTAGCAGGCATCTACTATCAGCTCTGCTGACTGACTGTGCCTTCTAGGCAGTCCTTGCAGGCATCAGCTTGTCCTTCAGACATTTATCCTTCCAGTACCCCTCATTTGTAGCTATCATAGAATATCTCTTTTTGTCCCTCCATGGTCCTTCATGACTAAGACCTAGTATCTGTAAAACCCTTGAGATTCTGCTCTCCAAGGAGCTCAGCCTTGTTTCTTTCAGCTCACAATATGCTGTGCTAGAGGCCAACTTTTTTTTCTATCAAGGTTTAACAAGCCTTGTAAAATGTGTTACCTCAAATCTCCTCATTTCTATCATGAGGTGAATGAACTACTACTAAACACTTGGGAATTGCTAAAATGGGAAAAAAAGGAGTTCCCTCCTGCTGCGGCCTCTAAGTCATATTTAGTGGTGTATTTCAGTTATTTCAGCCTTTCCAAAGAGCAAGTCCTCTCTCTCCTACAGTACCTTTTCTTTAAAAAAATTCAGGCACATGGTAGTTCCTTGTGAGTTTTGATCTCTAAAATCTGTTGTTCCCTGGGCCAACAAACATGATGAGAATCTACAGCTGAAGGTCATGGGAGGTATCCTCTCTCATAAGCAAGGGAACAGGAATCCATGTCTCCTTTGGACAACTCCGTCTAATCAAGAGCTGCACCTAACTGATAAAATGCTCTTTTGGTCCATTGTACAGCTGTGTTTAGGACTTCCTCTGAGCAGTAAGGGATTAGCACTTATTTCTTCTTCCCCTCACCAGGGGTTACAGCAGCTGTCCTTTAGAATTCTACCAATACATCACACCCAGAAGAGAATGGGATGGACTGAAACCAGAAGTTCCCTAGGTGTGACTGAATGGCCCTGTCATTAGATGATCACATTGACTACCGTCTGCTTAGTTTTAGTAGAAAATACTATCCACCATCTAATAATAGAAGTAAAATAGCTCTCTGGCTTATGGTTACTACTGAAATAAAGCAATGTATCCATCCATACCAGCAATACCTTCTTTATTAAGGCCTGAACATATATTATTCTGAAAGTCACATTTCTAATAGAATCATCATTTAGATTTTCCAAAAATCTTGTGAATAGACACAGCCTAGCAGATAAGAGAGTCTATCTTGCCTATATTCTGGTATTGACAACAAGAATAAAGTAATTAAATATTTTATTAAAATAAGGTTATTTCTTCAAGCTTCTTTCTTTTTGCAGTATTATTTATATCAGATAAACGATCCATCTAGTCAAGTATCCTGACTCTGACAATGTCCATGAGACACAGAAAACCACATGAATAAAGGTAAGCATGTAGTATCATTTCCCCAGAATACTTCCCCATCAGGAACACCAGCACTAGAGCTGTATACAGCAGTCCTTGTGAATGCATTCCACTCCCCCAGCTGTGACCTTACCCTATCATTTTTGAACCTGTGCAAAGTTTTAGCACTATGTGATAAGGATTTCCACAGATTTGCCTCTTCTGCTTGAACGCACTGCCTTCAATCAGGAAGCATCACTCAGAATCCCAGCATCTTTTTAAACCATACAACTTCTACACATTCTTGAGAATAAAGAATTTTTTTCTTTTTATCAAAAACTTTTCCCTTTAAAACACTGCATTTATTCTTATTACATAAAACCATGGCTTAAATAAGGCTTCATATAGCAAATAAGAGATGGCAGAGAAACTAAGTAGTGTTTGTTAGAGAAAAAACAAAAAACCCCAAGCAATCCAGGAAAGAGGTTTATGGGTCGCTTTCTTAAAAAATATTTTCAGTTTATCTGATAGACCATGAAACACACTCAACCAAAGCACAGGCTGTCATGCTCACACCCAGGTGTCCTCATTGCCAGCACCACTGCTCAGGGTCCTCTGCCACTGCAGGAAGACATTATCAGAAGCCCTTTTGTGCCTGCTGGCTTCAGAGGTACAGAAAGCTAAAGCAAAGGATGGAATATCCTATAAAATACATGTGACTGTCTCAGACAAACTTTCTGCAGAGTTTCTTGACATGGACTCATGTAGAGCAGCACACAGTTCCCACCATCACACAGTAATTTCTTGTGAAATCTTTCCTACCCAGGCAGCACGGCAAGGCAGTGCTGAAGACAAGAGTTTCCAAGAGATACTAGAAGATGCAAAGTGTAAGCTTACACAAGTGCCTTGTACAGGTCAGCACCTCCTCCTCTGGCCTTAAGAATCATCTTATCAACCTGCCCACCAGGCTCAGAGTAGAACCTGTACATGCACACAATTACACACTCCCAAGGGCACACATGCATACACTGATATATTCACAGAAATGCAGAAGATGAATGCCAAGCTGTAATATGGCAGTATTTTCTCTCTAGAAGTGTATCAATATTGGTTTAGTTTTAAAGTCTATAGCTGGTTTCAACTGTAGGTCATACCAGCTTCATCTAATGGCACACTCATTTATCAAATATGTTGTACTGCATCACCAAGAAAAACTGTGAGCTCCTTTCTAAATCAGATGTATTTACCAAGAGTATTTGGGCAATGCCACCTGCCTAAGGAATTATTTCTACTAAGAGGTGTCTTGAAGCCCTCTTGGCTGTGGGGCTGCTTCCACTTTTCAGTAAAATTGATGGACATCCTTGACTTCAGTGACAACAGACTAAAGTTTCATACCATAAGAATATAATGCCCACAATATTTGTCAAAGCAACCTCATTCTGAGATCCTCTGTCACTGTGGAGAAAACCCAATTACTGGCTCCCTTAAACTGAATTGTGGTTTAAGACAAAGTGCTAAATCAAATTCAGTCATACACAGCCTAGGATTTAAATATGTATTTTAAATACATATTTAAATATGTATATTTAAATAGCAGTTTTGATGCCACATTCACAAGCTAATTCATGTTTAAAATAAGTCTGATGCAATCTGAAATATGTAGTAGGTTCATACTCCAGAATGAAATGTTTGTTGGAATATCTGAGGGAGTTCAGTGTCAGAAACATATAACCTACAATTGTTCAGCACTCAGTGAGTTCACTTGCTCAGAGAAGCTTTTTTAATGCTCAATTTTATAGCATGGGACTGGTTGGTATAGAAATACACTTGGTATTAAGGTCAGCTAGCTAAAATACATCCGTTCATACCTGCTGGGATGGAGTTAGAAGACCTAAATCACACAAGGCCTTAGAACTGATGTATGAAGGACAGCTAGACTGAGAGACAGCCAGTCCAGGATGGTGAAGAGATGGAACATGCCAAAGGAGAGAAGATAAGCACTTGGAAATTGCACTAGCCTGGATTGTACATTACCTTAAAATGCACCTGGAACTGCCCTATGACAGTAAACTGTTTCCTGAAACACCAGAGCCCATTTCATACTTTAGATGCATACTTTTTAAACTTGTAGGATTATTAAATAATTATAAAATAAAATTAAAATTAGTATAGCAACAGTACAAGTTTTTTTTAAAACAAAAACCTTATTTTATGCAGATACCGGCATAAGGAATAATATTACATTCACGACTATGAAGATTGCTAACGAAGATTTTAAAGATGAGGATTTTTATTAAATTCATACTTAGAAGATTTCAGTGGCAGTCAGCTTGATATACTTCTGTATCAGCAACAGTACAATGTAATGAAAAAGAGCTGATATCTTGTGAGGTCAACATCATAGTCTGTTCTAATACAGGAGAAATTTAAGTGATTCCTGCTATTTCACTTACCACTTACCTCAGCCCTTCCCTTTAATCACACCTTATATTTGTGTTGATTCCCAAGTAGGCCACTGAAAGCTTTTTTGCTGACAAGAAAAGCAGGTACTGGGGTCAGCCTTTCAACATTGAAATGTACAGCTGGCAGGTAGGATAAATCTAAAACTATCCCATAGTTCTCTTAACTCTTAGAGCAATTCCTTCATTCCCACTAACAGTACCTTTTCACCCGAGTACATTAAGTGTTAAGCCTCACAAACCATGAAAACTTAAGATAACAGTGGCTGTACATCAAGGTCCATCAGGTGGTAGATATCAAACTGCTGTTTTCAGTGCTGTGGGCTCCATATATTAGCGGTCAGAATAGTTGAATCAGCACATAAGGCCATTTCTTGAAAGGTATTAATCTTTTTAAAGGTGAAGAATTAATAACAGTGAGAGAGAGAGAAAGGGTGAGAGTAATGCAATCTGTTACAGGACTGGGAAAGTGCAAATGAAGATTAGAGCCATAGTTAGCTGTCGCAAGAGATTGCAGCCTCTGGTGAACAAACATCTCAAATTCACTGGCATTTGTCACTCTACTGCATTCTAGCCTAAATTACATTTAAAATAATTTTGAGACAGTGGAATTGTTCATAACCTGTGTATAAGAGACTATGTGTATGGCAGGGAGGCTAGAAGTAATGAAAAGGGGGAGATAGATTCTTTATTGATCAACATGTACAACTTGCAGAAGAAATAGGCAGAAGGAAGCAAAGCAGTATGGATTTTTCATCTTGTATTAAACTACAAGATGGAAATAACTTCAAGTACAGGGCTGTCTGAAAAAATTCAGAGACTCAGCAGGGCTTTTAAAATAATTTGTATTTCTCTAATCTTTTATTCCAAGTGTTTCAGAAAACACAAATGAGGACCAGGAATAGACTTACAGAGGAGATGCAAGCAGGTCAGGTGTCCCAGTGTGGTCAGCAGCTATGCTAAATGCTCATCGGACTGGAGCTGGAGGATGACAACTGGAACCTCCAGTTTAGAAGTAATTTCCCATTACTTCCCTGCTGCTGAAAACAACCCATCAAGGAGAATGGAGCCATTTTTGGTTTGGGAACGTGCCAGGCTGAGGAGTCAAGGCTTTTGCCAGCACCAATACATCCAGCAACAGAGGGGATGGTGGTCCTGGATCTTACAACCCAGTGCCACACAGTGCAGGAGAAGTTTGGTTAAGATGTCTGCTGCCAGTAGAGCTGCAGGAAGTTGCACAGAACTTTCTTTTCAGAGCAAGTAAAACAATGGATGACTCAAAAGAAACATCTTCAGCCAGGCTAGTTCATGCTACATCCCATAAGAATAATTGTGGGATTGATTTTGCTTGTGCTGTGAAAATTCACAGCTGTTACATATTTTTATCTTTTCTAATACATACTATTGACATATATATGTGGATATTAACCCTTTTCCTTCATTTGTTTTACCTAATCTGGTTTACAACTTTAAGGATAGGGGAGCCCACACACTTATTCTATGATGAGGAAAAACTATTGGTACAGTTATGTCCAGTTTTATCATAATTTTGTATCCCTTTATTCTTGCCAGAGGTAGGGAGATTCAAAGGTGCACCTGAGAGTGCAGCCCTAAACCCCTCTGTTTTCATTTACCTGTTTTGACAGTTGCTGAAGTGCCCGACAAACTAAATCTTCTCAATCTTCTTCAAGCTTAGTGGGGAAACTCAAGAGGAAGAATTTGCAAGACTGAAGTCTAAATATTTCATTTTAGTCTTGCAAATTAATTTATGAGCAATGACACAACAATGTAATGGAAGATTTTTTGTTACTGTTTCAGAGAAAAAACATTCAAAAAGCACTGTAACTGTGTTGTATGGTAAGTAGCCTTCATACAAATGAAAATACTGTGCACAGTTACAAAAAATAATGGTTTAAGTTACATTATGCAGTTACAAAGACATTGTATTATTAATAAGTTAAAAGACTTGATCATAAATCCAATGAGAGAGAAATTAACAAGGGTAAGCAAGGCTGAAAGATACATTTTAAGATGGATGTGAGAGGAGTTGGAGAATCAGTGAAGCAAACACAAAAAAAAGCTTGGCTGGTGCTGGTGAAGCACAGAAGTGGAGTCTTGTGATGAAGAGCTGTAGTTAAGGACAGAAAAGCTCTTGGTAGAAAGAGTAGGAAGAGTAACAAAGAAACTGGTGTTCCACTGCCTTGCTGCTCATCCTGCCAATTTACCCCTAGGGAATGGGATGAAGTACAGTCAGATTACACTGGTAGAACTTAGAGCAATTGATTTTGCTGAGATAGAAAAAGAGCTGGAAGACATGGAAATAGAAGTAGAACAGGACGATTGGATCTGAGAGGGCCACTGTGGCCACAGCTGCAGGAGTGGCAAATGAAGATGAGAGGATTCAGCGAGCTGATACAGAACAGCAAGCTGGTTTGTACCTTGCACATTTCTACCCAGCAGGAGCAGAACTGGTGATCCTGGAGGACGTGTGCTGTAGAGGTGACGTTCGGAACCAATGTGAAAGGTGACACAAACCAGGTCCTCTACAGCAAAGTGAATTAGCTGCAGTCAATCACTTGTCTCAAACTCAGTCTATGCATGTCCTGATAACTACTGTGAGTCCTACAAGAGGGATTCTGAACTGGCTTTTCAAAGAAAAAATTGAAGTCAACAATTAGCCTAAATACATAGTTACTGAACCCAAATACAATTGTTACTGTTTTCCCAATTAGTATACTGATAACAGGCAAACCAAGCAAGGCTCTAGAGAAAGTCTGAGGCATAAGCAAAGTGATCTCTAAACTTCATAAAGCCCACAAGCAACTTTCAGCTTCCTCCTTAGCTAACAATAAGGAAAAAGGTAGCAGAAGCTTGCAGTGAGTTTCAGGTATGGAGACACCAGCAGCTTTCTGGAAGTCAGTTGGAGTCTGGGCAGTAATATATTGACATAAACTCTACTGATACATAGGCCATCCTGACACTAATGACAAAGGATTTTAAGAAATCAGATTTTTTTTTTCTCAATTTTATGACATTTATCTTTGGTCTGGGGACCATGCTGGCTGGGATCAGCACCATTTTCCCACACCTTCTGCAAAGAGAAATCCCTGCTCTAGCACCAAATATCCTTTTTAATGGTAAAGGCCCTCCTTTCTTTTTTACTTGCTCAGGAAGAACATAATCTCTCACCTCCCTCATCCTATGCCAACTGCCACTGACCATGGGTGATTAATTTGCAGGTATTTTCATTAGAAGGCAAAATCAGAATGATTTTACATAAAACAACACCTGAATATGAAGTCATGTTAATAGATGAAAACTAAAAGAGTGCAAACAGAATTCCTAACTGTGCTGCACAGACCTTTGTGACAAGATACTGTCAGTTAACCCTTTGAAATAAGCAGCAGCGACCTCCCACTCAGTATGAGAGTCTGCCACTACAGTATCGGACCAGTCTTTGCCCCACTTTTCCTCATTCAACATCATATGCTGAAAACATCTTCCAGACAGAGCACCTTGTCTTTAAAACTACGCTACAACCAGAAAGAAAATGGAAAGCAGAAATATAGGAATTCAACCTAGTTCAGTCTAATTTTTAAATGAAGTCAGTGGGTTTTTTTACTCTAGATGCCTGCTTACTTATTCAAGTCAAGTTCACTCTTAGGGGGATCTTGTCAATAAAGTCAAATCAGGCTCTCTGTGAGCAGGGAGGTTTTTGAGGGTCTTTTTTGAGGGCTTCATTAAAAGCAGACAGTTTCTCTAACCTTTTAGCAGAACCTGTTATCTGATGACGTGAATTAAAGTCTCTCAAATGACTAATAATCATATCAAGGCTGCCATGTCAGCTTGTAGATTTGAATAAGAGGGTCTGAAAACATTTGCATGCCTCGATGTGCCAGTGCTAAGAAGCTAATGTGATAGTGCTGTCATAAAGCACTGGAAAGACATGACTTAATGTAATCTGTCATGTCATATGCTAATCTTCAGCCATTACTTGAGTGCTGTAAGTAAGTAGAAAGCATTTGGGAGAAATCCTTTTCAATTTCTCTGAGTACCACTTCTGCTGCTGGTCAGCTCAAATGGGTTTTGTGCATTTAATGCGGAGCTCAAGTCAAGTTGGTTTAGGTCACACTTAATTAACCAGCACATTGATGGGTTGGGCTTGTACAACATTATGGAAAATGGGTATTCCTGATACTGCCTAACAAGTAAATATTTCATATGCTGATGAAAAAACCAAAACCAAATAAAAATAAGACTTCCTCAGTTCTTCATAGGAAGGTGTCCATTTCATAAAACCACTGACTTTTTAGAAAGATCCTGCTTTCTATGCATTTCAGCACCTCACTTACCTTACTTCTATGTGTAAGGACAATTTAAACAAAGGTGATTATAAATAGTTAAAGACATTTCCATTTGTAACTGCAAACTTTTAAAGCACCTAATTTGGACTTGTCATTTGAACTACAATAGACAAGAGGCAGCTTTAAACACTTTCTTAATACAAACAGAGAAAATGATCAAAGGAAAAATTTCACTTTACTTATTAGTTTTAGGAAAATGGCACCAACATTTTTTTAATATACAGAAGGTAAAACAGGTAAAAATACTCACAATGCTAAGTACAGCGTGTGGAAAAGAAAATGAAACATATTAGTGAGAATGACAGAAATTTCAGGACAATTTTAGCAAACTGTGAAGGGATTTTGAGTCAATACTTGAAGGTTATTTTAATAATAGCTACAGCCTATTCAAATAAAAGCTTAAGAACCCTATTCCTTTTTCAGCTGTGAAGATGTTTAGCAGGGCTTAGCAGTTTGCTACAAGCCCCAGCTAAACCTGAAGCCTTTGTGGTCAAGGACTGCAGATAATTTTGATTAGGACTGCCATAAAGAATATTACACTCAGACCAAGAACAAGAAAACTCTCCCTATTCTGTTTTCTTGGTGGTTACATTGGAATCAAATCCTAAGAAAGTCAGACATTTCACAGATCTACAGGAAACAGAGATAGACAGTCTTTACCCTATTAGGTAATTATGTTCATTCTCTCGCCAATGATGGATTGCTCTCCACAGTAAATTCTGAAGTGCTTAATTCAGTCTAAATTTGAAACAACTCATTTTAATAGGACTTCCACCATTCCCAAAGTGTAAAATATTCTTACCCTCCAGCATCAAGTGTGGCCATCCCCTTTTCAAATTTAACCCCCACCCTGCATTGCTCCAGCATGGGGAAAACTGTTATATTTCAAAGCCTCAGTTTCCCTTAATATTAAAACACTTAAGTGTTTCTGATCAAGAAACTGATAAATTCTTTGTCTTCTGGAAGAATAAATAGATACAAAATATGCTGTTGGATCTGTATGGGAACAGCAGTCCTTCAGTTCTTTAATAATGGGGTGTTCATCTAAAGTCTCCAGCTAAACATGTCCTTCCCTACCACTGAATGGGTTTAATCCTTTAAGTACTATTCTTTTAGAGACTTTTTTTGCCTGAAGTTCCTCATGTGGTAATGACATTACAACGAAATAAAGTCCCCTGATGTTCTGCACCATAGAGTGTGATGGCAGGGTTTCCTCCCATTCTCATTAGAAGCTCCAATTGCAAATGCAAGGACTTAGCACAGATGCAACCCCAGGACCTCAAGCCTTCACCAGTTTATCAGTGCAGTAAAATGAAAGCTCAGCTTTGTGATCTGCCCGGCTTTAAGCCACCTGAGTATTTCTGCTGTGGAGTAACTCAGGACCAAAGCTAGCCCAGCTTTACAGGCAAGAGTTTTAAAGAGTGCCTTTTCCTGACTATAGAAAGTCATGTCTAACAGATGTCACTACCATGAGGATAAACAGACAGAATACATCAGCCAGCCAACTTATTTGTATTTCCTTTTACTCTTTTCTCACATAGACCATTCATCATTTCAATTTCTTAATTTTTGCTAGTATTATTTGAAGTCCTTCCAAACTATTGGCTGACTAGCTTTGGATGTAATGGAGTCCAGAAGTATTGCTAAGATGAAGCTTGTCAGAGCTGTGGGAGAAGCTGTGACTCTAGGAAGTGAGGATGATGCATTTCATTGTCCTATACTGTATTTAAGGGGAAGCATTCACTATTTCACTCACCAACAGAGAGTAGGAGCTATTTTCACAGATTAACAGACAGGCAAGCTAGACTTCAGCTGTATTGACTTGATTGTCTGATACTGATCATTGCCAGGAAAGGTGTTTTTCAGAGTATATTCCTTTTACTATAGAAAAATATCTATTCAAACTCACACTGGGCTTTGTCTTTGCTGTATCAGCTGGAGCTGTAACTCCACTTTTGCATATAACTTGAGTTCCATCTGCACATAGGACCCAAGTTTTGAAGGAAGACCTAATACTTACTAATTTGAAGTTACCCAATCAGTGAGATGATTTAGGAGGCATCTTAAAGTACAGGTGATACTCTCAGTCCATTTCCAATGCATCATTGGCTTCTGAAGGCCATCCAAATTCTACAGGTCAATTTTTGGTTCACCTGATGAGGATACCATGAAGGTATGTTTATCACCACCTATGATGGTACCTCCCAACCACTCCCAACCAGAAGGAGTGTGCTAGAACTACCTACTGATTTCTCTTGTAGCCAGTTACTGGGAAGAAGTATTTTTAGTTACTGTCATCTGAGTTGGCAGGTTATGACTCAAAATCTGCTTGCATGATTACACACACAGAGTTACCTAAACAAAGCAATCAAGATCTAGGCTAGTTCAAAATTACTATTTATTGGTCTACAGAGTGGTATTTATCAAGTGTCATAAAAATATGTAGCACCCAAAAAAGAGTGTAAAGATATCCATTATTGTAAAACACAATTGGCTTCTAAAGTTTGTAATAAACTTTTAAAAGAAGGTGAAATGTATCCTACATTTTTCATGGTTTATGTTCAATAGAGTATAGGAAATCAGCTCAAAAAGACAGTATTAAACTATGAATGTTTGTGTGCATCATTGCAGATAACTACCTGAAGGATGTAAATCAATAATACAACAGATGGGTGAAGAGAGAGATTGTTTTCATATGCAAATGGAACGACTTAAACTAGTACAAATCAGAAATCAAGACTGTTCAGCAAAAGGTTTTCTGAAGGTTATCAAATTTATATTTATTAGTAATTTTTCCGTCTCATTGAAGACAACATTAAGACTGGAAAAATACAAAAGTGACATCTTCCACACACAGCAATATGATCTTCTTCAGCAACATGATGCAGCAATACCAAAAGGAGACAGTTTATATACAGGCTAAGTCAACTAAGATTCAGAAATAATAAACACAATCTGATTATTAACAGATTGACTGCAAAAAGAAGCAATTAAAAGCAGAAAGAACAAAACTGTTTAAAGACTCCTCAGTACATTTTAAACTGTTTTCCTTCACCTGACTTTTTCTAAGTCATTTATGGTGTGATTTCTCTGTATGAGAGATCAAAAGAGATTTGGTGACACTGGAAGACACCTTACAGTATTTTTGTAGGATTCTGACATGCAGGTAGAAAAAATGCAGTTGAGGATTCCTTTATACCTATTTCACAATTTTCAGGTAATTTGCTGATGAGTTTTCTTACATTCTGTTATATGGATTAATGAAATTAATATGAACTAATGAAAGAACAGTGTTTTACATTTTTACTGACATACTGTCCTATTTTTTGATATAACACAAGAAATCCATACTCAATATTCGCCAGGTCTGACAGGATAAACTCTTCCAAATTGGGAACAAAGAGAGCTGTTTCCTCATTTGGAAAACCTAGCATTTAATCTCAGATTAATCAGAAATGCCTGGACATAAGAAAGTCCTCCCACATATACCACCATTTTCCACAGGCTGAATATTTGTAGAACATCACAGATGTAGTTTCCTGTTCTCTAGATCCATCTGGTAATGTCATCAGGCATGGTCACTGGGGTGGGTCCCCCCATTTTCTTTGGCTCAAGTTTTGACCTCCCCTAAAAAGAGGTATTCAAAGCCAGCGGGCACCAGTTGAGTTCCTTGCTTTTCCATAAGCAACAGGACTAATGGCAAACAGTCAAAATATTCTCTTAGAAGCTTGAAGTTGCATTAATATGAGCTTGGGACTTTACCAGGTCTTTGAATGCAGACTTTAGACTTTTCTACTGTAACACTACACACATGAATGTTCTGAAGCTTTCATTACCTGCAGGCTTTTTTAAAAACAGAAGAATGTTTGATTTGGATGGTTGCATTAAATTAGGGGATATTAATGGATTATACCCACAGCCTCAATAGTAATTTCCAGTTGTCTACAAGTAACTAGTTCTATATGAAGGCCAAAATTATCAAAGAAAACCACAAACAATAATTCACAAGCACAAAACATGTGCTCTCTGTTTATCTTTCTAGGTTAGTGCCTCCAGTCTAGGCAGAAACTTCATTACTTCTCAGATAACATGGCAGCAGTTAGAATTCAGAAATGCAGCTTTATTTACAAGGGAATGTAAAGTTTTGGGGAAATTGTTGTGGCATGGCCACCTTAGAGATATGTATATATTTGCACCCAAACCTAAAATGAGTGTAATTGAAAGACAGCAAAAGAAAAAGTATACTGGAACTTCCTTAGTCCTTTTGTACAGGCAACTAGAGGGCTTCAGATTTTCTTTCAAAAGCACAACACCCTCAAACCCAAGTTACAGTGGGTATATATAGACACACGTACATATGTATGCATGTAGAAACACAATTTCCATTATTATTTTATTGTATAGTGCTAAAAAATAGACTGCAAAGTGAAAGAGAAACAAAATATTAAAACTAAAAGATTAAATGTAAGAAAAAAGTTCATCTGAACTCTTTATGGGCTGAAGCATTATAATGCAAGTTGCTGTTCAGAAATGCCAACCTAATAACTAACAACGTGATACTTAACCAACAAAATAATAGCAACAAACATAAGAAGTGCATCTGAATAGAACAGATTAGTTCTTAAGAAAATCAACTAAAAATATCTAGAGAGGGCTCTTGTTCATGCATAGAGTTTCAAGTGAGATTAATATACCTTAAAACTTTAGCAAATAGCTAACAGGGCAGAAGTGCCCCCACAGGAGCATTTGTGTCCGAGTGTTGTAATAACCAATGAAGTGTGTTCACAACAAAACATTGTAACTTATATTAACTGTGACTGAACACACGCATGTTGGGATCTGATGCCTAATGCTACTGCAAACTCAAGTCTGTAAAGTCTGACAAAACATCTATATTGTGCATTTGCATAGAGTCTACTAATTGCTCTAACAACGTCTATGCAAACAGTTATGAAACTGAAGTTGCCGAGATGCAAAATAAGTATATGCAACAGCCACCCCTGACTGGAAACATATCCATCCACAACTGTTACACAACAACCAATGGCTTCTCAGACTTTTATTCAGTACAGTTTTAAAAAAGTTTGCTTTTTCCTTCTAGGTGATTTTTCGTATTTTATTTTCTATTTTATAGTAGCCATGTATAGTGCAGATGAGAAAATGACTGTATCAACACAGAAAATCATTCTGGACAGGAATATTGGAATGCTAATGCATATTTATTTTCAGAGTAGTTGTATCTTGACTCTGGGCATCTTCAAAAATAAACAGTTACATCTCTAGACTGAAGTCTCACATAATAGACTTAACTTCATAGTGCAAGAAAGAACAGAATAAGAATATGTGCAACACCTCTTATGATTTGCTCACTGTTTCTATAAGTTTGCAAAAATGTAATTTTTTTTTCTTTGGGAAGTTGGCCCTTTGAAAAAAGTAGCAGAATTATGGGTTTTGTTATTTACTTTGATGTTTTGAAATTTCAACATTGACATTCACTCTGACAAAGAGCCAAGGAGCCAAAGAGCATGTAGGATGGGATAAGAATGTGCTAATAGATGCAAAAGTAAAAGCTCAACTAGGCAAAAAATTCAACACATCATCTAATCAGAGCAGTTCTGAAAACTGAGATGCTGAAAGTAAACAACAAAAGATTGGTATCTGGAAAGAGCTCCTGGAAGAGTAGAAATGTAATAGAAATGCCTCCTTCAAGAAAAGAAGGGCATAAGAGTTACTCCCACAAAGTTTATGCTTTCAGAAGGTAGGAGTCCTGTCAGGATTGTTTTCAGACAGGATGAGAGAACAGAAATCAAGTTCTAAGTATATAGTGGTATCAATTTGGAAGAAATAAATTATGAAGAACAAAATAATGAGATGTGAAAGCCATTTGATCTTTTAAAAATCCAAGTTAATAGCTATTAAATGCAATTTGGTGAAGTATTCACCCATAAAGGAAAGAAAGCCTGCAAAATGGCAAAATACTGTAGTCTGCTGATCATGGAAAGATTACTTTGAAAATATATTATATTGAAATCTTTGCTGGTAGAAGGAGAGCATTATTTTTCAGATGGAAAGCAGACAGGCATTCTCATGTGAATTTAGCAGTCACCAACCACATGAATATGGCTAGGGTATAACAATCTAAATCCGTTTTATTTTAGATATGAAATGGGATCACTGTGTTTCTGAGGTGTTGAGGTTTCTACTATCTGAGCCAAACTCAACTTCATGGATGGTGAAACAATTTTTTTAAAGGATATTAGACTTCAGAATAGCTGTTACTAAAGGGCTGTTCAGATGAGCTTTGAGTCAAATTTCATCTGTACGGCAAAGGCTTCACAAAGGAATAGTCCACACGCAGGGAACAGACACCAACACCCCTACTGGGCAATCAGTACTTTCTCCATCACTAAGAGTATCTCTGGAATTCACAGCTAGTACCATCATTATGGCATCTTCCCACAATGTTTTTCTGTTTTGAGAGCCATTTAATTATCTGCAGAGTAGACAGGGTTTGTTTATTCTAGACAAAAATCTATAAATAAAGTCTATTTTTTTAGAATTAAAAAAAAAATTAAAAAGCACAAAAATTCAACACCAACCATACAAAGCTAATAGAGAGTGGAAAAAAGCACATGGTCTACCAAAATGTTAAACAAATGAGGCCAAAATGAGTCACCAGCAAGATCTTCAGATGTCATAACAGCAGTTAGCTATAACAGAGGGTAAAAATGGCTCTCTGAAGTCCTTCTACACTTCCTGTTTCGTCCAGCCAAAGATAGCCATGGTCAAGAATTGAAATTCTTCTCATCTAGAAGGACAAGTATCTTCCAATACACTACTGTGTAGCCTTTAGGGAAAGCAATGTTTCAAGCAGGCAACATTGTTTACTACAACACTCTTCTAAACTACCCAGAAACTTTGTGAAGGTAAGCTGAAAGAAAATTACTTTATTTATCAGCACAGACTGCCTCCTTTCTTTTCCACTCCACTCTCCAGCATGCTCTTGCCATTATGCTATATTACTTCAGGACTGCTGTTTGTCCAAAGATTCTTCCAGATGTAAGAACTAAGAGTAAAGTAGGGAAGAAAGGGGAAGAGGGGAAAAATATCAGGTTCATGGCTTATGCCCATATGCTTTTTTTCCCCCCCTGCCTTCTGCCAAATAAAAATATATTCAGAGTCTTCTATTGTATTGAAATGTTTCAGGCAGTTCATCAGTCTATCACAGCTAATACTAGTTTTAGTCATTAAACAGAAAGTGGATACTTTTCTTCTGGCTCTTTTTATATATACAAATCACTCCTTAAAATTGCCTCAAAATTCACTTTCAAGTACTTCAACTGACATTATCATGATCTAGAGAACTCAGTTCCTGTAGTATATGTAGGTGCTACTACTCTTCTCTTGATAAGATTGTTTATACTGAGCATCATTCATTCACTTTCATCTTCACCCCCACAGAAGAAAGTGCCAAGATGCCACTTTCAAAAGGATCAGACCTTTGACCAATCTGGTTTACCCCACAGGCTGAGAAAGGTTCAAAAGAGCAAAAGAGGAAGTCTGACCTACTCTTGTTCTGTGAAACAGACTGGAAATGAAAACTATTAAGAAGCATGGCTTTACTACTCAGCATGCAAAGGGCAATAGAAAAGAATGCAATGAATGAAGTGTTTCCCAGACCCTCTACTCTTAATCCTGCATCATTGCACATAATGATGAACTATAGACTTTTCTCAATTTTTAATTAATAATGATGTCTTCTTAATTTGGGGTACCAATATTCAAGATAGAAAATGAAACATCACTGAGCAGAAAAAAAAAAAAAATGTCTTCAATAGTAAACAGAAGAAAGACAATGTAATCAGGGTGAAGTTGGAAGCTTGTGGACTGTGGTCATTGGTAGCCAGGTAGTTGGGATTGAGAAAGATTGTTGAGGAGAGTAGTGTAAATGGGGTGTTGAATGACTTAACCACTTATTTCCTTGCTCTTTGTTTGTGTTGGCATACAGGAAGTCCAGCAATCCTAACCAGAAGGTGATAAAATCTGAGTGTGTGGCTGGATAGACAGAGAAGTAGACCAGTAAAAGTGCAATATACATCAGCACAGAGCATAAATAACACTTGCTAAGAAACTAGAACAGCTTTGTTTCATACATCACAAAGTAGAGACAGAACTACTATGTAAAAATACAACACAGAGCTGAATAAAAGTGAAAAAATAAACTGAAGATTTATGTGACTTTAGCTCAAGAGGACGCAGTAGCACTTGCAAACTTATTTAAATGAGATTCAAGATACCTTGTATATCTCTGTATATGAATTGTTCTGTTAGAAAGTAAAGACACACTGCATAAAAATTTCAGATATGGGGTCTGGCTCAGCCAGTCCAGCTCTCCCACAAGGAGATCCTGGATACATTCACTGCTTTAGGAATGATTGATGCCAGGTCTTTTGAGCTCTAAAGAAACCCAAGAAAAGATGTCATGTTCAAAAAGAGTAAATGACAATATGGAAAACAGGTAAGCAGACTGTCTTTTATAATAATCCATCTACAACAAACCATCCAAGCACATACAAATCACCACAGTGAATAGTATCCATTCAGAAAGGCTCCAAGAGTACCTGCTCCTTGTTTTTGTGTTTTAAATGGCAAGATACCTAGTGTTTCCTCATGACAAGTTCTTTGTCACGATATCCTAAACTAGTACAAGGTAAATTATTTGTGAGCTTCATTTAAAATTGCAAAGCATATTCCAGGGAATCATACATAGCATTTGCACAGTTCACAAGTTGCTGAAAAGAACTACTATGCAATGCTTAGGAAACCAGGCTTAGCCTGCTGCAGTATCAGCTCTTTGTTTTTCTGTTCATTTCTGTCTCATTGCTAAGCTAAGAACACTTGCTGTTCTGAATGCTCTAATTGATACTTTCCTGGTCTGAAGTGATCAACGTCTCAGTGATCTTTGCTCAGTTGTCTGACAAAAAAAAAAGGAGGAAAGGCAAGTATGGCAGTGGATAAGTCCAGTCATTATTGACTGGAGATGTTTGCAAAAGCAGAGAGAAGAATAGAGTGAAGGTATTCACACTGCCAGTGTCTAACAAAGGAGGACAGGCAAATGCCCTCTGTCATCAGTAAATAGATAGGTTTTTCTTAAGGCTCACTTACAGGAATAAAATTTTCCTCTGTGAACAATTTGGAAATTGTTTTGCTTTGTATTTCTTGCCCTCAGTTTTTCATAGCTTGGTTAACTTGTTTTTGTTGTTTGGTGGTTTTTTTTTTAAGTTTCCCAACTTGACCTTGCAATTGCAGACCTAAAGAAAAACTACTGTTACTTCTTGCTTCCTGTGAATTGGACCACACAGCTGGATTTTCTATTTGTTTAAAAGCAAAGGTCTAAGTTCTGGAAGATGCTGAGTGCTCTCAGCTTGTTAACTTCATAGATCAGAAAATCACTTGACAGCAGTACAGATGCAATTATTTTTTGATTACTTGGTCTGCCGTCTCTCTGTCTCTCTCAGGCAGACTTTTCTCCTCCTAGACTGTTCTACCCACCTCACTATCTCTGTACATCCTCTACTTGCTCTTCTCTTCTGAACTACACATGTGTACATAGAACAGCCCCCAGGTTACTTCCTTCCCAGGATGGCTGGGAAACAACAGAACAATTACAAATTCCCCCATTTTCTTTGCACAGATTCCACAGTCCTTATAACCAACAACCATGAAAGATAGCAAGGTAGTGACTAAGTGTCCAAGAAATCCTTCTAGCAAGTGTAGAAGTCAGGGCGTGGCCAGAAACTGGACACTTCACTGTATCACTTTTGGTTTTGTCTTGTAACACATCAGAGTTCCTCACAAACTGCATGGATTAGGAAAAAAACTTTTTTTTAAGCTGGACTCGTATTTCTAAAGCACTGTAAATTTTCATACCACATTTTAAACTGTAAAATAATTTAAAAAACCTGTATTCTAGTCAAGAATTTACTAATTCAAATTTACCATTAGACAAGTGACATATCAAGAGCTTATTGAAGAAGTGTTGGGGTAAGAGTTTGGTTAAAGACAGAATTTCAACAGGTACATTACAAAGATATAAAGCAATAATAATTAACCTACCTTTAGATTTGTACAGCTGAACACAAATTTTAAAAAGAACTGTGCCAGTCTGCTACAGTAGCTTGTTCCTGACTTCCCTATTCTGTGACACAGTGTATGAATTATATATAATATTAGCTAAAATCTAAAGGTATAATAGCAACAAAACCAACCCCTCCATACAAGTTGAGAGCTGTCTTTCAGCCACTATACATGATTGTCTACATAAATTAATTAAATGAATACAGAACACAGTTAACATTTTTCCTTCATCTATCTTAATTTTTTAAGCAGCTCAGTTAAACAAAAAAAAGGAGCAGTTTCTTTTTCGTTGCTGCTAGTTTCACATGTGAAACAAAGGCAGACCAACCTTAAGCCTTTTGATAAATATGATACCGTGGTAACTGCAGCATTCACTTTGTATCCCATTTCTTCAAGTTCCTGTCAGCCAGATGTCACTTGCAATGCAAACACCAGAAAAACATGAAATAATAATTTCATACATCATCTATGTGAGCACGAGCCAGTCAAACATTCAATACAAATTCAAACTGCTACTACACATAAAGCAAATATCATCCAAATAATATTTAGAATGATTGAAAGGCTTTTGATTTGGAAGTGTATTCTCTTAAGCTAAGTGGTCCCCAAGACCATCCAGAAAATTCAATTGTTTCATTTTAAAATGTTTTCTGCCCAAAATTATATCAAATCCTAATGTCTCAGTAGAAACGCATGGGATTGGATTGCTGACTGGGCGCCTGATGTCAAAGAGGAATCTAATTTTCCAATGGCATTTCCTCATCCTGTCTCACCAAACACAAAATTGATAAAATTTTAATGGATAATTTTCAGAGCAGGACATTAGCTATCATGCTGGGAAATAGTGCAGGAGAACACCACGTAGCATCAGAAAGGCAATGTATCAGAAGACAAGTTTAAATAAATATGAATAAAGCACATGCCTTACATTTTATATTTTCTCTTGCAACTAGAAACAGAATTCAGAAGGTAAGTTTTACAACAACAGGTACATCACTCTTCCCTTCTTTTCCAGAGCATTTTTTACAACTTATGTCCTTAAAATATGGGTGTGATATATTACTTAAAAGGGCACAGTGTTCATCTTTTACTGGGGTGACAGAATCACAGTCAACACAGTCCTCTTCTCATTGACATCAATTGTGAAAGTCATATTGACTTCAATGACTACATCACTAACCACTCCATATAACAAAATGTTTTTGTTAAGTAACTCTACAGAAAAAATTGCAATGCTGGGATAAATGAAACATCACCCTTCTGGATATCCTGATGGGGCAAGGTGCTACAAGCACTTAACACCAAAAGCCATGACAAGATGAAAAGGGCTAAATCCTACTCCTGATGACAAATAAGTTATACTAGGGAGAAAGGTACTAATTAACTGTATTAGGTTATCACTCAGTAACAATGTAAAGTATATGTATGGAAATGTGCTATTTAAAATGTGCTCTTCTCTGAATAATTTTCCTTTCAGTTAAGCTAGGTCATTAATCATTTAAATTTGAGACTTATTTAGAAAATACAAGTGGACAGGTAAAAAAAGTGAAATAAGATTTAGTAACCTGTGTAGTTTATTTTTAATTTATTACAAAAGTGTAACACAGTAGAATATATTTTGAACTAGATGGACTCAGTTTTCCAGCTGAGTTTCATTTCTTGTCATTTATTACTAGCTGGGTTTTGAAATCTGTATATATATATCCATATATATATAATCTGTATATATATATCTTTTACAGCAAACTGAAGAACATCTCTGAAGTCCTCAGCTCAGTTAAACACTAGGGCTCATCATGTAGACAAAGATACTTCCATAGCTACAGCTTTCATTCCGAAATGCTCACTTTTATTTCACTGCTCAGAGGCCAGAGCCATTGTGAAGAGGAAGAAATAAATATTTTGGTTGAGCTCTTTGTGGTTCACTGCACCTCAATTCCAGTCAGCCTTGGTAGGACACTTCTCCAGATCTAGCCAATAAAATGCTTTTGGCACAATGCAGAAGTCATGCTGGAGCTTGCTAAGACACAGCTTCCCCAAGCCCCAGCTCTCAGCTGAACATAACCAACCTATAACTGCTCATCTCCTGGGCTAATCAGCGAGTTATACCTTCCCCAATGCTTTTGGCATTTTTGCCACACCAATCTGCCAAACTGCCACATCTATCTATCCTCCACACCAGTCACCATCACTCCTCCTTTAACTCAAAGGAGTTCCCCTTTCTAAAATAGGAGGGAAACAGAAAGCTAAAAAATTGGGAGATGGAGCTAGAAGCTTCTTTGATGTGTCCGAGTAGGAGAAACAAGACCTCCCTGGCTGTTTTGTTCATCTTTCCTGCTCCATCTTCTACAAGTGGAAGGCAGCCTCCATTCTCTCTGTTAATCAAAGGCAGCAGAAGAGAGTTCTGCTTGCATTGCATAAACATTCCACTGGGAAGGCTATTCAGTGCAGGAAAAGGTTTTTCCAGAGAGGACTGAAATTTTCAGAGGGTTGGCAAGATGTATTGTCTTGATCTGGCTATTCAGAGTAATGAAATCTAAACAGACTTTTATTAACAAGTCTTTTCACACCTCCTCTGCTCTCAGCAGCTGAGCTCAGCACTGAAAGAGAAACTATAATGCAGTAACTTCGAGCAGCTTTCTGTGCCGCTCTCAAATGAAGCATGCATTGCTTACCTAACTGTGTATGAGTACAGTACAGCACCAGCATGACCTTCTGCCAAAACTCTATTACTTGAGGAAATTGCAAATTTGACAGATTTGCCATCCTAAATTCATAATGGCCCAAGAATGAAGAGGAGGGTGAAACAGGTAATTCCCTGATCAGATTTGCTCCACATCCTGGCTGATCTGTGCTGATAGCCTTTGATAGTAGCTCAAGGGCTCAAAAGAACTCTTTAATTATCAAATTGACTTATAAGTTGATTTCCAGGTTTGCAAACACCACTGAACTTTAAAAAAAGTACATTGAAAACACACCACAGCTGCAGACATTTTTCTTTCTTCTTTAGAAAAAAACTAAGTCTGAGACTTACAGTTTTACTTGTCTCTTTTTCTCCTCAAAGGCATTTCACTTCTCTCAGTGCCAGCTGAACCTCTCTTTTCTGGTTCATTCTTTTTAAGACTTTGAAGGTTCTAAGCAAGTGGATTAGGTGTGTAACTATCTGTTCAAGACTTTGTGGGACATATTCAGAGTAGCTAACATCAGGTGGGTAAACACTGGAGCAGGCACAGCAGGATTGCTCCAGAGGCTCCTGGCAGTTTGGACAACTGGTACATCTGTGCAACCAAATCCCATATTTTGACCACTCAAATAACACACCCCCTTGTATAACCTGCTGGTGGTTACCTGTATCAGGCACTTCATAAAATAAAATCTGAAATTATTACATTAAGCTCTTCATACAATGAAGAAGCCCTGCATGCAGAAATATACTGTGTTGGTTTTCCACAAGCTGGACTTACTGATCAACTACAGAGAGAATTATACCATAAAATAGCATTTCACAATATTTAACCTTGAAAACATACAATTGGGCATAGGTTGGTTTTATGTGTCTGTATTCTCTTTGCTTAAAGGTTGTTTAGAGATACATTTGCATCTCCAAGACAAAGTACATGTTAATTACCTCATGTTTGTACTGTACTTTCAGGAAGGAAAGCTATATAAGTGCTAAGTGCTATTTAGCATCATCCCCTTCTATTTTTCTCTTTCAGCTTTTAAGTGAATATAGTGCTTGTGAAAGTTGTTGGATTGACAGCTCTGGAGACTGAAGTCTAAAGTGCAGCACACCCGCTGAGCCAAACAGAACTAAAACGTACAAAAGCTTCTCACCAAATTTTAAATACATGCTTCATTTAGCTATTGTTCTATGATGGCACGTAATACTACCACTGAAAGTTTTGCTGCTCCCATTTATTTGTTCTAAACATCAGTTCAGACTCTTCCTTTATTTCCTACTTTTAAAAACCATCTCTTGCTGACGGGCAACACCCCAGAGACCGCTTCCCTGCCTTCAAAATCCCACGTTTCGATGGAACGCTGCTGAAGCATAACTTCATGCTGCTGCAGTCAGGTACAATGGTGCATCCTGGCATTCACTTCGCACATCACAGGAAAGTACATTAGCTAATCTCACACAGTTTTAGTACTGATCACACTAAGTGCTTGTCTGCAGAAATGCTACTCTATATTATAATCAAAATCTGAGGCAAGGAGGCCTCTAAACAGAAGATCTGCTCCTCTAGACAGGAATACTAGTGTTAGAAAACTAAGTCAATACTTAAATAACAATTCAATGTTCCCTGAGAAACAGGTAATCTTATTTTTATTTAAATACTAGATTTCCAGGAGTACACCTCTGACCACTGAAAGAGGTTTGGGATTTTTTTAATTTACTTTTTTGAAATCCTTTATGATACACCAAAAGACAAATCCTACCTTCTAAGATGCCTCTCTTCACACAAGTACATTCAGATCACTTGTAAAGCTTTCCTCTTGATTTCAGCTAGGGCCACTGCTCTCTCCAGGAGACTGCCATTCCTGTAAACAAGTTCTATAAATCACACAAATGCTTACTAGCTGTTAGTTTCACAGTCTCCTTTTATCCACTATCTGCTTGCCTCCAGGTGGGACTGTTTGAGCTTTTAAGTGAAGGGACTGATCCTAGTTGAGTAGAGTGAGCATATAAGATGCAGAACACCTGCAGTGTGTAGAGCTGATACTAACAGCTGCTGCTTCAGAGGCTTCTAGAAGATTTCTTCACTTGTCTTGACAGGTTCCAAAAAGCAAGTTTAGTGCCTGGGTCATCTTCAGTCCTGCGTAACTTCAAGACCCGGCACTTACAGAAAGTAATTCCTTTCCAATTCCAATTACTTTCCAGTTCGGGAAATTTCTCAGGGCTTCTTGTCAGGGCACGCTACTCTTTTATGATTTCCAGCCTGCAATGCTGCTCCTTTCTATTTCATCTTGACTTGATGTCATTAGTCTTCTTTCACAGAAACCTGAGCATTCTTTTCCTAATTTATCTAGATGGTACTCTGACAGCAGCTTCTTTGATCAAGACTTTGCCATTTATGTCTCTTCTCCCGTTAATCATTCTCTCAAATGAGACTGGTAGTAAAAAATAATTAAATCAAGTCTGACTGCCTTCAAATTTCTTGGCTTGCTGGGATTCTGGATGCTCACTTAGGCCAGGCCTTTTGGAGACACTGTGCTTTCTCTGGTATATTGAACAGGCCATTTGGGTTATTTTCTTTTACTAGAAGGTCAAAATAGGTTTTAGCATTGGTGAAATTAAAGAGACATTTACAGAATGCAGCTACGACATCCAGACACTTTGTTGTTTGATAGTTCTCCCAAAAAGAATCCATTATTTTCTATTAAAAAAAAATTAAATCTGGAGGCAAAGTGGCCACACAATAATTCTTCCTGTCTTTGCTTCTTGGAAAACAAGAATTCTCTATTATGCAACATGTCTATGCTGAACTCCAAGTTCCCAGCTGCTCGCCTTCCTTCAAATATTGATTTTCAGTTACTTAATATCTGCAAAGAAAAAAAAGTAAAAGACTAATGATTTGTTCAAAAGTTATATTTTAAAAAATCTTTATAAAAATGTAGTCTACACCTTATGTTCATCTGCCTCATGTTTTGTGAGGTCTGATTCTGAATGAAAATCTCCATCGTACAATGCTTCAGGCTCTCTTCTCAGCAAGAATGCCCATCTCCTACTAGTCAGGCTTGTTCTGTCTTGCAAGTTGAATTCCAAGTCCAAAGCATCTGTGGCCTGGTTCCTAAAAGTCTAAAGGATCAACCATGACCAGCATCCTCATTTCTCTGGCCAATGCAAGTGTATTAGGAGTACAACTTATTTCTGAGTGAGACAAAACTTCCATCAACCTGAGATGATAAAACAAACTGCCCCAGGGGAATAATAAATATCACAATATTTAGCACCTTCCTCATCATTGAGAAGCACATTTCATTATGATTTTGCTGGCATATGCACGGATATAAGTATGACCCTAAACTTACTTAAACAAGAAGTGTTACTGACAACCTTCTTCCAGCTTGACAAAAAATAGGGGAAAAAAAGATACTATATTTGATACGCAGTCACATTATTTGGTTCGAGGCCAAGAAGATGTTGAGTTTTTACAGTGCTCAATATATTTTAGGAATCTGTGTATGTGTGTGTATATAAAATAACTGTAATACACCATACAGATCTACAGAGATACGGAACAAGGATAAAAACAAACAAACAAACCAACATCAAGACTTTTTTGACATCTATGACATACCAGCATTTGTGTTTAAGCCAGAAATGACCATCTAGCTCTGTCAGACAGCACTGGTTTTTACAAGAAATAGCCTGATAAAGTCAAGACAAATCATCATCCGGTTTCCTGTAGTCAAATGGCTGCATATAATGAATGTTCTTGCTATTAAGTCTAAAGCATTGCAAGACTGAAATGTTCTGTATCTCATCTCAAATTTTCAAACAATCCAATATCCAGTCTATGTATAGATATATTCTTGCTGTTTAATCTCTTAAAAATCAATCAATATTAATGTGTCTGCCTTAAACTTTTAAGGTCATTGTCTCCCTTCTGACATTTTTAACTACATCAACATCACATTATATCATTATAGACTCATGAAGCAATGTACTTTTACATTTTTGCAAGATAATGTCTCTTTTGTGTTTCAGTTTTTATCATAATATAAATCTTGAAATGTAATTTGCATATCTTTTGTTTAGTGAAGGAGACCCCCATTTAAGGCTATGTAATTTTAATACATAGACTTAAAAGTGGATGACTTTTTAAAGGAAATACACCAAAATATTCCAATTTATTTTTCAACTGAAGCGGCTGCTCCACCAGTAAATTAGTAAATTTCCTTAACAATACACTTGCTAACAATTATGGTCTGCCTTCCTTGGGCTCACTTGACAGTAGGGTTGCCATCTGTTGAGAAGTCCATTTATGGATTTAAAGGGTTATTTCTAGGCTTTTATTTAAACATTGAAAAATACATCTCTGTTCTTCAGCCTTCCCTCTACTTGTCCTGTCTTTCCTTTCCTCTGTTGATGTCCCCATCAACCTTCCAAGAGCACCAGTGTGCTCCCAGCACTGAACTGTCCCTCTGCACCAGCAGCCACATCCCAGCAAAGGCTTTCAGGCACGTTCAGTTCCCAGGAAGTCTGGCCCATTTGTAGTGCCCAAGGTGTGGAAGTAGAGAGGAGGGAGGACACTTACAGACAGGAACAGACAGACATGAACAGGCTCAAGAAATTCAAAAGCAGCCATAAAGGAAACAAAATCAAGACGATGAATGGGAAAGGGATAGTAGGAGCTCTGGCTCTGGATAGATGGATATTTCATGAATTCCTTCAATAAATAGGGAACCTCTAGGGAAATTCAACACCTGGCAATCGTAGTGGATAGTGGTGCTGCAAAGAAAGCATAATGTTCACCCCTCTGGTAAATTCAAGCAATTAAACCCCCTTAAAAAAAAAAGGCCCTCTTAGGCTTTCTGCCCAGTAAACTCACAGTGAAAAGCAGCTTTAATAAACGTTATAAATCTCACCTCTGAGCCAACAGGAAATTCAAATGTTTTGCATGTGCAGGAGCCAGGGAGCTGCTGAAACAAAAGGTAAATGTGGATATTAGAATAGATTATGCCCATACTCAGACTGGACAGCAGTAGATGCATGAGACTCAGAGATGACAGTTTTTTTAAAGGCATCCTTTCTAGTGCCATCTTTGACCATTTATGTTTCTGTTACACCAGAACTCTCCTTTCTTTGTGAGTGGAAAAATTTGTCTAGTGATGATTTGGTGGTTCAATGAATTCAGGATTACTCCTTACCATAGAACATTATTGGAAAGCAGTTTTCAATGTTTTAGACATAAACCTAAATAAAGAAATGGCAACAAATATCTGTGGTTTCTAAAATGAAAAGATCAAAGAAAAGAGACTGCAGAGAATTTTTGATCAACACCTTGACAAGGGGTGTTATTTTTAATAAACAGTAAGAATTTTAGTCCATTATTAAGTATGAGATGCAGTCTCAGCTGTGTTTCTAATTTCCTTTCGTGCCTTTACTGCTGTTGTATAAAGCTCTGTAGTGACAAAAAACATTTATTGAAAAAATCTGAGCACACCATTCAGGTTTATGTTACTTCACCTGCCAATGAGAAATATTTCCCTCTTTGCCCTCCCTGATGCCAAGAGCTGCAGGTACATTCTGAATATGGGACAGAGATGCACTTGTAGAAGTGAATAAGAATTTCTTTATTGAGTCAGAAAACTAAATTATCATGGTACACAATTCCTTTTAATTGTTGCTCTTTTAAAGCCATAGATAAACACAGACAGATCTTTGTGCACATTTTTTAGAAGCTAATTTAAGTGTATAAAAACAATGCATATCTGGCAACATATCCTGTGAGAAGGAGATTTTATGAAAGTTTTCTGGGAAGATGTTGTCTACCAAGCTATAAATACTTTACTTTTTTGTCTACCACACACTATGGGCTTATGAAAGCACAGAAGACTATGAAATTAGGATGAAAAAATAGGGAAGGAGAGACAGAATTCTGGTTGAATAGAAACAAGCCATATTTGCTGCTTGAATTTTTCATAGTCAGGACAAAGGTCTGTTCTTTCTTCCACTCTTAGTTTTTGGGGCAGGCGGGCAGAGAGGGTTGTTATAAGAAAAATCTCTTCAGAAATCTCTTCATCGCCTTCAAAATAAAGCTGGGAATTAATTACTTTATTACAAGAGGGACACAAGAAACAAGTATCTCTGTTATAATGACTCCATCTCTGGCTTTCCACCTATAGTATTTTTCCTTAGGGGATTATCAAGATTATTAGTAATTATTACCAGTAAGCCATTACTATGAATAATAGTAATTACAATATAATTTAAGGACCCTAGTCATAATCACTGTGGAAGACTTATGAATGTAGTGAAGGCCAAGGCTTTGCACATGCCTGAAAAAGAACAAACACAGAGTTACACTCCAGTGAGCACAACACTCAAAGCCTTTTACCCCTAAATGGCCAATGACAGCATCAAACCCAGAAACTTGTCTGCAGACAAATGGCTCACAATTTTTAACAACCTTTTTTTTTAGTTTTAAAAGGAAACAGGAGAATTTTTTTACTTTTAAAGTGAAACCAGGAGGATTGGTGGAACTACATAATCCCATCCCTAGCCCCCATTTCTGTTTACAGTAAACACTGTTTTAAAGAGCAGCGCAGATCCAGACACCAAGTGGATCAAGGACACATAGAGAAATTCGGCCATTATGGATATTCCATAGAAGGGCAACAAGTTTTTATCCAATCCAGTTTGCTTGTTCTGTGTCCCTTACTCAACAGAATTCTAGTTTTTCCTTTAACAGAGAGCAAAGCCCTGCCTGCTATGAGTTAATGTCTAACATATGCTCAGAGTGGACGCACCCTAATTTTCCCACTTTTTCCATTTCTTTTTATGGTTTTCTCTCAGGAACACATGCCCTCCCTTCTCCTTTTGCATCAGTTCTAAATCCTTGTCTATCTTGCTTTCCATCTTCAGAGTCATGACAGAACTCTTCTAAAAGTACTCTGCTGACAATTTCTGATCTGGTTTTCCACTAAGATAAGCAGACTACATTTATAACCTTTAAACTTCACATATAACTTCATAACTTTAGTTTACAACTATATAAAATTTTGTAAGGTTTTATTTTTAAAGGATGGTGTTATCGTAACATAAGCTATGAAGTCACTTGATATATATATATATACACACATACACTACGTGAACATATATACATATTAAATATGTATATCATTACGCACAGACATATGCTTCTGACAAAACATGAAGAGAGGACTTTTCATGCTATAAAAAGTGGTATTTGCAACTGCAATCCAGAATATATTGCAAAGGGTATTAAAATGTGTATAGTTCTATTTCAAAGAAAAACATTTTTCAATGTAACATGCTGCAGCTGTGTTTGTTAAGATTTCCTGATCATGGGGGTCACTGTAAGAAACACAGCACTACCTTGACAAAGGTGACCAGAAGCACTCTGCCCAGAAGTGCCCCTCCCCCTGCATTAGAGGAGGAATTGTAGGTCAGATGCTCACAGGCACATCCATTAAAGCAAAAAAAAAAAAAAAAAAAAAAAAAAAAAAAAAAAAAAGTTCTGTAATACTATATTTAAGAACCTAAAATCACTCCAAAATTTATAGGAGCTGGTTATCCAACCTCCTTATTACACTGGCATTATATCTACTTCATTTCTGGTTCAGTCCAGATGCAGTTAAATTTCAATATGCAAACACTGGCTCTTGGTTGTCAAGACCCAAATACATGAATTTAACAACACTGCAGGGCTGGAAACATGTGACAACTGCTGGGTTAAAGCTTGCACAATGTACAGAACAATAGCCAGTTAGGCCAGTTTTGTTATCTTGAGTACACTGAGTTTCCAATGCCTCATTCTTAAAAATCAGGTAGCCTTATAAGCCATATCTATTTCCATAGAAAAGTATCCTGTCTGAGTCTTTCATGTTGCCTAGGTTAAGCAAGATTTAAATTAATACCACAAACAAGGTACTTACTAAAAAGGGGAAAATGCACATCATGGGAAGCCCTACTAATTTCGCCTACACAATTCTGGAGTTTGGTTTAGAGCTTTAGGGTTTTTAAATATATTTTCATACAACATTTTTTCTTGTTAGCTCCTTTTTTTCTCAAAGTCAGCTAAGATCCGCTTTAGATATGAATTTCTGTATGACAATATTTTTAAAGTTTTCAATTTTGACTCATGGAATTTATCCAGCTATTATACACCCCTGTTCTTGTATGAAATTTAAAGGTACCTCTCATGACTTGCAAGCAGTGTGTTCCCCAAAAGAAGAAAGTACAAAAATATAATTGTTGAGATTAAGCCTCAAATTTGCTTTAATGTTTGCTCATTTTTAAGAACTGATGCACTCCCAGTGCCCTAGCTCTACATCAGCCCTGAAACAGACACAAGACACATTCTTTACTTTGTTGCTGCATGAGATCCTTTCTGCATTCAACATTTTTGCTTGGTCCTTAAGCAATAAGTTAGGCAGAGGGAGTGTGACAGACAAGTTGCTATTTCAGACTTGAAACAGCACCTGGAGGGCCAAGACCTTTGCCACTTTAATAGTAGCCAGAGAATCATGGCAGTGATCAGGGTCATATGGTGGGTGAGGAAGTCACTGATACTGAAGGATCAGATGTCACCGTGACAGCTGTAATAACCAGGGCTTACTTCCTTCAGCTAAAAAACATCCACAGAATATGGTGAATACACTGCTGCAATATGTACCTCTTCTACCTTTGTGTCATGCTATAAACATTTAACTCCTGAAGGCTCACAGTGCAAGAACAGAGCAACCAACCCTCACAAAACATTATAAGGGAGATATGACAGAAGAAGAGGGTTTTTTTTTTTTTAATCTTGGAAATTCAGCAGAAAAGTTATTATTTGCTTGTTATTGACAATTCATTCCTCTGAAATAAAAGAACTTTGTTACTAGAGTATCCCAAGGAGACAGCTGGCAGAACAGCATTCAATTGCAGCAAGTCAACATCATAAAACAGGCACCACTGGATTAAAAAGTAACCTTAAACTGTTTAGTATACACAAAGGCAGCCTAGTCAAAACACTTCAACAATGATTTAAAATCTCAAGTTAGAGGCCAGTTTCAACCTTCAGGGAAGCCTTCTCTATTCATAAGGAGCTTAACTAATCATAACTTCCATTACTTATCAGAACTGGGTGCAGTGTGTCACAGCATGATAACTGAGCTCTGGAAATGTAACAAAAGATGTATTTTACAAAAATAATGGTGAGACTAAACCCCAAATGTTAATCTTTGAACTTGGTTGGGGAATGACATCCTCTTAGTCATTAAGAGTTTCCATTAGCATGCAGGGAGTCCTAGGCAGGCAGCTCCTGTTTGTGCTAGTTACTATGATGTGGAGGGCAGCACACGTACGGGGAAAGGAGAAGATTTCTGAAACCTGGTCCCAGGATGCTACACAAAGTGCATCACCAGGAAACAGGACAGGCAGTATCAGATACATTGCATTTCTGCAGGCAGCTAGTTATGGAAATAGTAAGGATACCTGAAAAATAATATTACTTTCAGTTCATCTCATTGCTCAGTATTAACAGCCTACTGCTCAAGAAAAGATGCAGTATTTATTTTCTAGCATGATAAAAAGTCTAAGCTGTAAGAAAGCTTCAGAGTTGGAGTTAAATGGAGCCCAAAAAGGACCAGATTTCTATCAGTGTTTTCTTCAGTGTAGTTCCAGATGCATTAAGACCTCAGCAGAGACCTGCAAATATTATGTACGGCTTTCTTTTATCTTCTGGAAAAAAAAAGGGGGGAAACAGTATGAAAGAATGAAGCAGTGCCAAACACTACAAGAAAGGCTTAATAAATAGAGCCCAGGGTCACAATGTTGCTCTTATTTGCCCTGAAATATATCACTGAAGTTCTGTATATTCATATTTGTTTACATTATAAATGTACTAAATGAGCTAATTATAGTGATCATAATTTACAATTAAAAACAAACAGTTAGAAATTTCAAAGGCTTTCAATATCTTTTCTTTAATCATTCACCCAGGCTCAAAATATGCATTTTTTAGATTAAAGCATTAAAGTTGCTAATTATATTCTCAGAACTAACAATTATTTCTTTACCCTTTTACTACCTTCTTCTGGCAACAAAAAAATGTCAGCACTGATTTAATTTTTTGTTATTACCGGATTAAAAGAAGTTTCTAAAATGCAATTAAATGTGCCCTATAGCTATAGTAACTTTTCTATCAGCATCCAAAGCCTCTTCACTAAAACAACAGCATAAAAAAATTATTCAGACTTTCTAGACATACTTTTTTCTTCTTTTATAACACATTCCTTTGGTGATTATCTCCAATGACAACTCAACCATCTTAATGAGACTCTGTGCAAATCTAGATCTTGGTAAAAGGAAAAAATGAAATTTAAAGAGGCTGTTAAGTGTGCAAAACCCTGCACATGTCAAGCACTGGTTCTTTACCTTTGGAAGCTTGGTTCAAGTTCACCCTGAGGCCCTAAGTGAAAAGTTCAATAGCCTTAACTATTTCCCTACCTGATATATCACAAAATCAATTACTTTATGATGGTACATTTGGTAACCTATGCTCAGAGACAATCAAGTTTTTTCCCATTGGGAGTTCACCAATTACCTTCTCAGTAAATTATCCTCAGATAAAACAGAAGTTCCTGCAATCAGCAGGACTTTCTCCTTTTACTGCCTCTCTTGTTTAGTAGTTGGGCTGGTTTGGAACAGTGATGCTGTGCTCAGCCCATTCTGCTGTGTGATCACAGTGATCCATGGTGACAGGACACCAAAACAGGACTCAGTACCCACATTTGTACTGGTTTGGAAAAGAAGAATAGTCACTGCAAGCAACCAAAGAAAAATTGTAGCAAGGAACATCACTGAAACTCTACAGTTCCTCAAGAACTTGGCTTCCTCTGGAGAACCTGGAATGCTAATGCCCTGCCTTTAAGTTTCACAGTTGTGAACATGATTTTCTAACTTCTATCAACAGCATCCTTGGCCCAGGCTTCAAGAGCACACTGATCCACCTCATTAGAAACTTTCCCAAATTTACAGCTTGTGTACTTTTATAACAGCTTGTTGCTGGAGTGCATATATTTATGTTAATTACTTAATATTGTTTCCAATTTAAAGACATAGCTTTCACGCAAGTGAATGCCAGTCTGAATAATAAATAAAAGTCACTGAGAGGTTTAGATATGGAATATACATTCTGTATGCCACTTTTTAAGTCAAGCTCCAATCATTGCAAAGGACCATTCCAGCCCCTGCAGTGGTCTGTCCAAACTAAGCTCATTTAGCTTAGTTTAATTATTGGCAGTCGGAATTTTGCTTCATAAAACCACCAGCAACAAAATTAATGCTTACCAGCATCCTCTGTCAGAGTTGGCTGATGGCACACACATTCATTGTCTCTGAAAGGGATTATTCAGTCCTAGCACCAAGTAAATCAGCAGTGATACTGTCCCCATTGTAGTAATTTTGTGGAATCTATTCTGCTTTAAACAGACATCTTCCAGATTAAAATATTGAGAGAAAGAGAAACAGAGAGCTGACAATCAAACAGAATTTTGATCTTATTCTCCCTAGAGTAGAAATGTCTAGATATGAGCAGTGAAAATGATGGCAGCCTAAAGGAAAACCCCAATGTGCAAAGATGAAAGAGATGGAGAATGCCCAAATAAAGAATGGTGTAATATACAGAGGCCACATAATGACTGATAGAAAAACAAGAAGTTAAAATTCCTATTTACCCTTACACATCATACAGGGACATAAGGACATGCAATGTCACTGAGAGAACATAAATTTTAAAAAGAGTTTTAGTCGTGCTGACTTCTTATCACTGTTCAGCAAATTTACACTTTCCCCACTACAAAATGGAGATAGCACTCTTTCTTCCCAAACACAGAAAAGCTTGTTGGGGAAAAATTAATATAATTCTATAATGAAGAATGCCATTGAAAATAGTAAAAAGAAATTAGTTATTTCAAGTGCGGTGCAGGTTTGGATTGCATTAGCTGGCACAGTGGACAATAAATAAGGCCTAAGACTATAGACTAGGCAATGAAATTAAAAAGAAATACTCAACACCTTCCTTGTTCCCTGCAAATCATCACCCTCTTGCCCAAAATGAGGCAAAACTAATTAGTGATTTGTAAATAAGGATTCTACCCTAACACATAGGTGAGAGAAGATGACTTAGGATTCTAGGGCCATCCTTGAAATTCTGAGTGTTTGATCTTGCAATCTAATTGACTTCTGTTTTTTAATACAAAGTTACAAACAAGTTATCATTTCTACAAAAATAACCAGATTACTAAATTGATTGTTTGTAAAATAAGTAGGAAATGTTTGAATTGCTTCTCTAGAGAAATGCTAAAGATTTCATTTGTAGTTTTTGATTCTGGGAGCATTTAGTGAGTTTCTCATAGGAATACTGCATTGTTAAGAAGCATTTAAATTCCCCTTTAAATGTTACACTCTTCTACTGTACTTTAGCAAGAAACCTGTTCAAAGCTCATGCTTAGACTTCTGCATCTTTCCAAGCACACTCTTCATCAAGACCAGAAATAAGCTCACCATAATGGTGATGAAGAACAACGGGACAATTCAGAATTTCCTAAGTGCACTACCTAATGTACCTATTGCATTTAAGGAAGACTCCAAACAGTCAAAAAAAATGTTGATGGAAGTATTTTGCAGACTGAATAAACTGTCTCAAAAAAAAAAGAGTAAATATATCAAAAGGTATAATACATATTTTTATTTACTATATAATCCTGAACAAAGGGGACTTACAGCAAGCTATTAAAGATGATTTTTCTTTTAGAGCACAGCTGGTATAACACACTACATGCTTTTTTAAACAGCACAGTAGGAATATTTCAGGATATGTAGATGTATTTGAAAATATAAAAACTCATGGTAAAATTTTGGATGACATGGCTACAACTTCCTCTGGTAGGTTGGATGAGATGAACTTGGATGTGTCAGAAATGCCCAAGTATGGGATGCTGCATCTAACAGAAGGGAAGATAAGGTATAAGGAAATATTTCTTTACTCCAGCCATTGTCAACCATCAGTCTGTTCAGGGAAGTGTTGAGTTACCACCCCTGGAGGTATTTAAAAGATATGTAAATGTGATATTTAGGTACATGCCTTAGTGGGGGATTTGGCAATGTTGGGTTTACTGTTGGATTCAATGATCTTTATGGGTCTTTTCTGACCCAAATTATTCTGTGATTCTATACATTGTGATACAGACTTGCCATGAAGAAAAATGGCATGCCACAGAATCAGTTTCTCTTTAGTTTTGCAAACCTGTAGGATAAATAACAGCCTGTGTTTAAATTCTTCTGTGTAAGAATGTTTGGGATTCTTTTTAACATTTTACATGAACAGAGACAAGAGGGGCTGGATAATGCAAATACTGATGTCCTTAACCTTATGTGGATTGATGGGTTGCACGTGTTCATTTTGCCACATTCAGGTCAAAGATGCACCAGCTGAGTGTTTTACATGTAGCATTGTCTTGGCAGACACCTTGCAAATGCCAGCAGTCACAGCCTTACAGAAACAGGGGCACAGCCTGAGGAAGAATCCAGCTGGGGCATTTGCTCAGCATCAGATGCACAGACATGGTGCTGAGGGACGTGGTTCAGTGGGGACTCGGCAGGGTGAGCTTCAGAGTTGGTCTTAAAAACCTTAACAGTCTTTTCCAACCCAAATGATTCTATGACTCTACGTTGTACTGAGATGTTGGACTGCTACCTTAGGACAGTCAAGCAGCCCTTTAATCATCCCTTCTGAGCTGCATCCATACCTTGGGATGAACTAGAAAGTACTCCAATCCACTGACCCTAGAGAGATATATGTATCTATTAGGGCACTGGATCAAGTCAGTAAATGTTGGGAAGGAATCATAGAATCATCAAATGGTTTGGGTTGGAAGAGATCTTAAAGATCATGTAGTTCCAACCTCCGGCCATGGGAAGGACACCTTCCTCTAGACCAGGTTGCTCAGAGACCCATCCAACATGGCCTTGAACACTTCCAGGGATGAGGCATCCACAGCTCCTCTGGGCAACTGGAGGGAATGTGCAACTGGCAGATCCTTACCCACTGAGGGTAAGAGGAGTGCCACTTGTAGGCAAATTGTCCAGCCATGTCCTACTGACCAAATCCTACTGACACCATGTGTGGGTTCAAGACAGCATTCAAAATTATTATTATTCTCCATATTCACTGGAATTACTCAATTCAGGCTGAATCTGGACATTTAAACTGTATCATACAGGTAGACTTTCCAAATAAAGGATTAATAAGCTAAGAGATTTTCAAACTACATGCAAAACTTTCCTGCGTGGTACACTATTCTTTTGTTACAATCTTCAGAAGATAATATCCACCTAGTCCAAAAGCTGACCAAAAGCAATGAAATCAATCATGTCACAAGGATGCTAAGATAAGTAGATAAGCAACTATTAAGGAAATTTTAGTAAGGAGTTTCCCAGGTCTCCTGTCTACATTACGTATAAGGCTTTATCTAGAGTTAGAGGCAAGAATCCATTACAGAGAAAGTTCATGACATAATTAGAATACAATCAACACTTTTTCTAATGCTGATTTCTTCTTCACTTTAAACTGCTTTATTGACTTTAATTAAACTTGCCCTAGGTTATGAAGCTAGCAAACTGCAAAAACATTTGAAAATTAAATTAAATAAAAGCATCTTTCTTGTCTGCAGGGTTTTTGCTTAGGTTTAACACACTTCAGACTTAGAGGATTTTTAAAGTATTAGAAAAGCTATATGTAACAAAGTGACACTGCAAAACTATTGGTTTTGCTCTTGATTTAAGAGATGACCTCCCACTCCACAGTAAGAATCAAAATTGTTGAGATTATCTTCAATGCTCTTCATCACAGAATTCCTTTGCTGGTTTCTGAGAAATTGTGTGATGCTGTCACCACTTACATCAGCCCTACTCTCAGTTTTGTTTAAGGCCAAAGGAAAGGAATGTTTCATATTTAGAATACAGGCAATTTTCATGCCAATAGCTCAGGCCAAGGTTAAAAGTACATGACACAGACTTTGGTGGAATAAAGAGATGGCCTGTGTCCTGCCCCATCTCATGAGAATATGACCAAAATTCCCAAGAATGAGAGTGAATAGCATAACTTATAAAACAGAATAGTTGAGAGAAAAGAAGGTGGGAACAATCATATCAAATATACTCCAGCCTGGAGTAATCTAGTTTCAATAGATGCAACCCTCACTTTATTAGAATTCTAAATTTAAAAAATTCTGGTCAAAGATGGGCCTGGTAAAGGATTAGGAAAGCTCAGGTCTGAATTAATTTTACAATTTGGTCTGCCTCTATTTTGAGTTGCTCTCTTCTTACCCTCTGAAGAACTTCCTAGAGAAAATTGAAACGGGTTCAATACCTGAACTTTTTATCTCTAGAAAAAGCAAAAATATATTTTGGAAAAATTCCAAGTTTTGGTAAGAAAGCAGCAATTACTTGCAACTAGGTGCATGTCTTGGTGAAGTACCATAGAGTATTGTAGAGTATTGCAGTTTAATCTAGGGTTCAAAAGACTTCAATTCAATTTTTGAACAACTTTTCTATTTCTGTTTTTTTTCCTCCAGACATCCACAGATGTCTGAAAAAACAGCATTTCTATGCATAAGAATGCTACTATCCTTGACTACTTTTAAGATATTACCTAGATATCCTCACTAAACTCCAAAGAAGGATCTTCATAAAAGTTAGTGGTACCAGGATCAACCATATATATCTGTAGATTTAACATATAATATAAGTTGTCTATAATAGAATACCTAAAAAATACATTCATTGCCATTAGTGGTGTCTTGAATATGCACATAACATTGATGAAATGGGAAGAGTTTTCCAAACTGGTAAAGACAGGCATTACAAGCAATCTATAATAAGACACAACTCTACTTATGTCCACTCAAGCTGTTTAATACCACACCATAGCTTATGGACATTTTCCTTCACCAGAGTCTTTGAGAAGTTTCCATTAACTTCAGTAGATGCCAAAACAGGCCCAAGAGCAGGAAATTAAGAAATATACTGTACCCAAATGAAATCATTGTGGGAATTTAGGTAGGCAGAATGTAATTATTCACACTTGAATCTGGATAGAGCACTAGGCTTATCTCCATTCTGCCAAACATATGAGATATATAATAATCAAGAGGAGCAGGGCTGCTGGCTTTCCTCTCAGTAAAAGAATAAAGAAGGAGAATGATCAGTTCACTTGATGCTGAGTAAAAAGGAGTGACATTTATTGCATCATCTGCAAGACTTGCCAAGAAACAAAATGCATTAAGTAAATAATGACATTTGAAAAACTAGGAATTTAGTTCTCTGCTGGAGCAAATTGAAATGCATGGTTTTCTTTCTTTTGTGTTTAGTCCTAGGGAAAAATCTTAGGAAATTAGTGTCTTTGCAAAATACTGATACTTATCATTTCTACATTCATTGATATAGGTGAGGACACCAAGAAGCACTGAGAAAAATAATGGATTCTCTTGCAAATGCACTGGATTGTAAAATAACAAAAAGTTCCAAATCTTGGAATAGAACTGCATTACATTCTAGCAGTATGGATCCATTTCTGAGGTGGAACATGACAGCTTTTAAACTTTCTACAACAATATGAGACAGAAGAATACTATAGTCACTTGATACGCAGGGTGATTTATGGAGGCAGAATGTAATAATATAAATTGAGTTTCAGAAAGACACTGTGACTAATCTTACAAAAAATGCTACAGGATGTTTAATAATCCTGGTGGGTCAGAAGTTGTTCCTCAAAAAATTCTCTTAAGACTGATTGTTATTAAAGTATGTACTGCATTTGGTTCATTTTTCATTTAACTCTGTAGTCTAAAACTGCTGTCAAGTGCAAATATTTGAGTTGTAACAGGATACTGATACAAATGGAAAAGAGCCACCAAACCTCAATGAAAATTACAATCATAGAATACTTAAGGTAGTAAATGCCCTTTGAAGAGCCATAAGACAAGCATCTGTCCACATCTTTTGAGGTCTCCCTAGCGGTACCCATGGGTGTTCATTGTCCCATTAATCAAAGATAAAGGAGCAGGAATGAGGCAGCACACTACAGCTCCTTCTCTGCATCCACTGTGTAACCCTTCTCCATCGCCTCCCTTCAGCATTTAAGGCTGTGGTAATTATGGTGCTTAGGAGTGGCAATTCTGAGAAGACTGAAGTGAGCAAAGAGAATGGGAAAACACAACACACATAGTTGAGGGGCTTGATTCAAACGTCTTAGGAAGTAGCTGAAGTCTGTATTTTACTTCTAAGGCCTCTGCATCAGTCCTAGTGGAGAAGCAGAGCTGTTTCCACAGTATGTCTCTCCCTGCCTGCAGGGAGGCTGAGTCTGCTAGGGCTGGGAGCTCTGCTCTGAGCCAGCCTGACACAAGGAGATGAGGAGGGAACAGACGCCGCTCCGTGGGCCTGACCTCCATGAATGCCACAGCCCACAGAGCTCCGCCGAGCCCCGCGGGACGGCAGCGAGGCGGCCCCACGGGCTGGCCGGGCCGGCCCGGAGACCGGGGCCACGGGCACCTACCGAGGCACAGGCTGGGCTGGGCTGGGCCGGGATGGGCCGGGATGGGCTGGGTTGGGTTGGGCTAGGTTGGGTTGGGCTGGGTTGGGTTGGGCTGGGATGGGTTAGGCTGGGATGGGCTGGGCTGGGATGGGTTGGGCTGGGTTGGGTTGGGCTGGGATGGGCTGGGTTGGGCTGGGATGGGTTGGGTTGGGTTGGGCTGGGATGGGCTGGGTTGGGTTGGGTTGGGTTGGGCTGGGTTGGGTTGGGCTGGGATGGGCTGGGCCAGGCAGGCAGGGGCTGGACAGGGCCAGGGAGCCCTGAAGCCACTGAGGCCTGCTGGTGCCATCGACTCATAAAAAGAATAAAATAAAATGAAACAAATTGTACACAAGTTTTGTTTCATAGGGCTTCCTTTCTTTCCACTGTGTATTTTCCTCTCCATTTTCTTTATGATCTAAAATCTACTTAGCCATAGCTTTCAACACTGCTTGCAGCTTTTTTCAGTACACCCTTGTTAATGAGAACAAATGAAAAACTACGTTTGTGCATTTTCAGAGGCTATCCAAATGGGCTGAGAGCCACTTACATGGCATCCTTTCCTTGGTTACACAAAAAACCAATATTTCTGTAACTCTGGAAAATTTGCTCCACCTAAAAGTTTGGCTAACACTAGCATTTTCATCCCAGATTTTGAGCTTCCTATAACGCCATAAAGTTTTTGTTAACCAGCCGACAAGTTCCTTAAAGAACATTTCTCAGACAGTACATGGCAAGATATTTAATGTATGCAGTATGTCAGGTTTGGTCCCAATATCTCTCTTACAGCTCCCAGCCTTTTCCACCACACCCTACACTATGTGGCAGAGACCACCCAGCAATTTCTTTTCACTGTATTTCATATTACCTCCTTGTTAAGTTTAGTTGTAGACTTCAACTCCATAAGGTAAAATATTCCTAGATACTTAATAGCCTGTGGTTTTCAATCTATATTTAAACCCTGCCTTATCCACTGATTGTACAATATGTTCAGGGACATAAACTCCAACTTACCTCAGTTGATTTGGCATTCAGACATGCTTGCAAAATTTTCAGCTAGCATCTATAGATTTTTTTATGTTCTAGGAGCTGAAATAAAAATACTGTTTATACTGTATGATACTTATTAGAGATGAATGAACAATACATGGCAAATAACTTAGAAACCTATTATTTACTAAATATTCATAAGCAGATCTCTTATAATGATTTGATGATTTCTTTGAATTTATTCAACATTCTCCAATTCTTACAGTTTTTATTCATTGCTTTTCAACTTAGATATTTCAAATATTCAATGGTCATTAGCCACTCTATGTAGTATCACTCTGATGAATATGTGTGAGTAGGGATTTTTAAAGTTTTTGCTAGCAAAATTTGAGTATATAATATAACTCTGGTGATATTAACATTTGTCTTGGCTTTGACAAACATCTTTGCAGTGACTTCTGAGGTAGTTACAACCACACTTGCATGTACCAATGCAGCAGAACTGGAAGCAGCATGGCATCATCAGCGCAGTGCTGTCCCTGATTAATTACCACCATCAAGATGGAGGATATATAAACTCAGGTTTATCAGGGTGGCTCTCTTGCTTTCAGAATTCATCAGCCCAATTCCTGCAGATATATTATCCCTCCTGGAATTAGCTTGATATTATTATTTGTATCGTACTCCTACATCCGGCACTGTGGTAAGGGCCTCATGTTTTCTGGCTACCGGTGTAACCTTCCATGTCAGCTCTTTTAGAGCTTTTGTCCTTCATAGACTTAAAGAAAGAAAGTCAATATGATCATGAACTTTCTTACTCTTCTGGGACAAAATTTAAATACACATCACTCACAAGACTGGGGATGGTATTATACAAAAGTTACCTATATCTGTGAAACAGTTTTCTTAGAATTATCCTTCCTGTGTTAGAGGGATCATTAAGTAATATGACCAGAGATAGGTTTGGTACTCAATTAAATTCATTTAAATAAGGAATACATTATATATCATAATTTATTATGCACAGAGCTACCAGTGCTAACAGAGATGAAAAAGAACCAGAAGAAGGTTGTTAGTTGATTGTTAATGCACTTAAGCATCAACAGGTGTGGTCAGCTGGAAAGAGGCAGGTGTTACCAATGTATGGGTGCTGTCATAGAAGAAGGATGTTCTGCAGAAGCCTTAAAGGTAAACTTAAAATTGACAAGCTGTTGAAATCCTCAGTCGGCCACCACCTTACAAGTATTCCACATCTGAAATAAGGCTGGAAATGTGCCAGAAAAAAAGTCTAGTACTTAAATGTGTGCGTACTAAAACATTTGAACTTAACTTTGACATCTGCACATTTAGGTTTTTATGTTCCATAAAGATGTCATCTTCAAGGGAGGCATCAAATCCTATGTCTGTCCCCTGTAGTACTCACTTGTAGACACTCATTTGGGTTTCAACTAAACACAGTACCCTCAGATAGCTGTCCAGCTAAACTACTTTATTTGTATCTCCATGCTACAGTTCTTAGCAATGAAGATTTAAGATCATCTAAAAGACTAAGAATGAAAGTTCTTAACTTTGGGACCATATAAGTTAATGAGAAAAAAATACAACGTGAATACTTAAACAGAAAAAAACCCAAACATATTGAAAATGGGCAATCTAAACAAAAAGTCTGGAACAGTGTGGTATTTCTTACTACAATATTTAATCCAATTAGTTTCTGGTTGGTGTTATGTATGAAATCTAAAAAAAAATCTTCACTTTTCTTTATGTTTTTCTAAATACACTTCATTGCTTTTGAAAGTAAGGGATTAATAACACTTGGGATGGGAAAGCTATGTAGATTGGCACAGAGTAAATCTTCCCTCAGCAGAAAGCTGATTTACTATACAGGGCTGTTTTATTATACTGGCTCGAGTCCTGAGCTACAGAAACCATTCTTTGCCAGTTCTCAGAAGTCACAGATATAAAAGATTTGTAAGATTTCTTAATTCCAGAACACTGGGATCAACATCAGTTCAGCCCATGTAGTAGTTATCATAGTTATTCCAGTACACTGTCTACTCTGCACTGAGTTATAAGCCCATCTAATGATGAGAGCTTACTGTAGTTCTTAAATATCCAGTCCTCTACCTAAATACATTGTTCCTAGAAAAATTAATTTTCTTCATGTTCTAAAATATTGCTCACATCATTGCTCCTAAATACATATTCTTTTAACAGTCCTGCATACTGATGGACAGTTATAGTTAACTGTCCCAAACAAAGAGGTAGTTTCATAAAACAAATCACACAGATCTACATATCTGACCTTTCCTAAATTCCAAATAAATTCTGCAAAGGAGAAGAGATCGTGCACTCATTCAATTTTCTCATGTGATAGAGAGGCCAGAATGGAGCTCTCCAGAGAAAGCAGTATGCTAAAGCCAAAGTACAATATGTGAAATCTGTTCTGGTGAAGAATGCCATGTAGTTTTGTCATGGTCAAATCCCACACAGCTCCTGGTTTAGGGCTATGTCAGAATGTCTATAAAAAAAAAATGAATGGCTCCCTCTGAAGATACACAATATGCCAGCAAAGTAATTTCCTGGACTATTATGCAGGCTGGAACACTTTTCCATAAACAGAACCATTTCTGTTGGGTTTTGTTTTCTTTGAACTCTGCCACTGCTTTGTAGTTCCTCACAGCTACTCTCCTGATCAGATCTGCTGAGTGGCAAATGCTTCTTTAAATCCCCTTGTTGGTGAACACATTCTAACAAGGCACCACCATTTTCTGTTTTGAAATAAATCACTCAACTTTATACAATAAATTTAGTAGAAAATGTCTAATATAAAAACATCCCATTAAATCTACTGAGCTAAATACTTCTATAAAGAAGGAGATTTGAGTTTTGAAGAAAGCAACTAGAGCTGTCCAATGAGTCGGTTTCATAGGAAATTTCAGAATTTGCTGTTATTTGTCTTTGGAATAAAAATCCCCAAATATATTAAAATCTTTCATGCAGCAAGTTCTGAAAGAATTTTCAGTCTGTAAAACCAAAAAAGTTTCCTTTTATAATTTCCAAATGTCTTTACAGTGTGTAAAGAACTCTCAAACTCCTCATGTCTTGGTACTGACTTCAGATCCCTGACTACTTTTCATTACATAGTCTGGACAGAAGTGTGGCTAAGCTCCTGCACACCTTGGGAATTCCAAACGAACATCAGTGCTTCCAAGCCAGCCTGAGTGGTCTCTGTACTTGACTCTCTGTTGGTCCTAGGCACAGGTTCTGGAAGAGCAAGGGCCCAGAAATTTTGGTGACCCAGCAGGTTCTACCAGAGTGTCAGGAAGGGGGAGGAAAGCAAGCAGCTTTGGTTGGTCATTGAAATTGAATAATTTGCTATTTTTTTTCATGCTTTGCATTTCAGAATTGTCTTTTAAATCCTGTTTTCTTACCTACACAAAAGGCAGCATCTAGCTGCTCACCGAAGTTCAGTGAGAACAGATAGGCTTTTAAAAAACTATTTTCTTGGATGTGGAAATACATAGCTGGACCGAAACTTCTTAGGAACGGAAAGCTTGACTTCTTATTTGCCTAACATACTGGTATGAATGAGTTAAAATAATAATGCACAAAGAATAACTTTGCAGATGTTGCATTTGCAGCAGCAAATCTGGGCCATGCCAGGAAGAACTAGAGTAAACGGGACTGTGTGTATCAGGCTAATAATGTGCCATATAGGACACAAAATCCTACGCCTCTCATGAGGGTGTTATTTTGCCAGTGAAGTTTCTCTACCCAAAGACCTGTGTCAGAACATTCTTAAACCTATATGTGATTTTTAAAGCTCAATCCTCCACAATGCAGACACCAAACCCAGGACTGCAGTACAGAAGTGTATTATAATGTATAAAAATGTCCATTAGGAAATTACTCCCAGTCTGGCTGCCATACCAATATCAATGCAGTAAAAAGTGTATGGTAGAACAGAAGGTTTTGTGCTAGAGAACAGATAAGTGACATGGATTGAAATTATGGTAAATTTAAATTGATGGCCTAATTAGTATTATCTCTTTTTGTATTCTCTGTAAGAAATATTATCCAGGAGGAACTCATTTTGCATTAATGTTGATATAAAGTGTAATTCTGTAGCATTTTCATTGTAATCTGGCATTAATTAATGCATCATTATTCCAAAGTGTTAATTAAATTATTACAGAAAGGGACATCTGACCCAGTTCAAAAAGAATAAAAATAAGTATAGTGCATGAGACTTAAACTTTCAGAGGTTTAAAATGGTGTGAGTTCCCACAACACGAGGTTTGTGTAGCAGTACAAAACCAAGATAAAATGTAGACATGATATATGACTCAAACCACAGTATGACATCAACATTTGCTCACTCACAGTGGAGTCTGATGACAGCATCAGAGCCTCAAAGACAGGCAGACATCAGAAATCTGAAATGACCCATTTCTAATAGGGTAAATTAAATAAACGGTACACTGACTGTCATGAATTACTCTCAAGGAATTCAAGGAATTGAATAGGGTTACAAAAACAATCACAACTTCTGCAGGCTCTATTACATATCCTGCTGTTGGGCAAGAATACCACTGCTATATAGCCACTGGGAGTGCCAGGGCAGTTCAGTGGGATGAACTGCAAACAATCCTGCACTCTTCAGTGTTGATTGTCTTGACCTTCTGCCTGTAGTCCTAAGGGGCTTCAGTGAAATCTCAAATCAGCATTTCAGTTGTTCTTGTTACTATCAGCTGGGTGGTAGTTGTTTTCACATACAGGCAGGAGAAAACCCAGTCCCCTACCAACAGATGTGCAGTGTGATCCAATGCCCAGGGAAAGCTACAGAAGTCTAATCCTGACTTGGAGAATGGGCATTTAAGCACATGCCTGAGAATTGCACGAGCAGACCTCTGTGGGAATGTCACTGGAAGCAAGTAGGGCTCTCTGCAAGGGGCCACACAAGCTCTGTGGAACTGGGGTCTCTGTGAATTATTAAACCTGATTAGTGATTCAAGAAACCATTAGTCTAGAGCATGAAGCAAATCCTATGCAATGTGACACCAGAGCCAGAGTTGCACAAGATACTTCCAGGATGTGACCTCCGTAAGATTCAATGTCTACACTATTCAACAGCTCTGTTTCAACAATTATCACTTTCTTTTGTTACATTTGGGCTTGCATTGAAAGATCTTTAAAATGTGAAAGTTAAATGAGGCTCTTATAAAGAAGTGGTTTGGGTGCCGTATATTAAAGGGAAACTTCAAAGGAGCGCAAGATACCTTTCAAGCTAAGGTACAAAAATTTAAACAAGAACAAAAGCTTCTCTTGTATTTTGAAGCATTAATTGTTCCACTTCTGTTGATGTAAAGTGAAAGGAGAAGCTTTTAGTTAAAAGTACGTAGTATCAACCAACATGGAATGTTCCAAAGTCTCATGGAATAATTTTAGCTTTGATATAATGGCACAGGTGGATCTCAAATTATAATGCTTTCTGTAGCATATGCAATAATTTTTGTTAGCTGAATCCATTAGACAAACATTAGTGCTTGAAGAGATTATTGGCATAAATCAGAGTTTCACCTTTTATATTTATAAGATATTTCATATTTATAAGGTATTTCATAACTTTGTGAGTGGTGTTTGTCACATAACTTTGTGAGTGTTGTTTGATATTTCATAGCTTTGTGAATTAAGTTTCCTATATGATTATAGCCTGGTTTTCAAAGGATAAAATACACAGCACTGGACTGTTTACTCTTTCACCCATCTGTAAGTTCCCCTTCTTTAAAGAAGGGGCAAAACCGTAGAAACTGGAAGGACACAAAGTCTGCCATAAGTTTCATGAAAACTTATGAAGAAAGGTTTCAACTGAGAATTTGAAAATTTTGTGGAGTATCGGCCTCTCAGGTGGCCAGTATGTGAGAAGTTCAGTGCCAACCACAATACACTAGCTTGCCCACTTGTAATTAGTCAAGGTTACTGTGGAGGGATTTATGAGACACATGAAGTAATTACAAGTCTCACGTGAAAGCACATCATGGAATACACTCAGAGAACAGTGAGCTGGTTTTATGCAGAGGTACAGGTAATTGGGGTACAACATGCAAAAAACGTCACAAGCATCTGTACTGCTGTTCATGAACAACCCATTGTGGTACAATTTGAACACACCTGTAGACCAGCTCATTAGGAAAAAAATACAATATATATATTGAGATGCCTGATTTTCTGCGTTATATACACCAATAATTTTAATCTATAACGTGCTGAACTCTGATCTATATGACTGTGACAGTAAAAAAAAAATATTTTCAGCTTTTCATTATGACAAGAGCATTCTTATCTTATGCAATATTTAGGCCAGTGGAGATGCAGAACAATTAATATATAGGTTTTCTTAATGGTAAATGCTGCTTATTCTCACTATGAAAAATGCATCCAGTTTTCAAGAACATGATTTTTTTACAGCTTCTGTAAGCTTCAGTTGGATTTCTAAGCACTAAGAATGTTTGAAAATAAGGCCCAGTGTGTCTCCGTCAAGACTCGTAACTAATGGTATAATACATATGGATACATACATTACTTGGACTCAGTGCTACATTTTATGGGTGGGTTGTCAGTCAGTGGAAGTTAGGAGGAAATGAGCCTAACAAATCCAGGAGAATCAGTCATTACTAAAAAAAAAATATATATATATATATAAATAAATACAACTAAATTCCCAGTCTCTCCTCTTTCCCGCTAGAAAATACAGACCTAGTTCCTAGAACAGAGGTGCATAACAACATCAAAAGTTTGTTGCTGTGCAGAAGATAATTAACTTAGATTATCATGAACCCTACTGTCCTGTATGTTGTTTATTTTTACAGTAAGCACTGCTAAAAATGCAGGCTTTAGTACATATATATGACTTTTTTTACTACTCAGCTTTTCCTACCAGATGTTTGAGTGGTCAGGCAATGCCCCAGAGATCCGCAAGGTTCATCTACATGTATGCAAAAAATTAATTAAGAAAGTATCTTATTACCATCACTTTTGATGATTCTTTAACAAAGTGACAGAGTATTTTTATTATTTGCTGTGTACTTATGGATAATAACAAATTAGGTGTTGATCAATCAATATAATGATCCATTTGACCCAAAAATAATAAAAAGAGAAGATATGCAGAATTTCTAATAAAATTTAAATCCCAACAGAATTTGAATTCATTACTTTTGAAATGTAAGGCAGACAGTTTGTTTCACTAACATGGATTGAAGTTGCAGAGGGTAAATTATCAGAGAGGCCCTTGTTGCTTTCATGCGGCAATACAATTTTATTAGGAATTACAGGGAAAAATTAATAAGCACTTCAAAGCTCAGAGTCCTGAGGTACAGCACAGCTTAGACCTTGGCATAAACTTGGGAACATGCCCTGCTTGGACTATGTATTCTTTCAGTTTAAAGTTTATTAATGTTGTGGGCAAGGTTAAAAGCTCAGCCCATGTCACAATGCCAACCTCTGAAAAACCTCCAAACCTGCCAAATGGTCTGAGTTTGTCAGCGTGCAGTGAGCATGAACTTCTTTGGATATTCAGTGCTAATGAAGGAGTTACTGGAAATCCACATTCCAGTGCTGCACTTCTAGCATTCTAATACAGTGATTTCCCTTCAGGAGGAATTAGCAATTTCTCTGTATGGTGAACAAATGCAAGATCATCATGCAGCAGAGTCACAGTAAGCACAAGAATAATCTTCATTTGAGGTCAAAGTCAGTGCATTGAATTTATTTCCCAAATGTAGCTCAGAGATGAAGCTCTTCTTTTCACTTCTTCCCAGTCTCATTTCTTTCCATCTTGGATTCACAAATCTTCTAGCTCCTACAATGAAACTTTGAGATTGAGCTGGTAATGTGACTGAAATGCCTGATTATCAACCATGTTAATCCCAGCAGGGTATAGCAGGTTTATCTTCTGTCATAGAACAGTGTAAAGCAATATATAGATCCTGGAGCTAAATTTAAATGAGTTACATTCTGGAGGGAATTCAGCCCTGGATGTATACAGCCCCATGCTGCTGTAGCTATATTGCTTCCTACAGCACAGAGCACTGTAGATGTGCCCATACATTCCCTCTGTGACCATGATGATGTCCTGATGTTCAGTGGAAGAAATGGAATTAGCTACATGAATATATAGCAGGGGAAAAAAAAGAGGTTCTAGAAATATAAGAATACTCAAGACACAGCTACACTTTGTTTCAGGAGACTGAACAGCTCAAATTAGGTTTCCTTGTTTTGGTGTTTTTTCACTCCCTCACTTTGTTCTGTTGGGATCAGATGCTCAGCAGAGCATCTTCTAGTTCCTTTCACCTTCTTAATTTCAAAGTGTCTCCTTGCAATCCTGGCCAAAGCCTCATCTTCTCATCAAGAAGCTCGTGGTTCAGGTTAGACAAAGTAAATATTCAAAAGCTATGAGCCATTGTCTGTTACCAAGATTTTCAAAACTTGTGAACTGATTCTGTTCCTCAGATCTAAGGCCAGAACAGCTGATTTAACTCTGAAATAGCCTTTTAGAAGCCATACAAGGATTACAGACATACACATGCAACATTTATAAACATAACATAGACAACCTCCTAAGGAAACATCAAAAAGTTCAGTTAACAGATCTGGCAAAATCAGGTAAATTTGCTTAAGAAGTAAATCACAAGATTACTCAGGAAGATCTCCCTTTCAAAGGCATTTTTATACTTCTAAGCAAGAGAATTTGAATACTTCCACAAGGCGTAACCAGAACAGAACTGCAAACAAGCCATTATCTAAACCAAGACTGTTTATTCTGCTCAACTGAAAGCCAAGGATGATGAGGATGCAGGATTTAGTATTTTTTCCTCTATAGTAAATCCAATTTTGTTTTCTCTCTCAACATTCAATACACTTGCAAATATTCAGGAGTATAAAACCTGTCTTTTTATTTGCTGGTGTTTCTTTTGTCCTAATTCTGTTCCAAAAAAGGGCAGTCATTTCTTTTGGTCCCTGTGAATCATATGCTTGAGTGAGGTGATGGGAATACAAACACAAGCTGATGAATATGTGAGTATTACTGGTGTGGATGTGGGTGTAGGGGATGGCAAATGTACTACAGAAGAGCAGCTGCCAGAGGTAAGCATACAAAATGTGGCTCCTACACAAAAGAATGAGATTTTCAGAGAATCTGGTGGAAAGCCTGACAAGTACATTTTGTTGCTGCTAAAAGAATTTATTTCTGCTGAAACCTATAACTCCTGGGTTAATAAAGTGAACTTTGATGGGACTAGAGGGAAATATGGGCTTCCCAGGAAAGTTAGGACAAACTTAGATGCATTTCTAGAACACAGATTTATGGAAGTGATTGAAGCTGATAAGATCAAAACCCAAGTTAACACTTTCCTTTGCTTTCCTATCACACGCTAAATAGATCTCTGCCACAGTTGGCCTGCTACCAATAAAACTAATGACGCCTGTAAACAATACATTTCACAGAATCATCAAGCTCATACAATTAGTAACCATGCATGTTGTTTTGCGTTGAATTTTGAAGGATTTTACAGAACCTGTCATTACATTACAGCTAACTGACTATGAAAATAGCCAATGGCTTCTCAGGATTGACTGCTAAATCACAAGGAAAAAAGAAAAATAGCAAGGAAGTCAAGGAAAAAGACTCAGACAGGATCTGAGGTAGTCTGATTAGTTTTGTATCTTGGTAAGAGTCTCCAGAATGAGTAACAATGAAGGATCTTGAAGAGACTGACTCTGCTACTAGTTGTAAAAAGTATGCACATGTCCACTATGCATGTATGAAATAAAAAAGCTATAACTGTTGCATTCTTTATTCTTTTCCTTCCTGCTTACTAATGATGCAAAAAGTAAGCACATCATGCTCTTCTAAGAGGGATAGTCAGTACACTGCTGAAAACCCGAGCAAATGAAAACCACGAGTTTGGCAGAGCATGTTAGAGAAGTCTCTTCCTGTTGGGAAGGGGAGGCTTTGTGGATGCCCCCAGTAACACATCCTTTTCTGCAGGCACCAAGAGCCAGCTAAATGGCCCTTCTCTAAACACATGCACAGAGGAGGCTACTGAACAAAACCAAATACCTGCTAGGCCAGGATGTGGCAGGTATAAATCCACATCTGCATTTTGGTCATGTGATGGACAAATTTCCTAAGGTTCCTCAGGGAGAGTGATACGAGCTCTAAGAAGATGAGCAGTGTACAGGATGAATGGTTTTGATGAAACAGATTCAACTTGTGGGCTTCAGGTCAAGCTAGAAAAGCAGGTCTAGGGCTAACATAGTCTCTTTCCCTCATAAATTAAGACTACAGGTTATCTTATGTAATACAGGCAGGAAGCCACATTTCCACTATCTCTCTAATTTTAATGTTTAAATGCCCACTTCTAAGCGTGTCTCTTTGTTGTTGTTGTTGTTGTTTTATAAACTTCACAGCTTTCCCAATTCTTTTTCTTCTTTATTTCACATAGGAAGTGTTCAAGTCCAGATCTAATTTATACCATTTTGTTTTTTCCCATAGGCTGCTGCAGGCTTCTTTTTTGATGTCTTTTTTCTTACTCAATGCTACCTGCAGGTAGATTATTCAGATATTTTAAAGTTCAACTCTGGTATATATGGCTCTAAAACTATAAAAGGTAAATACAATTGCTTCACTAGTTGTTTATTATTTATATGTATTCATGTGCATATATGTGTGTACACGTGCACATGAGTGTGTGCATACAAATATATGAACTCCCTAGTGGTACCAGATACATTAACTTTTCTAAACTATCTATAGGAAAACATATTTTCATATTTCTAATTCACCCATTCAATATAAATGAAACATCTCAGACATAATTAGACAACAATCTTTTAAATGAAGCATTTAAATTTAAAAAAAAAAACCTAATTGACTAGAGTGCCTAAAAATTAACAGTACAAATTAATATTAAATGTTACAGGAACTGCCCCTGTGACAATTAAACATTGCTATGTTTCCTGAGGAGTTGCTTTTCAAGAACCTTGACAAAAATTTGAAAGATTTGCAAAATTAATACTGTATTTCAGATATTATGGGACTGCTACATTTTAGATTCCATCTGTAACTAAACTCTTTGTTTTAGGCTAATTTGCAAAGGAAGCAAGTATCTCCACTTATCAATTTAAGTCTTATTAAGGGAAGAATCTTAGTAGCTTTTCATGGGTAAAATTTTTAACTAATGTGCATTTTCAGTCTTGAATTACTTTAGTCCATCAAAATGTTACATTACCAAAACAAAGCATTGGAAATTTCTAGAATCGATTCAAGATGGCCTTTCTGTAATTCAACATTTACTATGCACTCCTAATAAATAACTTAGAATTATTTTTGTTTTTAATATCTGTATTACAACCCTCTATGGATCTATTAATAGTTTTGTATTAGCTCTAAGATAAAACAGGCCATGTAGCTTTATTATACATGAGGAGTGACTTTCCCAAAGACCTACCTGCTTTTCAATTTTTACTGAGACAGGCTTAAAAATTATAAACCAGGGAGATATGATATTTTAAAATTGAAAGATCACACCTACTTATTTCTAAGATCCTCACTATGAGGAGTATTGAAAAATGTGCATGTTTCTATTCTTGGTCTGACCTTTGGCTGGTCCAAAAAACTATAACTCAATTTTCACCCCTGCTCTAATTTAAAGGCTTCCCTGTCTTCTAAACAACATAGTTATATAGAAAATGGAAAGAACCTTCAAATTCAGAGACATACACAATAGCTCATTCCTATTATTGACAGAAAACTTTAATAATAAAAGCACTTAAAATTAAAGGGGTTTTTGGTTTTGTTTTTTTCTTAATTCCTATTTGGAAACAATACCATGATTTATGAAAACATGTTTATATGTAATTTGTTTCACTAGTACTAGTTGTGCATGACTCTGTTGACACCCACGGTACATGGTGCAAACCTCCATCTTCCTCTGGATTTCTCAGCTCCTAACATCACAAAAAATGGAAGATGAGCATCTGAATTTTACAAGTTGGTTAGACAGAATTGATTCAAAGCATTTTTTAACAAACTTTACTGAAAATTTCATTGAATCAAGCATATTGTGCCTTAAGTCAAGAATACATGTAATTCATTTTGTAGACCATCTGTATAAATAAATGCCAACTGAAACCATCTGAATTTCTGGTCTGAGTTAAATCTTATATATTTAGAACCACAATATGCGAGTGACACAGTAGGATCTTGTTTATTGAGATACACAGTAGAACCTTAGGAACTGATATTACAGTGGAAAGTAATCTAAATTGCTTTCACAGAATTCCTGCTACTTTCAAGTAATAAAAATGTTACACTCTACACTCTAAATAAAATCTTAGTTGCTATCGACAGTTTGTATGAGATTCAGTCAGAACTACCAAGCTGTGAAAATAAGGCCCAACTTCTGTTGTTTTTGTTGATACATTTGGCATCCAATCATGAAAAACAATGTCCATGTCAGTAAAATGGCCTCCAGGCATTCAGTATATCTACATCGAGGTTAAACATCTATGTGAAGATGTGACAGCACACCTTATAAAAGATATTATTGAGTAATATAGACTTTCTGTAATAACCAAACAGTAAAGAATATAGCTTTTTAAAGGTCTCCCCATGGCTGATCTCATGACTCAAAGATGAGAGACTGTGCTGCAAGCTAAGTAATAAAATCTGGTGGATACTGTGGGCTAGCTTGTGACAAATCATATCAAAGTATTATTAAAGAAGGAACTTGAGACCCAAGACTATTATTGATTCTTGACAGAATTTCTTATAAATAAATGCTGCAATCTGATCCTGGACTCCCAAGGCCCTGGTAGAATTCTGATTATTATAGGGCAGGTTGCAAAACAGTAACATTATTATTAGTGAAAGTTGAAAGAAGACTATTCAGTGTCAAACAGGTAGCATGGTCTAAAAAGACCAGTAGGAAAATGTTTTTCCCAGGCCTCCTACACCTACAGCCACAGATTACTGTTAAAATGGCAAAATGATTTCTGAGTTTATAACAGGGCTGTGAACGTGTTAGTGGAATGAGTCTGTGACCCTTTAGAGCACTAAGGACACACCTCCATTAGTGTCCATATTCCTGCACTGAAGAGGCTGATACAGTCAACTGAAATGACAGGGTGATAAATATAAAACCACTATCATCAATAAGACTGGAATGTAAAAGCACTTAGTTTCAGCCTAAGTAACTCACAGAAAGTTTGGTTTCAAGAACCAATGTATCATCCATCACTACTCTACCTTCTGTTGACAAAGTAATTGTAAGATATCTAGAATGGAGGTTCAATATGAACTGACAGTTTTGAAAGGAGGAATTGTGTGCTGCACTTACTCATTAAATGTATTTTCCTCCACTAAAGATGTTTCCTTTTTTAGTTTATGTATGAATAACTTTAGTTAAAGTTCCCTTGACACACTGACTTTGCTTTGAATAGCACCTATGTTCATTAACATAAAACCTGAAAGAAAATAATTTTAATGTAGCTTTTTTAACACTTCAAAAGCCTTTAACAAATTGATCGAGTACAATTATGTATTCTAAGGGGAATTTTAAAGAGATCACACAAGGTTGAAAAGTTCTGGGTAATAAAAAGAAAAAAAGCTAAGTAAAAACAGGCACTCTGCATGGAACTTTGACGCACAGTGGAAGAAAGTAATAAAATTATATATATTAAAAATCCTTAACATCTCCCAATTTTAGACAGACACATACAGTTATTGTCTGTATTACTTAGTGTGTGGAAAATACCATGCTCACTCGATAACGTGAAAAAAAGGTGTAGAGGTCAAGATAGTCAGAAAGTGGACAGAAGCTAAATTACCAGTCCACTTGCTGGGACAGCCGAGTCAATGAAAATCTGAACAACTACTTAGCAAGGAGATCACACCAGTTTATCAACATGGCTGGTTGCCTTTGGGTAGGAAAAGATCTAATAATGGCATTCTTCTTTAGCTAATGGTGTATTATTATTGGCATCATTTTATAAGACTGCATGATAACAGCATTCTTTCAAAAACCTTATGAACTAAACAACACATTTCAGCTAAATGGATCAACTGACATTGATCCATTAACAAATGAGAATGATTCTGATCTGCAGGAAGCAGTTATTTTCCCCTTATATTTATGGGTATAAATTTATATCTGATTATTTTAAAATAATAATTTAGATGGTGCTTTCATCATTACAGAGCACTGAAATGAAGCTACATTGCCTATACTCAACAAAAAGAAGCAGGATAAAACCATCAGTAGATGGAAAGTACAGGCCCTATGGCTTCAAGCCCTCCACTTTACTCCACATTCAACAGAGTCAAGCAAACACAGATACTCCTTGTTTGCACAAAGTATTTTCCAAGAATGGCAGAAGTTCTCTTTGGGAGGATGCTATAGGAATCAGGGTTCCTTTGCACATCCTTGGTGTCCACCACCCTGTCAGCAATGCTGAGAACAGACATAAAATTGCACAGACTCAAAACTGGCTGCACAAGAAAAGTTAGACGAGGAATTAAAAAAATAAAAGGCTGAAAACAGGCTTTGGCAACTACAAGTAATATGAACCTATAACCTGTTCTCTCCAATCAGTCTATACTATTGAGAAGATTCTATGGATAGATCCAGCATACATTGAGGGATTTTTACAATTCTCTGTTTTCCCTCAAATCTTTTCTGTTGCACACACGGAATGAGGGTTTCCAAGTGGGAAAACAACTTAGCTTCACCATTTACTGAACCCAGGGTTTCAATGTCAGGCTTGACCCAATGGCTTAGTTTTAAGAGAGCTGATTTGACCTGCCTATTCTTTGTATCTGGTGACAACACTGGGCACAAGGGATACATGACTGATGGTTTGCAACAAAATAGCTATTACTTGGTGTGAGATCACTATCATAATTTGAACAAGATTTGCATTTTGCTGCAGATAAGGGGGAGTCTGGGAGTAGGGAGGTGATGGTGTCAACAGCAGGAGTGTGGGAACAAGACCAAGCACAGGGAAGGCAATCTTTATAGCAATCTCCTAATGCTGAAGGAGTAAGAATATGGAACTGGCAACCCCACAGTCTAAGTGCTTCTCCTCCCCCTTCCCAAAAGCTCTTTAGAAAGGACAGAAGAAAGAGAATCTCCCAATCAATTTAAAATGCCTCAACCCTCACCTAAATCCTCAGAGACAGTGATATAGGATTACAGACTGAATGAAGAATTTTTTTTCCAGTAATTCAGAGCTACTGGCTCAACACAAAAAATGTCTTTATATCTTCCTTAGAAAAAAATCAAGTTTCATAATATAATATTCATATAAACTAAGTATTAGATTAGAAGTATATAATATCTTAAAAATTTAAAAGTCTATGAGTTTATATTGACTAAATAGTCAATAATCAGAGGAAAAAGACTTCAACAATATTGGCAGCAACAAACCAACAGCACTGTGGGTCAAATGCTTTTATACATATGCACACACTGCTCTCACAGTTCTGTTATGATGTACAGAATGACTGCAGGAATAAAATATCATTCAGTAAAGTGAGGATGACAAAATCTGTCAAAAGAAGGATGTTAGAAATAAAAATAGGTGCCAGCAAAGTATCAACTGAGTACATGTTTTGTTTATCCATAAAATGACCCTACAAGATGGAGGATTATTCTGTTAGGTTCCAGTGCACTTTTCTGGATGGGCTAGAAGGGATGTTTATGTTTTCAAAACTCAACGATCTCTGTTGAAGCATCATTAAATCAAAAACCCAACCAAACCAAACCCAGATTAGTGCCAAGCAATCTTCAGGGAGAAGAGAATGAGTATGACTGAAGTTGAGATTTGAAAAAACAAATCTGTGTGTCGATAAATATAGTGATCAGGATGAGAGAGAGGTGTCAGACAGAAAAACCTGCTGCAATGTTTGTTGCTGCCAGCACACCAAAAATAAAGCCTAGGAGAGCTTGTTGAAACATTGTTAGGGAAATTTGCAGAGCACTACAAACTGATGAAGTTTTTTCTCTTCAGAAGTGTATCATTTGGGTGGACAACAAGCAACAACACAAGAATCCAAGAATCCTACACCGAACATTCCTATAGCAAGATAAGCTGCTTGTATCTCCAGCAATGCAAGATCATGAATGATGCATTCTTCTCTACCACATGCTATCTTTTCTTAGTATCAGTTTTGTCAGCGATGAAGTCTGTTTAGGAGGTTCCTGGCCCTTCCCTAACATGTTCCTTCTGCCTTCCCCCATTTCTATAGGCACACACCCTCATGTTTAGACTGGTAGTTGTTTAGAAGGAAAGGAGACAGCAAAGTGGCTTGGATTAAACCCCTCTCTCCCTTAGTATTTTCTCTTCCCGAGGCTAACAACTCCCTTTCAGCAAAGGTATGGGAATAATCAAATGGGCAGAAAGAACAAATGGCACAGACAAGGAACTTCACATCCAAACCTCACTCCTCAGAAAACTGCAGTCTCAGTCTCATCTTGTGAGTACAGACCTTGGTATTGAATTAGGAAGCATCATCAGACTTTTAATCACTGTTTACTTTAATTAAGCACAGGGTACTAATGTATTCAGATAGTAAATGCCAGTCTAAACAGCACAAGAAATGGCATTCAGGCTACCTCTGGGAAAGTCTGCATTGGTATCTACAAAGCACAGCTACGTCTGTCTTGCTTTCCTCATTCCTGTGGAAAGGGCTACAGAAATGGGATGGACACAGGCAAGCTCATACTTAACTCCTTCTCTACTTAAGGCTACTAAGAATTAAGACAACACTTTAAAAGTCAAAACACTTATAAGAAGCCATCACATTGCCAAATTAAGGTGGAAAAAGTTACTGGATTATGAAGAGTGAGGAAATTAGTAAGATTTTACAACATATATCAGGAGATGAAATGTAGAAATAGTTCAGCAAAAATAGAGAAAAGGACTGAAAATTTGCTGTGCTGCGAGAAAGCGAGGAGGAAGAGCTGGATATCAAATTTATAGGTCCTTTGAGCTCTTGAGTGAGGAATTTGGAGAAGGTAAAATGTCATCATCAGTCTCAGCTGACTTGCTATTCTATTGCCAGATGGGACCATTATCATCTGATTGAATTATAATCATGTCAAAACTCTACTTGGATCCAGGAATTAGCTTTCAGGAAAACCCTGAGTCAAGGTACAGCTTTCCTGCTTTTGTGATCTGTAGAACACATGATCTGAAATGGGATTTAAATATCTGTCTTTGGCTCTCAGAAACACATTAGTATGAACATTTGTTACTCTTGGTAACTTCTGTGGCTTATCTCCATATTTCCCTTCTCTTTGTTTCTTTCTAATAGACAAGTTGGTTACCTAAAAGGAATAGGTTTTAATAGTTTAACTATTAAATTAAATGAAATTATTTAACTAAAAGTTTAAAATATAATAGGTTTTTACTCACTGGCAATTCTTGGGAACAGAGAGATGAGCGAACATTCATTTTGGAATTACTTGAAAACAAATAAAAAGCAAAAAGCCCAGCAAAGCAAAAACCCAAATGTCTGGTTTATATCATACGCAAATTTTAGATAGCATTTCAGCACTAAAGTCATACTTTGACTCAGGCAACTGATTTTACTAAAATACAAACTTATTTCAAATAGCAGTGAGATCTGACTTAAAAACTTGTGCAATTCTTGAGAAACTATATTAAAAAAGGAAAAGTAAGCCTGTAGAATTTGTTGTTATGTTGGAATTTTCAATTGTGAAACTTTTCAATTGTGAATAAAAAAAGGTTAAAGGAGAAGATGCTGAAGTATACCTCATTCAGTTCTTCATAGTGTTTTAGAAGATGAGGAGGCAGTCACAGAAAGTGCATTTATTCCAAGAAAAATCTTTCGAACAACAATTCTGGTGATAATTTCCAACTACACACAAGACATTTTACTGCTGCTGGCATGTCTTTCTCTTTGAAGGAGCAGAAGTCAGACTTCTGACATACAAAGCAATTAGATCACCCAATAAGGAATAGTTCAGCTTTAAATTTTATCAGACTAAGGGCAATTCTAACAGAATTGCTCAGAAATTGGCATTGGTTTCCACAACCTTTTTACATTCATTGAATCAGAATTTATGCAGGTAGGTTTGCAGCATCAAGAAGCTGTGAGTTATCTCTCTGTGTCACACACATATTCACTACAATTGGATAATTATTCCCTTTTTCATTTTTTAAAGAATTAACAAGTGTGGTTATGCAAGTCTTGCATCATTCTCATACACTTCTCCTGGAAGGAATGCCTGGAGCTGTTCATGAGCTACCCAGCACAGTATCCCACTGCTGCTTCCAGATCTATCTAGTATGGACAGCACTGTATCTTTGTGCTGTTGCACAAAGGCACAGTACAGCTTTCTGTTTGAAAAGCACTTCCTTAGCATGTCAGTTTACCATTGTCTAATCTCAAATCTATTATAATTTATTTTGAATACAAGTATTTCTGTATATTCAAGCTGTATACTCCTATCTTCAGTGTGTAAATCACAGGCAGTGTAGAAAACAACATATTCTCATTAAAGGAAGGCTCAGCTACAAATAAGTTATCCCAGTGAAAACACTTTTATCTGTTAATGCCTTATAATCATAAAGAATAAGGAAATAATTCTCTTCAGATGGGATTTCCAAGATGAGACTTATAAAAGGGCGCCTAACTCCCCTAGATATTACAGCCTCCAACAACAGATACAGGCTTAGAGTGTGTTTCATTTACAGATAAAAGCAGAGGAGGCTGGATGTAGCTTTCATTTCCAGAAGAGCTTTGTTGTGGTTACTCCGCTGAGTAGGAACTGTGATTCCCTGCAACATTTAGCCCTTGAGAAAAAGAAGCAGGAGACAAATCATGTGAGGAGTGGTAGGGAATAACAAAAGATTGAACAATTCTTCGAGCTTGAACATGTTTCACTATATTTTCATCTCTGTTTGGCCAGGTGGTGGTTGAAACACATTAAATGAAAAGCTATGTGGGAGTGTAACACTATGTTACAGTTGCACTTTGTGCATACACTTCTTATCTCTTTAGGAACTTATTCCAGATGTTTCAGGAGAGAAAATAAAACAATTATCTTGGTCATGTTTTAAGATAAGCTCTCAGCAGGTCTGGAAAATGTTTTAATCTGGCCTTCCAGCTCCTTCAGCAAATTCCCTATAGCATTAATTTTCTAAAACTGTTTATGCCCCATTTTATTTTCTCTACTATTTAACGTAGTGAGGGAATTCAGCAAACATGATAATACAAACACATCAATATTAAGTGGAAAACACTTTTTAGTGTTTTACTTCAGTAAAATATGGCAGTAGACTGTAGGAACTCCTATACATAATTAAGAAAAACCTTATGATTCTAATTAATCACTTTCTACTGATATATATATTATAAAAAACAAAGTTTTTACATAAAGAGAACACTTACTTAAAATCCTTATGGCAAAATACAATTTCAGCGTCATCATTACAATATCAATATTTATCAGCCTAGGCAGGTAGAATTCTGCTTGTTAAATCAGGGATAGAGGGAAACTCTAAATCTCAAGAGATGCTTTAAAAGGGGAAATTGCATCAGCTATTTTAAGTTTCCTGTGGAAAGCAACAATCCATAGACCCTGGGTGAATCCAAACAAATGAGTGGTGAATCTACAGGACAACACATATCACCTGTTCCTTATAGGGAGCTGTTAGAAGGAAAACTTGTTTTTCAAAATGCAATGCAGGGGAAGGGAAGGGAAGGGAAGGGAAGGGAAGGGAAGGGAAGGGAAGGGAAGGGAAGGGAAGGGAAGGGAAGGGAAGGGAAGGGAAGGGAAGGGAAGGGAAGGGAAGGGAAGGGAAGGGAAGGGAAGGGAAGGGAAGGGAAGGGAAGGGAAGGGAAGGGAAGGGAAGGGAAGGGAAGGGAAGGGAAGGGAAGGGATGTTGTGTCATCTCTATCATATTTGTAGGTTTTGCCTGTAATTCTCAGACCTCCAGGTACATTCACTGATCACTTAATGAATACCTGACAACTCTCCCTATGCTGCTTGCTACAGACAGCCTGTCCCTTCCAGCAGTGGTCAGCACACAGAGTACCAGGACTCAGGGTCATTTCTGCCTTTTTTTGGTTTTGTTTATTCAATTGCACTGATAAATGCACATTTCCAATGTTAGACAGCTGCTATAAGCTCAGTACTGTCACATGATATATGATGCCACAAATCTTGCTGAATTGTCCTTCTTTTCTTCAGTCTAGGGCCTTTTCAGACATTTTTTCTAGCTATCCTGATTTCATTACAGCAAATGTCATATCTCCTTTAGCTTACAATTTCCCAGACACAGAACTCAGGCAGCTACTTTAATGTAATGTTAAATTTTTAAAAATACTTTCACATTATACATCCATTCGCTTTTTAAGAGTAATTTCAAAATACTGTTATGTCCTGACCAATTTTATTAGTACTTCTCCCCCCTTTCCTATGATTAAAATTAACATCTGTACAAAGAACACACCCTCTCTTTTAGAAGATTACTTTTCATGCATAGAATATGCCTTCTAACTCTATCTAGTGTAAATAATGTGTAAAATAATCAAAGCATCATCATGACCTGACAGCAGAAGCCTTTTGATGAATAGGGTTTTATGTAGGATTATCATATGACATTTCCAAACTACATTATATTTGAGTCATATACTATTGCATTAAGTTCTTCTATCATGCTGGATTTGTACATTTAGCAAGTTATAAGTGTTCTCCTTTGTGGACAGATTTTTACAGCAATTGCAATCAAAAGCAGAAGTACAAAAGAAAAGCAGTGCAGAGGAAGAATATTCTACTAATGAAGAATCAGATCTTGTTCTCATTATGTTGTGTTATTTATTTTGCTGTTTAGTTCTGACAGTCCTGTTGGATTTGTTCAGTACAGCAGATGCTAATACAGCCCCTAAATGTTATATTTTAGAATGCTGGATATGCTGAAGAACATAGTGGTGTAACTACATATCAGCTATGTTGCAAGAAATTACTTCTGTCTCACATCACTTCATGCCATTCATAATAGTCAAATTCTCTTCATCCTACAGTTTCTCTACACATGACCTAAAAATGTAGCACTTTCCCCAAAATTCAGCAACTACTGTGAATGATGCCTTCAGAATACATGTATTGCAGCAAATGACAGCCAGCTGAGTGATAGCCACACCTTCATTCCAAATGCAATCACACACCTTAAAAAGTGTGTAGTTTAGCAGAGAGAGGCTTTTGTGCCAGAGCAAACACACAGACTCATCTGATCTTTGGCACCCATAAAAAATTCAATTCATTGAGTTCCTCAGTTTGCATCAAGAATGAAGCTGAAGCATCAGTACAGAGAATAATACTACAAAATGACAGGACAGGACAGGGCAGGGCAGGACAGGACAGGACAGGGAGAAACAGTCCTTGTTCTTAACTGCTAATTGATTGTCCCAGCTTTATGTATGGCATAATGTTGGTGATGGCCATCTATCAAGAACATTAAGCAATATTAGCTTACTTGCAAAATTAAAAAAGCTGATTTGCAATAGAGGAGTTTTTCAGAGAATAGGTGCAAAACAACCCAAACACTCATGCACCCTCAAAGGAGTGCTTTAGCATACCTTAGATTAAGGGTGCCAGTAAGGGAAGAAGAGTAGTCTGAGAGTAAGGTAACACATGAGAAACAGAAATACAAAAAGAAACTGAAAGCAACAGGACAAAAGATGAAACAATAGGACTGAAAGGAAGAAAATGCATATGTAAAAAAGACAAGTAAGTGGAGAAAAGAGAGTGTAAGAACAGTAGAATGGGGAGAAAAAAAGAAAAAAAGAAAAAAAAAAAAAACCTGCCTTAGGATGTTCTTCATCTTTCCTAGACTCAGCTCTACCATCCTGTCTTGGGCTGGCTTACCCTAACTCACAAAAACCCTTATATTTACCTCTGGTATGGAACAGTGTAAACCAAAAAGCAGATTTTTAACAAACTGATTATTCACAGACAAAACCATTCCAGGACTTTATCTCCTTTGAAGAAATTACTCAGACAGCAGAGTGGAGGAGAAGAAGGAAGAATGGAGAAGGGATGAGGAAGAATAGAAGAGAGAGGTGTGACCATATGGTGATAGAGACTAATGCAAGGCTCAGTAGTGTCCCCAAGGCTGATGGTCATCCTTAGCCAAAAGTCAGAAAGGCTAAGATCCAATTCCCACTTCCTACCATGCACCAGAGGTTCAGTGGTATGGTGTTTCTCAGCCAACGAATTCCCCATACAAACAACCCTCTCATCAGTTTAATATAGTTCAGAATTCTAACCTCTACTGTGGTTTAAAATATGTTACTTTCCCACTCAAAATGTTGTGTAAATTCCTAATTAAAGAAGCATACTTCACCTTTTCTGCCCTGAACTAATACTGTCTACTCTGTATACAGAAAAAGAACACTTAAAAATAATAAAATAAAATTTAGAAAAAACAAAGTAAAATAAAATAAATATAAATTGATAGCTCTAAAACAGAATTATCTCCATTTGCCCTTTCTTTATCAAAAACTAAGTCTCTAGAGGTCCCTTCAACCTTTCTCATTCTGCAAACTAGCTCAAAGAATCATGGCCTCTGATGGAGCTTAATTGCTTATCACAGTCTAAGATCTAATGGAAATAGCCAAGTATAAAATAATGTGGTTCAATTGATATCATAAAAAAGAACATTGCTTAAGAACTTAAAACACTTGGGCTGCTAAATCCCCTGTATATTCTCGATTATATCCACCAAATCCAAAGCTGACAATTTACCAAGTGGTAAATTCTATCTGAATTAATCCAGAATAGTAAAGGTTATTTTTCAACAGTCTGTTCTAGCAATTATTTCTGTAGCCAGGTTTTGGGTGAGAAAATGTGGTACTAGGTTTCCTACTCTTAGCAATAAATATAACCCATATAACATTATACACTTATAACATGGCAAAAAGAAAATCTCCCTTTTTAATAAATGTGAGTTGATGTAAGTATTTCCTGTTCAAATTAGTATAATCACATTTCAGTTTGGAATACTTTAGTATCACAAGTGATAACAAAAAATATTTGGATGAATACAGTAATGAAGAGGTTAAATCTGATTGTAATTAGATTTCGGTATGCATGGTCATGTGGCTAATAGTAAATTTTCCTTGATTAACTGATCCTGTTTGTTAAGAGCTCCTATTAACATTAGCACACTCTATGTCGGCTGTGGAGACACACCATGGACCAGTGCAAGATTAATGAAGGCAGGTACGCATGCTGATTAGAATGTGGCAGTTTAATAAACTCTTCTAACATTAAATTATTTAATGCATTCATGCTCATGTAGGCTATTCAATGGTCAGCTTGACCACCTATGTGTTAATATTGGGAATTGAAATGCAGAGGATGGAAGAAATATAGCAGTGGATGAGGTAATTAGCTCTCATGTCTGATAAATGGGGCAATACCTATGTGTATACATGTTTTAGCACATCACAAATGGTGCTTTCATTAACTGGAATCTCTTGCTGAAAATTTTCTGAACGTTTAGTTTGATTTTGATCCCATAAACAATTCAGCTAACTACTATATCCAGAGTCTACTTAATATTTGAAGCAAATCTATAGCGAGCTATAGTGATAAAACACATTGTTAAAATACAACACAAAATTTATCACTGAAGCTTTGAAGTTATTTCAATGTTCTTCCAGTGTGCTGCTTTGAAACAAAGATAATATTTAATAAACATTACCTGGAAAGTTACATGCTGTGGGCTGGCTCACGTTTTATCTTGTGTATTCCTCTCCCAAGTGTCACTAACAAGTGGTTGTTATATTTGCAGGAAACTTGCTAACAAAGATTCCAAGCCAAACAGTTGCTTTTCCAAGCAGTACCAGCATCATCTAAGTGTGTACTTGGGTTACATTCCATCTTCTTAGGGGCAACACAAGTCCCATGTCACATACCGTGTCAATTCACATTCAAAGCAACAGAAAACAAAGGCAAGGTTTTGATGTAAGGCGTGGGTCAGATAATATGGTGCATTTTGCCTCCAGTGACATCCAAAACACATCAGTAGGAGAGCTGAGGACTAGCCTGGTAGTCCTTCTGCCCAACCACTTTTGCTGGCATTTGAATCTCTTTTCAGATCATTTAGTAAATCTAAATAAATGACAGAAATGGCTGATGGGCTTCAATTCAACACAATGTCCAGCTTTAAAATCCTTAACAAAATATAATAACCTTGCTAAAGCACTTTGGTGAATGAGCACTTTACTTATTGACTGTGGTCTCTGTCCATTCATTTACAGTAAGCCACTCATTTCAAATAGCTTTTCTAACATTTTAAAGATTAAAATGTTATAAAATGAATAGCTCTAGTACTGATCAGCCACGTAAGTGCATATTACTAGAATTTAATTAGCCAAGCTATTACGTCATTCCCAATAGTACAATGTGACAACATTGATGAAAAAAACCCATCAGTCCAGGCCTAGGAATCTTTCCTAAACATAGGACTACTCAACAGGATTGGGGTGGAAACTGCCTTTCCTGATAAATTCTGGGTTCTATCACTGCAAAAGATTTTTAAAAATCAGTGTATTGAAGGTGTAGCTGAGACAGAGGGACATCCATAAAATGTAGGCAGCTCTTTAAGGCAAAAAAGTAGGACATTGTTAGCTGCTTATGCTTCCTTAAGTCATCTGAAAGATTCATAGCATAGCTGTTCATTTTATAGCTGTAAAAGAAGAAAGGAAAAAAAAAGCAAGAAAAAGAATGCAACCAAACAAAGAAAAAGAAAATACTTCAGAAAATAAATTGATCTAAAAGAATGCTTTTGCTGAATCTTGCTTGAAAGCATGATGGAGGCATGTAAGCAATGAGCAGCAAGCAAGCCTGAGTTTGTGTAAGGTCAGAGAAATCTAGAGAATGTCCTGGCAATGCTGCTACCTGGAGTTTGGTGATAAGAACAGAGAAAATGTTTCTGGCTGGCTGATGTTTCCTATGTGCAAGCACAACAGGATTTTATCAATGAAAAATATTACTTCACAGAATTACTCATCTCAGTTTCTTCCCTAATTGGAGCTATCAGATGATCCTAAGTTCCTATCTGTGTTCTTCGATCAACTAGAGTGACACCATTTTTCATCTGCAACTACTTAAAAAAAATTATTGTAATAGTAAAGAAAAAATATGTCACACCCCTTATTCTAAGGGAACAGACTTCATTAGCTTCCTTCCCTCACCTGCAATACAATATTTAATTTAAAAATCTGCCTTTTCTGACTTGGATCTCAGGAGGTCTTATTGGATTTCATCTGGTTTCACTGCATGTCCCATACTGTTCCTCTGGGCGGTGTCTGCTCCTTGAGCCTGGTGCTCTGCTGCATGCCAAATTGTACTCACAGTGTGCCTAGAAAAGACTGCTAATCATCAGATAGGGGGAAGAAGACTGGCAGTAAGAGAAGAGCATGCATATCCATTCCAAATCAAAGACAGGAAATAAATTATTTGAGGGGACAGGATCAAGGAAAAAAGCACCAATAAAAGTAAAGAAAAGTAAAGCAGTATTGGAAGAGATGAAGATAATGTGAAAGCAACATAAGAAAAATGAGATGGAGGCAAAGTCATAAAAGGAGGATTCACATGCTTCCAAGCTTTGACTTAATCCCTAGCAGTAGCTCCTGAGCACTTGCTGGAATATATTATTTTATGGCATGGTAGGGAGGAATTCTAAGATGGGGAAGATGCCATTTCAATTAAAGGGAACCTTCCCAAAAAATCCTTTCAGAGTCTGTGTGAACATTAAGCAAGATCTGTGGGTGGTAATAGATCACAGAGCCCCATGTATTTAAGGCCATGTGCCACATGATGCATGGATGAGGATCCTGAAGTTTGATCACTTGGTCTATTTTGACAGATCAGGAGATAAGGATAGGTGATTCTAATACATGGCAGGATTAACAGGAGGCTGAACTGCCTACATCTTCCTAAGCGGCTTCCTTTAGCTTGTAAAGGCTTTGACAGTTGGCATTCTCAGATGCAGATTTCTAGAACAGAACTGCAAGGTGTGTGGTATTGTATTCTCTGACAAGCCTAGGATTCTGAATATCACAAAGAAAGACACAAGGACTGCATTGCATTAGGTAATTTTCTGAAGTTGCTGTACTTATTCCTGTGCTTGTCTAATCCTCTCTTCTCGCTCCTCTATAATCTCTCCAGGTCCCTCTCCAATGCCCTTCCAATTACAGTTCCATGCTGCCCATCATGTCGTCAGTTGGGAGATACTAGGTTTGGATTAGCACTAAATTCCCTTAAGTCTCTCAAAGTCTCCACCTGGGTATGAAGTAAGCCTAAAACTTTAATTATATCTGCCCAGCTGATACAAGTTTTTTTTCCCAGCTCAACATTTGTGTTTCAGGAGACCAGACCAGTTAGCATATAACTTCTGAGCATGAACTAGCAACAAATTTGAAAGAAAAGCTCCATGAACAAATTAACTAATACTGTATGGTATTTTTGGTCTTGAACTGTGGTGGTTTTCTAAGCAACTGCCACATTTTTCACAAAAAGCTCTCAACATAAATTATGTTGAAGTCTGCTTACTTCAAATGATCAGTGAAATGAAGCAGATCATGGTTTTGGTGAAGTTGCCAAAATTCTTACATCTACATATGTATTGATTAGCTAAATCCTGCTGAGAAAGACACAGGGGCAGTTGAGTGAGTTCAAGTTTTGCCTTCCTCTGGAGCACACTTATGGCCACTCCACAGGCACCACTGAGAAACATGAGCCAATGAATATCATGTTCCATTTCCAGCATTTCCTCAGTTGTGCTGTGCTCTTCTTGCATTATTTCCATGAGCTGTTTTGAATCAACATAGACTTTGGAAAGATAAGACTCTCTTTTACAATTTCAGAAATAGACTCTCTTTAATTTTCTGTTCTAGTATCAAAAATAGTAAAAGGGTTTATTATGTGTCAGGAAGTCTTCACAGCCTAATATGACTTAATTATCAATATAACTAAAATACTTTTAATAACAATAAAACAGCACAAATCAGTAAGGTCACATAAAAATCCAAAATATAACTGCATTGCAGTGCCTTAATATAACTAAACCAGAGAAATATAGTTCAATAATTTGTCTCTAATTTCTTTTAAAACCCACTCAGAAATACCAGCACGGAAATTAAATATTGCTTTGTTTTGTCTGATGGTGGCTCTCATCTCTCTTTATGTGAAACTACCTGGGTCAGATTGTCAGATAATTTGCCTACTAACAGCTCATGCCCTTGCTTTATTAATCTGTCTTTAAGAGTAGGTTTTTCAGGTCGAGACCCCAAGGGAAGCCACTTACACAGAATACTCTTTGTTGGCATAAATGTGGCCATGACACGGCAGTCACATTCCCCCCCACATTTATCCTGGAGAGAAGGCAAGGTTTAGTTAGGAAACACCATCTGGGCAGCTACCTAAAAAGTACTCTTACCCATTCCACCACACAGCTGCTACCAGGCAAAGGTTGAAGGTTCATGGGATGTCTCTGGTTCAGGGATGAAGGATGACCCTTGGATTCAACCATGTGGCCTCAAAGCTTGTATCTGTAGAAGCATTTATTGGTGCGAAGAGAATATGTAAACTAAGGGCAGTTAGGAAAAAAATGACAACCATTTTATCTTGTTTATTCCTTCCTGAGGGATGCTGGGTGCATAGCTAATAGAGCCCAGGCTTTCCACAACAGCATAGTCCAAAGAGTAATTTTTGTATCAGAAGATTTTGAGAAATCTTTTAGTGTACTTTATATATTTAGATTTGTAAAGATACACTGCAATGTAGAGGTTTAGGCCAGACAGGTACCACTAGCAGTAATGGTTCTACATCTGAATTCCCATATGTGATACAGAAAATTACCTCCAACTATCAAATTTAACTGATTTCACCTTTAATTTTTGTCTCAATTTCTTCATAGGCTGCATCAGATTTTTAAAAGCTATTTCAATATCCAGATATGCTGTAAGGACTCCTCATGGAATTAATTCAATTGGTAACTTAACTTTGAAGAATACACAGGTAGACAGACAGACAGACAGATAGACAGATAAACTTATCATATGAACAAAATCACTATCTTAAAGGAACAGTGCTGTTGCAAACTCAAGCAAAGTTAAAGAATGTGTGAAAAAAGGTGGATCACAGCAGGTACTGAGGCAGAACTTAACACTCATATAATCTTAATTCATTCCCTTAATTTCAGGATTTGCAATATGGATTTGAATGATGTGATTACATTACTAATTTTTCCCGCAGGAAATAATCACTTCAGTCCACAACCAAGGTAAATGGTGCTCAACAAAGGAACAGGGCAGTTATTCAGTATTGTTATTCTCACTGTTCAAAGAGTGGTCCTCCATCTTCCTCAGTTCATACTTGCTTCAAAATATATTTTACAGAACAGAGAATTTTCATTTACTTGTGGGATAGTCTATTGCACTCCATGGCATAGCATCTGAATAATTCTCAAACATTAATGAATTTATTTTCAGAACAACCATTTGGTTCATTTAATTGTAAACCATTTTACAAGTGGGAAGCTGAGGCACAGAGCTAATAAGGTTAAAAATATCTGTTCATCCTGCATTTTTCTGAAATGCCTAACACTGTTTCTCCTTACTATTCAACATCATGCAACACTGTATTTGTTCAAATGTACTTCCTATTGACATACTGTGGTTATGAAGTACTTCACTAAATAAGAGCATACCTCTGTGGGGTAATGAAAACACACTTCTTCTGGGTCAGCTGACACAAGTGTAATCCTGTTGCCATGGGCAGCAGTGAGGGTTGGGTTTAAATTCATGGGAATTACAACAAAAACTCAAGCCATCAAAATGAACCAAGAGGTAATTACACTAAGTTTTCTGGGGCTAAAACAAGGAACCTAATTTTCCCACTTGCAAAAGAGTAGTTTAACAGCCCATATTTTCATTAAAGATAGAACAGCAAACTATGCCCATGTATACAAGCAGGGAATGACTAATTTACAAAAGTGTAACTTTACACTCTCTTCCTCCAGGAGCTTTGATGGGGCCAGCAGGCTGCTTTCCCTCCAGCTGCTGCTTTGAAATGAGCTGTTCCTGTGGGTGATGCTTGGCTCAGGCTGGGCGGGCCAGGAGAACCCAGCCACGGCCCATGCTGAGCCTCACCTCGCTGATGGCACATTCCATCTCTGGGAACACTGCACAGGGTACTGACAACTAACACATCCTGGAGATCTCTTCCTTCATATGAACACTCCAGGGCTGGGAGCTATTGCTGTAGAAGACAGCAACCATTTTCTCCCCTTCCCTCCCTGCCCACACAGACAAGGAGCAGCCCTAGGCTTCTCTTCACAGGCTCACAAATGGTCCTCCACTTTCCAGGATCTGTTGTCCTTTGAGGACACAGGTCCCTGTTAGCAGAAATTACATTCAAACACAAAAAACCTAGTGCATGCAAAATCCAGAGTGTCTCAGGCTGGAAACAGCCCACAGCAGAGCTGTCTCCCCTTTGCTCTTCCTCCTGTCCTTCTCTGCCTCCAGGTTTCTCCAGCCAAAGGGAAATATGGGGGTTTCACTTTTACTGTAGACCTCAGTTAATCTGACCTTTTTATAAAAGATTTCTCCATCTGAACAGACATAACATTAGGATCCAATTCTCCAGGACAACTATCAATCACCAGCCTTCTTTACTGGTTTGCATTTTCTGTCCTTGTCTCATTGGAATCTTCCTTGTATTTACTGTTCTTCACTCCAGCCTCATCATTCCAGCCTTTTCCTACCATTTTCTCCCAGTTCCCATACACAATTTACCAAATTACGTTTCCTACCCTCTTCACATTGAAATCAAGTGAGGTCTCAGGATACAGAGGAAGGTCACTGAGATAACTGGAAGGTTAATTATCACTCTAAGTTTTGGTGTTTAAGTGCCTAAGGGTGCCAGCACATTACGGTGCTGGCAGCATACTAGAGGAAAAGTCTGCTCTGCTTCAGCAGCTCTGGGGAAGGAAGGAAGGAAGGAATATTGGTGCACTCTGGGGGTGCAATCCCCACACTCAGTGATGCAATCCAGAAACAAGAGATTAAATCTTACCAGACAAAAAAGAAATTTAAAAATCCGCAAAATTTACTAATTTAGCTGCTGAACTCTAAAAGCTCTCCCTGGAGCAAACAAGCAAAAACTGACTGAATTTTTAATAGCAGCTGATTAGTTAGCCAAACTTTCACACTTCCTTCCTGACAACAGTGAAAGCTGTGCCCTGACATCCTTATGACTACTGCCAAATGGCAAGTCCTTGCTCTTGCATAGGAGCTCCATGATTCTCAGTAACACAATAACTTAAAGTAATGAATACAGACAAAGCATTGTGTTTCCCTCATTTTATTCTCTTGAACAGCAGAAAAATTTCAGCAGATTTCTAAAATGAAATGGAATTTTTCAATCTAAATATTCCAACTACCATCTAAAAGGGGTCTTCTAATGGGTCCTTGCTGTCTAGGCTGTGGCTAAGACAGTAAGAGTGCCAAACGTGTTTCTGGCAAATAGATGAATGGCCAGAAAAAGATATATGTTTTACACCTTTATGAGCCATATGGCCAGAAAATAAACACTGAAACTTGAATTTTGTTTCCCACTACAAGTATTCACTTGTCATCAGTCCACTAAGGGGGATGATGCTGTGGGAGAACACCTGTCTACATCAATTTCTTGTTCTCTTCAATCCATAATTATATATCCCTGGGAAAAAGGTTCTGAATTTCATACCACAGGCACCTCCCAGTAATTATTTCACTCTAAAATTACATTAAAAGTATTTTGTTGAGGTTTTAAATTTTTTTTTCTGTTTCAAAGAAGGCAATATATTTTAATAATCATGTGTTGAAATTTTTTATTAAACCCTCTATAAATTTAACAAAATATTTTTATAGGTTTTTTGTAATATTGAAAACCACCTTCTTTAAAAAAAAGCTAATTCTTAGTCATTCAACACCTGACATGTCAAAACACGAAAATAAGCATGCAATGTTAAGGCTAAAAGGGGACAGCTCTCACTGTGACAGATTAGTTTCAGCAACATCAAGAGCCACAACAGAAAAGCTTCTTGCATCTACTTGCATGAGTCTTATACTTAGCTTACCAACCTTACAGCTCAGGAATTGCTTCTTCTTCGGTCTGTACAAAACCAAATAGAATCAGGGGATCATGCCCTCATGAAGTATCTGGACTGTATAATAGCAATAATTATAGAGCAGTATTATTAACAATCAGCCTACATTTTTCACTGTGACAGATTCAGTGCACTACGGAATCCAACTTTTAATTGAAAAATAGTCAAACTATAGCATTGCTGCTTGCAAAGATAAACTTTTCATTTGTACATGGATGCAGTCTTGTCTCAGTCTAACGCAGCAGCTTTGAGGAAGATTGCCCTCATCTGTCTCAACTGTTTGCTATTTGCTAAACATAACACCTCAAATCTCCCTGAAACTAGAGAGCAAACTTGAGAGAATCTCAGCCTATGTTTTACTTAGTGTGGAAGAACTGCTTCCTTCAAGCATGATTTAAAACAGCCCAGAAGGATTCTCTTCGGATCCCAGAAACTAACGTGCCAAAATTCAGTGTTGGAAACTTGGGTACATACTCTGAAGTATGAGATTAAATTTAAAGTAATTTATATTTAAAAGACTGATGTATCATATAGAAGGTTTATTTATATAGAAAATAGTCACTATAAGACATTGTTCTATGCTGTGCTTAGAAAATCCCAAATTCAGATATCACAACCTTTGATTTGCATAGACATTAGTATGTGATGTGCCCCTCCATATACCCCTAGATACTGCTAGATTGATGCTGCAATAGTGGATGTCTTATTATTTTCTAGGTAAAAAACAGCACCTTCAAGCCTAGCTCTTAGTTAGGGGCCAGTCAACAAATTGCAACTCATAAACTGAGATCTGGTTTTGAAAAAGGGAACCACATGTGAAAAATAACTGCTAAGGCTGCATGATGTGATTGTTGGGAACAGTCAAACCTGCATTAAGAGACATATCAATCTAGAAAATTTATCACAGAAAGAAGAATTCAGACACAAAAAATGTAATACATTAAATTACTTAAATTACAAGGATAATAATTGAAATTTTTGCTTAATCTACTCTCTTTAAAATGGAGGATTGCAGGTAACAAAGATTCCATATTTGTGTACAATTAGAAATACTGCCAACTATATTCAAGGGCTGTTGGAATGCCCTCACAGACAGACCTCCCTAAAACTTTCTCCCTACAATGAATGTTAAGTAAATACATATATAACCTTCTCAAGTTAAGTGAAAGTGAGACAAAAATGTGAAAAAATATTCTGATTGAAAATGTTCATCTTACTTCTGTGAATTTTTGATGTACGCTGCACACAAACACCTCAAAGAATCACCCGAAGTTCTGTTCAGTTAATTACTGAAAGAATCCCCATGTATTTAAGTGGAATTAGGACAACTGACAGAGCAAATTTTTTGCAATAATTTGGATAGTCAGTAAGTGCTCCATGTATTGGGCCTGCCTGAGAAAGAGACAATTTTCCCCACAGCAGCCTCCCAGCGCTGAGCTTTGCACGGGTAGCTAGAAAGGCAACACAGGTATTTTGCCCACTGCTGAGCTGTGCTGGCACACTACCCCAGCTGCCTCCCCAACATTCCCACCTCAGCAGCAGGCAGGAGGTGGGCAAGATCTTGGGAGCAGACACAGGCAGGACAGCTGACCCAGACTGACCAAAGCGATATTCCATACCATATGAAGTCTGCTCAGCAATAAAAGCAATGAAAGCTAAGAAAGAAAAAATGGGGGGCACCCATTATTATGATATTTCTCTTCTGGAGCAAACACTGTGTGTACTGAAGCCCTGCTTCCTGGGAAGTGTCTGGACATCACCTGCTGATTGAAAGTAGAGGATAAATCTTTTGTTTTCCTCTGCTTCTGCACATGGCCTTACTTTTGCTTTATTAAACTGCCTTTATCTTGACATGGGAGGTTTTTTTCCATCTTATTTTCTCCTTTCTTATTTTCCTCCACCCTGTCCTACTGAGGAGGGGAGTGATAGAGTGGCTTGGAGGGCACCTGGCTTCTAGCCAAGGTCAACCCACCCCACTCCTCCAGATGTCATCCTGGAGAAAGCAGTGCACATCTATCTCGCATATTTGTCCCTGGGACAGGTGGCAATAAATTTCAACTTCTCTGCTTTAATTTTGATAGTCAGACAGGAGACAGGCATTCATTTCACAGTGGATTCCTTTTTGTCAGCATTTCAGAATATTAGCTCTTTCACAGACTTCCTAAAACTGAGTCTTAGTTCAAATTTCATGAACACCAGCAGTTGGTTCACATAAAGGTCAGTTTCCTAAGTTTCAAGATTCTCCTTTGTATTGATTCACTTTAGCCATACAGAGAAGATCCAAGCTTACTTCTGCTTCACCACAAAATGTTTTGGATGTTAAACAGTGGGGAAATGTAACAAGTCTGCACTGATCAGTATGTGAAAACATGTTAAGGTAGCTTATGTGGAAAATTGGACCAGTACTGCTTTTACAGCTAAAATCCACTAAAGCACAAGAAAAAAAAGAGTGACATTCCAACAAGACATGCATTCCTACTAATTATCAGGAATCAGAGTGGAGGAACTTCAGTTAGTATTTAATACATCATGGCTCTCTTTTCAAGTAATAGATCTTCTTCCTGGAAGCTAATTTATCATTCAGAATAAAGTAAGATCTTTAATGTTTAACTAAACAATTAATATTTACATAGAAAAGTTATGTTTCTTCTAATAGGCCAGTAGTAATACACAATGCAAATTGCTTTTTCAGTATTTGATATTGGACTGTAATACTGCTAATGTCACTAAAAATGTAATTTTAAAAACACCTGAAGTAACCTTTACAATAACAGTCTAAATAGATTTACGATGGACTTCCAGGTTATCTAGGATCCAGACATGAGATTTTAAATAATACAGATGTTGTCTGTGTGGAGACTTAAAGCACAATTGCACTGCAGCCAACTTAAAGGATCCAACACTTTAGGAAGTGTTATTTTATTTGTGTCACATTATATTGCAAACTCCCACATTGATATCCCTTATATGTTAATTACCAGAGCAACAGCCAATGTAATCACTCATCAGTGGTGGCTCAGTGCCAAAAGATTTTGCTATGGTTCTTGAATTTCTGCACACTATGTTACTGAAAAGAATCCGTGCTACTCCTTCACTATGTACAGTGAATATCTTTGTCTTCCAGATACCTCAGCTATTTTGTTACTCTTACAAAACATCTGTGCAACTACTGCAGAACACTTCGGGTGCTGACAGACTATCAAAAGGCACTTGCTAGAAGAAATCAGAAACATCATCAACAAGAAATAAAAGAGTCACAAAAAATCCAGATAAATGTTTTAATGTAAACAGTGAGAGGAAAAATACACTAACAGGGCTGAGAGTGCAGAATAGACATGAATGGGATGACAACAGAAGAGCATAAAATGAACATGGGGAAAGGTTAGAGGAAGAAAGGAACTGCATTTGGGCTTCACTCCCCACAGCTGAGTTTGCCTACTGCTGAAGCCAAAAGAGGGGATTAGACAATGCCTTTTGCTATGAGGGGCAGTCAAGCTTCTGCCAAGCCTAGACAACTTCCACAAGGAGCAAGAAGGCGTTGAGATTCCCTTAGACACAAGAACTAAGTCTTTGTGCTGGAAAGATGCAAGGTTCCCTTGAGGAGTGGGAGTGAAAGGAAATTCCTTCTACAACCAGAAGGCAGAAGGAAGGCACGGGACTCTCACCCTGCAAAAAGCTCCCCCAGCTCACTTGGGTATGACATTGCCAGAAGGTGAAGAAGAAAAGCATGTGCTCTAACTACAACACTTCAAAAGCCATTCAATGAAAAATATTACACTGGCTCCTATCATGTATGCCTGTATTACAGTGAAATTGTACTTCTTTCAGTTGTATACTACCTTTAAGAAATGGGTGATGTCCATTTATACTGAACCTAAAAGCAAGCTCCTTTACAAACTAAAAACTCTCATGAAAAGTCTGATTCTTTTTCTTATTCAATAATATTTCACATTAGCAATCATTAAAAAAGTATAGACTTAAAGCAGTATTGCTGATCAAATATAATACATTGCATTAGAAATAAATTCCATATTAAAATAGGGACTTTTACTAAAGAATTACCTTTTTTTTCAAATAAATTACTGAAACTTTTGCATTATGAAAGCTCTCAGGCAAAATTAATGGTTTTGTTTTGCAAATTAATTTAGATATTAAAAAATCATATTTTCAACCAAGATCTCAGTTACTCAGATTAAATATTAACCAAAAGCTGTCTTCTGCTTAAATAGAATTTAGCCTTTGAAGTGTTTTTATTAATCTCTTCTGATGTAGGTGCTTGAAATTCTATGAAAGTGCTGCTGCTACCAGTTCTGTGCATCACTTACTGTAATTTATTTTCAGAACATAATTCTATTTATAAATGAAAATCCTATTAAAAGAAGACAAGAAAAATTAGTCCTAGGCTTTGCATTGGTAGAGTAGAAACAAAATGAGCGGCCTAACCTGAAGTGACATTTACAAATTACCTGTTAATTTAAACTGGGTTGAAGGATGACAGAGTTTAGCTGGACTGACAGGAAGTAGCGAAGGAATGACAGTTGGGCCTGTAGTGGCCATAAAGCTCCCATAGCAAGCACATTTATCTGCCTCTCTGGGAAAACCTTCCCTTGTAGTAAATAATATATTTGTAAAAATATTTACTTCGTGGCTGCCCAGTGACTGAACATTCTATGGAGCTGAACTCCTCCCCCATTCCCTCACTCTGCCATCCCCTCCTTTTAATTCTCATTTTTACTAAGGATAAGAGCTCTAAGATGGCCACCTGCCTTTAGTCACATGGTTGATTCATCACCACCCCCCTAAAGCTAAACCACATGATTTCCTTAATGAAAATGAGACAAGAAGTGACAAGGCTTGTATCCTTTAGTAGCTTCAGGATAACATTCATGCCCTGAGACCAGTTCCTTTGTTCACTAGACATTCTTTGAACAGACACGATTGTGTATCAAGGCCATGCAGTGCCAAATATTTATAAGGATAATAATAGCTGCTCTCACTCCACTCACAAATAGCACTGAGAAGACTCAAAACTAAGTGCTAAGAATTTTGTTATTTATTCACTTCTGAAAACCACAATGTTTTCTGAAGGAAAGGCTCTGGTATCTTACACTTTAAATACTTCCCACACGTACAAACTTTTATAAAATATTTAAGGTACAAATGGAATATTTGGGAGTCTTAAAATAATATAGTGACAATTATTTAGGAATCTGTCCCGGTTATGACAAACAACAAAGGACCATTCCAGACACCTACTGGAGCTCTTTTCTGCAAGAGAGTGCCACATGCATGTGGAGATACATATATAGAGGCACGTATGTGGGTTATAGTAAGGCTAACTCAGGTCACACACAAAGTGCTCTGGTGCATGCTTAATGAAAAACACTTCAATATTTTTAAAGAGCAAGCTGGATTTTATGTACACATGGAAATGACTGAACATAAATTTAAAATGTCATACCGTGGTTTAAGGATCTCAAAAAGCAGCATCTCCTGGGCCAGGCTGCCATGGTCTGCCCCTCGCCCACCGTGCCTTGTGCAGCCCACGGGCAGTGCTGGACCCACGCTCTGCTTTCCCCTGGGGTCACAGCCTGTGCTGATATAATGCAGCACGGTATCATTATAAACAGGTCTCTATATTCGCAAGAAAAACATGTCTAAAACCCTCCATGAGCATGAGAGTATTAGTAGAGACAAAATAAATGGTAGGTGGAGATTGCTCTTCCAGAGCAAAGGCTTGATTTCCCATAACCTGTTCAAACAAAATTCAGAAGCCCTCATTATAATGCCATTTTCACAAACCATTATTTTAGAACTGACAGTCAAAACACAGAAATGTCAACCATGATCGAGCCTGTGACACCAAACAAATTCAGGGCTTCTGTAGGTTGGTGTGGAAGACTTGCCAGCAGGTACCATCATCTTGCAGTAGACATTTTAAATGTATCTCATTTCTGATTTTTAATCTTAGCATGGGACCCCTGATTTTTTTCTTTTTAAATAATGGTTTAACAGGGATGTAATTTTACACCTACTGTACAAAAGATTTGCCTTATTTAATAGCAGAATATAAATTCTGGAAGCAAAAAAAATCTTATTATTATGAAAGAATAGTAAAATAAGATCTACAGTACCATTATTTTTTAAAATTAGACATTGTACCTTAGTCAAGAGATCCAAATATAGACCATGCTCTGGCCTGTAGTATGCCATTGATGAAAAATGGTTCTTAAATTCTACTTAGAGTCTAAGAGGGCACAATTAATATTTTGATTTTTCTCAGGAAAAAGAAGGCTCCTTCAATATATAAAAGATCTGAAGCTCTACTGATAGAGGGAGGAAAGTAACAAGAAAGAGTAAAATTGGAAAAAAAAATGGAGTTACTATATTTGATGTGCTAGCCACAGACTTCCTCCCTCACTAAAACTGGTTAGGGTTCATCTTCCTCACAGAAAGAAGAAATGACCAGTGGGAGTATCCAGCTACAGAGTAAGAAAGATCTTTACTTTTGGGATGTTCAATACAATGAGGAGAAACATAATCCCATCTGCAGCTTGACTCTATGATATAGAGAGCTTTCATGTGTCTTCATGCATCTTTCATATATCTTTGGGAGACTGTCTTCCATTTAGATTTGGAGATAGAACTAATATACAACATTTTATTAATTCTCTCCCACACATCTTTGCCCAGAAAACCGTGAATACCTCTTTGACCAATCACAATTATTTATCCCAGTTTATTAAGTGCCCCTGTACTGTAAGACTGATATTCTTGCCCTTACACAGTGTATCAAGGACATATGATAATGATAACGATCAATGTTATTTTAATACTGCACAAAGGCCAGGATGTCAATTCCATTTCTTCATTAGAAAAAAATACTATTGATTATTAACTAGAGATAGCTAGAAATGAAGAAATGAATAGGCAGATTACCCAACTACCAATTACCTGCAAAGACTTAGTCAGGTATCTGGGATGTAAATTAGGTACACGTGCTTCTGGAGGTAGACTTATTCAATATTCAGCACCATTATTTTGATTGGTTTTATTACAGGAGAAGGAATTCAGGGCTATAGTTGTACCAAATGGAAAGAGAGTGGTTATTTTTTAGTTTAGTCATGCCTGCTTTCGAACTATCACATGAAAAGTTCTCTCAGAACTAGTCCAATGAACTGCAGCAAACAGAGCTAATACTCATTGTGCCTCGGGAATCATTAAGTGTTAGTCAGTGACTGAATAACATCAAATACTCTACTGGAAAAGTTTAGCCTCTTCCAAGTGTCTGAATGCTACTCTGGCACCCCTGAGGCTCCAAGCACAGGGTTCACACCATATGTACTTACCTCATATGATCTCTGTCTAGAGAATCTCCCTTGTTTTTGTGTAATCAAAAGATCAAATTGCTTTCTACACATGCAAAAAAGGTAAAATTCACTGCTGTCTGCTGGAGTTTATTCTTACAACTGCAGAAATTCATACCTTTCCCCTTTTTTTCCTTTATTTTTTTTTTCATTACCTACCATCTACTGAATTTTAGAAAAGTTAATTTTGATACCCTGGCAGAAAAAAACAAGATCTACAAGGCACTTTGCAGCTCAGACTGCAGCTTCAGGAGGTCATGTCACTAGATATGAAGTATTCTATGTAGGAGTCCAACCAGCATTCTGAATTCCCTGATTCCTCTTACCCCAGGGAAAATGTGTGCCAGCAATAAGTCATGTGTCTGTATGATGACAGAAAACCTTCTTATTCCTTGTTTGTTAAATAGTCAATTATCTTTGGAAAATGCTCCCAAATTTTTTTTTTTCATTTTATTCCACATCCTAAAAATATCACCACAAACCTAATGCATACAGCTGATGCCCCTTCATCAGAGCCCTTCATTTTCAGAGACAATTTACATTATTAGAATCCTGTTTTCTGCCCCTCTGGTAGCTGAGCATCGCAGTGCTGATCATTCTGAGCAAAGGAGAATGGTTTGCATGCTACCCTCAAATCCTTCTAGCTTTGTCACAGCTATAGGACTTGAAGGAGGAATTAATTCAGAGAAATCCTTTGGTCTGTGTCTCACAGCCAGCTTAGATCTTACAAAAAGAGGTAGAAGCAGGAAAATTGTATTCCTTTCAATTCTGCATCTCTTAGTGATGAGACATCTTGAGGAGCATTACAGTGTTTTCAGGCTGCCATGTAGACATCAGGTAAAACCAGGAAGCTCTTACTTCCTGATTGGAATCACAGTCTAAGCATAAAAGTGATTTAGATGCTTAAATACATTTTCTAAGCACCACTGGGATTCTTGAAAATCACTGTTCTGTTGCAATACCTTCACAAAAGCCCCCACATTAATATTGGTAGCGAGGCTGGAAGCTGCTTAAACATGACCATGTAGAACAGTTTGGTGACTGATCCACACCTGGACCTGACAGCCTTCAAAAATTAGATACCTGTCCATCACCTTAAAAGAGTTCATCAAATAGCTGTCTGTACAGCACTGCCCAGCCCACACAGCAAGCTGGGGGCTCTGTGTTGCTGCCACTCAGCCTAGTGAATCTAGACATTGCTGTAATACTTGGACACGCTGTCGATACCCCTGTGTGATTTGCAGTAATGACTGAACTCAGGTCTCCCTCCTCCCAGGACCCTCATAAGATAAGATCCTCAGTGGCAAGTCTTTCTCAGCAGTGCTCATTGAGGTTGTTTTATTTTCTTTAAATTGCTTAAACATTCTTTGGGACAAAGAAAGAGAAGGGATGTGTTCAGGCTGGCAGCAAGAACAACCCCTAAGACCCAATTATTCATTATTGCACACCAAATTTCCCCTGTATCATTCTGATCATGCCACACAGCAGCCATTTACTGAGGCTACAAGGCAAAGAGCAAAGCAGAAGAATTATCAGGGGGGAGGCACAGAAGGAGCAGCAACAACAGCAAGACACACACTGCATAACAAGCGCAAGGCCATCAGCTGCATACCTACACTGGCCATCCCAACCAAAGGCAGTGGCACCCCAGAGATGCATGGAAACTTAAAGAATGAAGAAGATAGGGAGCACTTTCCTTTAGATGCCATAAAACCTACAAACCAGGGTTGAAACTTCACTTGTAAACTTCCTGCCTTAATCAATCATAGATGAAATGCACAAAAAATACATAAAAAGAAGGGTAGGGTATACAGGACATAGATATCCACAACAATTTGTTGATCATTTGCCATCTTCTCCTTCTACAGAGGCAGCTTAAAAAAAATGTGCAAAAGTCCAAAGAATGCACTTCTAGGAGTAGTTTTTCAATGGGGGTAGTTTTTCAACCTACTAGTCACATAAACTAAGGCAGTATCTGCCAGAAGTAAAACTTCTTTCTTTTAAAGGTTCTTTTAAATAATGCTGTGTTCTTTCCCCTCTTTACTTAGAGGAGGCTCAGATTGATGGATTTGCTGATTTCCAGAGGAATCTTTTAGGCTTTGAGCAAGATCCTTATTGCTGATGATAACACACACCAGAAAGCATACAATCATTTTATTCCCACTGGAATACGTGAGACATTTGGAGACTGTTTCCAGCTTTGGCAATAGCTCCATGCTGTTATGACATCAGCTTCATTATCACGGCCACTTTCATGTGATTCTTTCTAGCCCGCAGGGACAGGGGCCTGGAGTGGCAGTTTGTGACAAAACCTGTGCTGCATTCTCTGGAACCTCACTGAGTCTTTTTTCCAAACTGAGACTTTCACACCTATGCTCAGAATACCAAATCTTTAGGCAGATGACCAAGGCAAGACTGAGGCATCCATACATAGGATCTTTGGAGCATTCTTTAAAAAAAAATTTAGTTCTAGCCTTCATGAATGTATATTTCACCATGTCAGAGTGAACAAAGTGGGCTGTGACAAGCAAATGCTTACTTGTCCATTGCTCTCCATTTCTTTGTGTTCATTTGGATGCTACAATATTAAAAAGCAGACACACTGAAAGCAAAAAGTATTACTGGCAGAAGTCTCCCATTCCCTTTCTTATGGGAAAATAATAAAATAAAAATATATTATTCCTTCCATCTATTTGTATTACTTTTTTGACCAGTAAAAATTTAAGATGCAAATCCTGACATCTGCCATGAATATTTGTAAGTCTAAACTAAACTGGGAGAACTGGTTAATGTAAGACTTGCTAAAAACCCTAGGGCTCTTTCTGGATACACTCTGGCCAAGATATGCAGTCTAAGGAGCTCTTGTGGCTTTGCTTTGATTAAGATAGTATCTAAGTAAATAAATATTTTCACCATCGTGTGCCTTGGGGATGAATATCTGCCCTTATAGCCACAGTAAAGGCCCTTAGGACCATGCACTGGCCAAACACTGAAACTGTTGTCAGAGTCAGTGCTCCTTCCCAGGGCAGTCTGAAGGATTTCCTCGAGCTTGAACAAAAATACTGAGACAGTAGTTGTTTAGACCTACTGTGGTTTTTCAAAGATAAAAGACTTTGATCATTAAATGAAAATGGATAATGTCCCAAATTCACCCAGGGAACACAGCTATAGAATCTCAGGAGAGTTTCTTCAGTGGGTATATCCTTCCCCATTCAGGGCATCTGCTCTTTGATAAGATCGGTTAATTTGTGTATCTTAAATGCTGACTGGCATACAAGATATACAAGGTATACCAGATAGAAATAAATACATAACATTTTAGCTCCCTTAATTTTACCAGACAGATTTAATAAATGCACATAACTAATGGGTATATAATGACTTCCTAAACTCCTACTTGTAGATCATGCATTCTATTTCCCAGTATATCTTTTTTTTTTTTTTTTTTTTTTTTCCCAATGAAAAATTAAATTGGAAAGTCAACAAGAAAGAAATCATATTGGGGACTTTTTCTATCCATTCATTTACATTTTCACTCTTTGCAGAATGTGGATAGTATATTTTTATGGCATGTTTGGTTGCTATTCAAAACATTTTTTTTAATTGAATAGCAAAATTGTTAGGTGAGTAGAATCCTGTATGCATAATAAGAGCACAATTTAAAGGTGTCCCTAGGCTAATTTATGAAGCACTAAATCAATTGGAAAGTTTTTCCTTTTTCTTAAAGAGGAAACATGCTTTTTCAGCTGGTTTTCTCTGTTTTCATGGTCTGCACATTGATCATAGCCTGGTACAGTTAGCCAAATGCATATGGGTAAAGAAATATCTGAGAGATGAAAATAATGACATGTACACTCTTTGTTGGTTTGTCTCACTTCCCTTCCTAATTAAATTCTCCATTAACTAGTGCACAAGCCATTACTGAATAAGGTGCACAGGCACTGACCAGTGTGATAGAGAATACAATTAACACAAGAGTTTTGCACACAGGTATCTGTGATTGCACAAAGACCAGGCTGTAAGTTAACAAAAATGTTATGTGAAATACCATTCTTCACAGCCCAACAAGGACGTGCACATTAAGTTTCCAATAAACTATGGGAAAAATGTGCATTCCAGAGTAGGTGTTGTTGCTTCTTACTGTGGCTGTGTGAAAATGATCCTTAGAGCACACACACAGATCTCAAAGCACATTACAAAAGCAAGCAGGTAGCACTCCCATTTGTATCAATAGCAGACAGAACCACATAGATGGCACAAACTTCCTGACTCATCCAGCAACAGAGACGAAAAAAATAAAAAACCAAGGTTCTTTCCTAGATCAGCACATTATTGCTGACTCTCATTTTGCATTTGTTGATAGTGCCTTACAGAAACATGTTCCAAAGTGATATTTTATCCACTGATAATTTTTATGTATGGCAGTTGCTGGACTTTCCCAGTCCAAAAGTCCTCTGAGGAGAAATAGTTTGCAGTTCATACACTGCTCTACAGATAGCCCAATAAAGATAGCTTGTCCTAGTTTCAAGCATAAGAAGCTACACAGAAAAACTGGTAACAGGACATACTCAACAGTTTTGGACTGACTAATATGTGCACTCACCTTACACAAGTAAAAAGCTGTTCTTGTGAAAAAGGCAGAAAAGACAGCAGAAATGTCAACTCATTGAGGGCTATTCTGACAGTGTAGCAATTGACTGAGAAAGCAGTGCCTATGTTATAGATGCTTTCATGTTTGATTTAAAATGCAATCTGTTCCATTATTAAGTACTCTCATCCTGGGACATTAAATTAGACATATTGTGGAAATTCCAAAGTCCAAACACATCACCAATTCTTAAATTGGTAACGCTTATGTCCTAAACTGGTAAAATAGACCTTATTTTATCCAGCAGAACTGCACTATGGGTTCAAAGAGCTAGTATTTGATTCTATGGTCATGTTTTACGGCTCTTCTTAACTAAAGAGAACCTAAGGAATTGCATTTATATATTTTTGTCCTTCAGAAGGACAAATTATACTTCCTGTTCATGTAACTATCATGAATGCTGCATCCCCTACATGATACAGTTTAAAGAGTATAATTAGCAAAATACAGTCCTTACTTGTCATACAGATGCCACCATCTGACGCTGAAAGGCAGAATATTCTATTCTTGTATCAGTGTTGACAAATCCAGAATAGCTTGAACTTTACAAGATATCCTGTCCCAAGAAGCTGCTTTTCTAATACAAGATTTTTTACACCTGTTATCTATGGGAAGAATAGAAAATTACTCACAGAAATATCATTTGGACTTTTTAAAATACCTTGCAGCATTTTAGGTTCAGAAACTGAGATAAACATATATGTTTCTATTTGGAATACATAATATTATTCCTCTATCATTTTTATTTGAAAGCAAGCTGTATTTATTTAGTTGGTTTTTTCTCTGTGATACCTTCTTCTTTACAGCTATGTAATATCCACACCAAAGGCTGTTGAACCAGCTGCTTAGTAGTTCCTCAGAGTAGTTCCTTCAATTACTCTGAAAAATCTCTTCCAAGATGCCTTGCCATAAACTCTCCAAAATCAGAGCAGCCATAGAAAATTGTGATATAGAAGTCCTTAACAGCGCAATATGCAATCCAATATTACATCTGCATGTGTACACTTAGGTTATTTTAAGGTAGGTTTTGAAACCCTCAGGCAGCATACTGGACTGGGTGAACAGTCAGGACCACTGGAAGATTTTACTAAGAAGTTATGCCTGGATTCACCACAGGAAAAGGCAAATTGGGCAAAGAGAACTTATCATGGCATTTAATGACATTAACATGCCATTCCACTGACACTGAGGAGGTGTGACATCTATTCCACAGGCTGGACATGCAGTGGGTAGTGAGAGAAACGTCCGCTTAATTCAACAGACATAGAATTTTACCAGTTGGAAGTAACTGGGCTCTTTGAAGGCAAACAGGATCAACATACATGCACTATTTAAGATCCACTAAACCCCTTTCTGAGGGCATAAGCACTGTACCTGTCTCATGCTGGCCTCATTTGCATGACTGAAATTCATCCCAAATATACCACATAAAATACTGTAGAATTTCTGTGCCTGCAAGAAGAAAAAAGGACTGTTCCTAATGTTTTATTAAAGTCTCGTAATTCTGAACTAGCGTGATGCCATTTTATATGTGTTGGAAATATCCTCACGAATACCTGTGACAAGTGTTATTAACATAAAATAAAAAGTAGAATTGGGCATGATTTAAAATTTAGACACGCACTTGCCACATTTAAAAATGTACTTCACAGATATATTTTTAAACCATGTATTTTTCAAAAACAAGTCAATTCAATGCCTTATATTTTGAGTTTTAATTCCAATCAAGCTAATTTCTAGTCATCATGAACACATACCTGCCAGTAATGAAGGTTGTTTAATTAGGTCCAGATAAAATAGCTACAATTCTGTTTCTGATCCACCTGTCAAAGCAAATCAGTCTTTTACATGACTTTAAGAAAACAAATTAGACTAGCTGATGATTTTTTGAATATTCAAGTAGACATACTGAAGATAAATCCAAACCATACTTGTGACTGAACAAAAGCCTGGAACGTGACCACAAAGATGAAGAGATCTTGTTCTGCCAGAAGCAGATTTCCAAGCTTGGCATTTGAGGATTATGAAGTCAAGGACAGGGTGCTAAAAAGTGCTACTGGAAAGGATAGCAGTGGCTTCCACAGCTTAAGGCAAGGTAACATTTCAATGCTATGTAAAATTAAATACAAATAACAATGTTAAAGGTCCTACTTAATGCCCCAAAGCCAGGTGATTTCAGAATACACGTGTCCAACTCATGCCACTATAGTTCTATGGAAAAAAACCACAAGTTTTCTGTTCCTGCCACTGTTACAGAAACAAGTAGAAAATCTAAAAGGGCTTATAAGCTTGAATGCTAAAAAATAATTTATTTTTATTTGGATTTTAAGATGGGCTGGTAGGCTGTATACAAAAACATTTACTGGTAGGCAGATGGCAACAAAAATTGACTGTCACAAATGGATTTGACATATATTATGTTAATTAAAACAACTTAGTACAACTTAGTACTCTGAGAAATTGCTAGTGTTTGCTTAATACTATAGCAGCTCAACCAACAAACTCCAAAAGTGTAAGGCTAGGCATAGGTGCTAGGCAACAGACTAGAGAGAAAACAGTGATTAAAAGCACCTCTTAGACACAAACTGTAAACATCCAGAACACAGAAAAAAACGTAACTCAAACTTTAATATAGAAATTATCTATTAGGCTCTGGTATGCAAATCAATCAACATGTGCTTGCTGTTTCTGTGCTTACTGTGTACTCAATCCATTAAGTGAGAAGTCACCAAAAATGGCAGGGTCTCATGTGGTTTTTCTCATTTGAGACTACCAGTTATTCTGCTCAGATGTTACTTCTCTCATTCTTTGATTCCCTATCAATGCAGTTGTACTGATGTTACTTCTTAGAGCACTAACTTTTTTCCAGTCATTTATGCAGATTGCATTGGCAATTGTTGTGCCTTCTAGACTATGAACTTTAAAATTTTGATTGATTTAAAACTCATGATGACTTGTTCTTTTCTTCTGACTGGCATTCTAAGCACCATCCTCAAATTGTCTTTAATTTGTTTAGACTGGATATTATTTGATTTGGCTTTCCAAATCCAGTGAGAGTTAAGTGATTCTATCACATGTATGCACTGATTTCTTACCTTACGCAGATAATTCCTGTAAAATACAGTTATGGTAGAAACAGGGCACAGTTGTTATGAGCGGATCAGTTTCCATAATGTTTGATGGGTTTAATTATTTTCTCTATGAATAAAATCCAGACCAAATAAAGTCATAGTTTTTCCATTTACCCCATCACATTCATATGAGAGGAAGTTATGAGTATCAAAGTCTGAAAATACATTCATGTTTTGTTAGTCTCTTTACTTCACTGAAAGGAAACTTGTTAGATGATGCAGTCTGACTTGAATCTCACAACCTTATGTTGTGAAAATAGCAATGCATGAACTTGTTATGCCAACATATTATGAATAGTTTAACAGGTTCTCCTTGAAATGAGGATATCACTTTTTTTCACCCTCAGCTAGTTTTGCTCAGGTTACAAATGGAATGAATTAGATGAGTCAGAGGATGAGATTTTTTTGAGATTATGTCATTAGGTCTCAGTTTGAGAAGCTCTGATTATTGACTTGGTTGCCAAACTAAGGAACAGAATTCCATAAGTGATTCATACTCACTCTCCTTACCTAGAATACATGCAATTCTTCCTACTTCTTTCTAGTACTGGATGGAAAATATTACCTCTTATTTCTGCAGTTCTGAAATCACAGGCTGATATGCCCCTGTCTGGATCTGTGAGAAAGAGAAGCAGCTATAGGCTGCTGGCTGTTTAAAAGCAGGCTGTTAAAAAGTGTTGTTTTCACCTGGGCATTTGTACACAATCTACTCCTGATGTTGTATATAACCATATGCTTTATATTAATTAGGCACCATGTCCAAAAGACTACAGATTCTTTCATTGTCACCTTCACCATTTTTAAAAAGGATTGTACTGAGGTATTTTATTTATGTGCTTTTTTTCCCTCTAGATCAGAAGTAGATTGTATTTATTTGAAATATGGTTAGATCAGAAGTAGATGATATTTATTTGAAATACAGTTGCAGCATTGTTTCAGAATATATCATATATTACTGCACTTTGGGCCTGCAATATATTGCAAAACTCCTTAAGACTAAAAAAAAATATAAAACTGGATTTTTGCTTCCCATTTTCTGGAAACAAATAGAAGCACAGAATCATAGATTATTCTGAGCTGGAAGGAATCCACAAGGATCATTGAAGTGCAACTGGATCTGCACAGGGCAGCACCAAGAATCCCACCATGCACCTGAGAGTTTTGTCCAAAGGCTTCTTGAGCTCTGCCAGGCTGGTGCTGTGACCACTGCCCTGGGGATCTGTTCCAGTGTCCAGCCACCCTCTAGGTGAAGAACCTTTTCCTGATATCCAGCCTAAACCTCCCCTAACACATCTTTATGCTGCTTCCTTGAGTCCTGTCACTGATCAGCGCCTGCCGCTCCTCCTCCCCTCACGAGGAAGTTGTGGCTGCAGTGAGCTCTGCCCTCAGCCTCCTCCAGCCTGAACACACCCGGTGCCCTCAGCTTCCCCTCAATGCCCTTCACCACCTTTGTTGCCCTCCTTTGGACCCTCTCTAATAGCTTTCTTGTCTTCTTATACCACAGTACCCAACACTGTCCCCAGAACTTGAGGTGAGGAGGTTGCAGCGTAGGGCAGAGAAGTACAATCACCTCCATTCATTGCTGCCAGCTGGCGATGAATCATCTGCTACATCATCATCACTGCTTCTTGCAAGACCTGAAGCCTGGATTAAAGGTGTTAAGAATACTGGCAAAATTTGGCCAGTGTTAGATTATTTATGTTCACACTTTGCTGGCACGTGCACTCAGATTATCAGCTATATGACTTAGAAAGGATTTTACCACAAGGAGCAATGAAGACCACAAGATGCCACTAACTCTACTGTCATTTGACCAGTCTAAACTGGTTGATACAAGAAGATGTTTGTTTATTTGATCTCTATTTACTATAAAAATTGCTATTCAAGATTTTGCTAAACTCTCTCCAAATTTCTGCTTCTCTGCAGGTCACTGGCTGCAGCAAGCCTGCCTTTTTAAGGTGCTTTGTGTCATTTGTTGGTGTTAGGACGATACAGTTACTTGCTTATCCCACCAGAATTGGGTTTTTCACATCTATGATGCTGTGTGCTCCAATTAATTTTTATTTCATCTCTCACCTAGCTTTAGTATATATGGCACATAGTTTCACCAGTTTTACACCCTTCATCAGCACAAAACTCAGCACTTTATTAGTGCTTATCTGTGTTGCAAAAGGGGCAAAACCCCACGACTTAGATTGCAAGCTTGCCTCTTCAGAGTTCTCAAAATCATGCCTTTAAAACACTCTTTCAACAAGCAAGTTTGTGTTGCACCTTTTTCCTCAGCTACAGAGAGCAGGGAGGTGGGGCATTTCACTGCGTAAAAAAGCACAACCATTTTGAACATCTCATGTTTTAATGCTATTAGCTCAAAGCATTGAATTAGATTGAGGAAGGTTAATGACAGGTTTCAGTCATGATTGCAGTGACCATGATAAAGGAAAGGGGCACAAGAATGGCAGTTTTAACAATTAAACCCTCTCAACACATTACTTTAACATTATTGCCATAACACAGTGAAATGCCACAGTTAATCAGATCACAGTTACTGCCAACTCTCTCAACCAAGTTCTTGTGTTGGGATGTTCTACAAGATAATCATGTTCTTCATTAATGCTTAGTAAAGGTGGATGCCACACAAATTAGTATCCTTAACTGTTTATGGTTATAAATATAGGAGTTATTTGATTTTCATTCTAATTTTAAATTGGCATTATAAATACACAAAGTACAGTCAAATCCCTGTTCCCCTGTAAATCTCAGTTTCCATAAAATAGAAGGCTACAAGCACCAAGCCATGTTGCACCATACAAGGCTTCCAGTATATGCTGGAAGTATTTTGCTTGCCTCACTAAATACCAGAAGCAAGTCTGTCACTAGATCAGTCAGCAACATCTTCTTGTTTCAAATATTTATTTCTCTGCCTCTATTAGGTTGTAAGCAAACATCTGATTGATTGTAACCTCCTGCAGGGTCCCATCACATTTTAGGATTGGCCCTTTCTCCATATCAATAAAATTCAATCACAATGTATTTCTAGTGCTAACACATGTCAGAGGACTAAATTATTCTACAAAGAGGTCACTTTTTGCTGTAGTATGCTCTCATGTACTCACTGAGGACACAAAGAAATCAAGAAGCCCAGGCTTGCAGAGGAAGAAAGACAATTTTGGCCAGCAGTAACAGTGTTAGATGTGGATGTACTAGACCCCAGTTCAAGTCACTGATTCCTCTGTGCCTTGAGCAAGTGAGTGGGATTACTTCTATAAATAGGATTAAGAGCACTTACAACTACAACTCCAGGATATTTCAGAGTTAAACAATTAAAGGCTTTTGGCCTGTTTAGATACTTTAATAACACAAACTACCCAAAGCAGAGAATAATGAGAATGTCTGGTAAATGTTTTTAGTCTCTTCTTTATATAGTGGGGGGTTGTGGCTTTTACAATGTTACAGCTATTAATTTGGGGAAATAGGTTATGGGAAGGTTAATGAAAGGTTTTAATCATAATTGTGATGACCATGGCCTAACAAAAGCCAGGGAATCTTGCAATTAAAAAAGAAAACCAAAATTCTATTTATCCACTGACACAAAGAAATGCCACCATTAATTATACACCACATTGATTACTAAAGTTGTCATGCATCCTTTTGACACGACAATCACTGGAATGGTGATATTATAACACTATCCACCAATACTAACCCTCTACAACCTTCAGTTATTTCTATTGTTCAAAATGATCACATTGTTTGCGTAGACTTGAAGCAGAAAAATCTGATGGAAATCTGTGACTTGGATCTTTCTTTACCATACTATAATACAGAGCAGAATCCTCCTCTTTGTTCATAAAAATATGTACCTATAAAATAATATATGTACTGTCTGCTGAATATTCTCTACTATTCATGAAGTTAAAATTAACTCCTTATTTTAATTGCTTATCAGTTCCATAAGCATAATTCCCATGATTTAACCTGCTTTCATGGGGATCTGCTACCTTTCCATATAGAACTTCACATTTTTATGAATTTTTACTGTTTAAAATGTATATGTATGTAAATTATTATGCATCTGAGCCTTTCACATCAGAGGTACACTATAAATACTAAATCAACGTGGAAAACATCATGTCTGCTTTAACTTGACTTGATTATGGCTAAATATGAAAAAATAAATTAGCATTTTACTCTATTTTTAGTTGTCTTCATTGTATTATACTGTATATTTGCTTCAAGTGTGTAGATTAACACCTCTCCCAACTATTTCCTATAGGTTTATGCTAATAAAGTGCAATTTAAAACAAAACATGAGGGACTAGCAAGAGAAAGTCAGGTGTCTAATACAGATGTTCCTTAACTGAAGGACAAATATGCTGAAAATCTTGGGATACTGAGTTTTGCCTTTTCTCAGAACAAACCTACCTACTGCAGCTGGTAAATGTAGCACAAGTTGTGTTAAAAAAAGGCTGAGACAATACAAAGCTTTCTTCTAATTTAGATTACATTTTTGCTCATGTTTTCCATAATTTATTATTGATTTCTCTTAGATTTATTACTATATTTGAGCTAGTGATTCAAGTGATTTTAAGAATAAAGCAAATAAAGCTACAAAATGCTGCAATTCAGCAATTATGCCAAAGACCATTTTTCTTCTACATGGACGTGATTGACATAGGAATGTGACTCAGGAAGAAAACATTATTAATATGAAGAAAAGTTACAACTTTTGAATTATGTTGTCTTGCCTTGGAAGTAATTCCCTGGGTTAGATCTGCATTGCATATTCTGATAAGTATATATAGATTCTCTTTACACATTTTAGCTTCCTTAATAATTTTGCTAAATGCAGAAGAGGGGAAAATAAAGACATATTATTAATAAACAAGCAATTAAACAGGTTAGGGCAACAATGCAATGCTGGTCATTCAGGAACCCTGTGCTAATTTTAATTAGCTACTTTCCCTTGCTTTCAAATGTAATTAAAGCAGCTTAGTTGTGCTCAGTGATGCAAACCACCTTATTTAATCACTAACATTATTTCCCTGAACTATTAATGATTTTCAAAATGCTTGTTTATGCAGAATTAGAACAGTAATTATCTTACCAGTTAATTTTGTACCTTCACATTTCACACCTTGCTCAAACGTCATTCATTTACCATAGCCTTTCTGTCAAAACAAAGAAATGCTTGTTCTAAATGTGCTTCTGACTGCCAAATTGAAAGCCAAGTTTTGTAACACTAATAAAGTAGCTCCCAAGTGAAACAGGTGTAGTAATTTAGACCCTTCCTGTCTTAAGCTTGCACGTACATGCTATGTCTTTTCTTTATTAGCTTTAAAATGAGAGCTTGGTGTGCAAAATAAGCTATTTAATTCAGACTTGTGGAGCAGAATATAATCTTTAATTTAAACTAGAGCCGTAAAAAAAGGCCTTTAATTTTAACTGGCATGTGCGTGTGAATTTGAATTAATAATCCAGAAAATTGAAACTGTTTTGCTGCTGTTGCTGGATAGTGACTGTTCTTCACATGTCCTTAGTTTTCACTCACTCCATTTTTCCCTCCCAAGCTTTGCTTAGTGTCTATTCCATGATGTTCCTTTCTTACAGAAAGGGAATTATTATAAAAAACAAAAAAAACCCTTGATTGATTGAACTCTTGTGAAAACATATTGTGTTGAAAGAAATTCTTATGTCTATATATTTTGGTTTACAAAAAGACTATCATTGGTATATTCATTACATCTATTTAAGTCAGAATTTAAATACACCATGAATTTATACTTCATAAATCAACAGATTTTTTCCTGTCATATCTTTTAGTGTAAGTTAACAACTAATTGTGGTCTTATAATAAAAAAATACAACAGCCTTACAATCAGCAAATCACTCTTTCTCCTGACTCTTGTGAGAAAGGGAAGTCTTCCCTATTACCATGAAAACTAAGCAACTGCCTAAAGTAATAAAAAGAAAATTTGTGGCAGAATGAGAAAAGAGGAAACCCCATCTTTGAGGTGCTCTGAACAGTCTCGGAGGTCTCCCACGCTCGCCCCAAGCTGCCCAAGTTCTGGCAGTGAGCACTAATGGCTGCTGCTGCCTGGGAGCCAGATGAGCAGCCCGTGAAGAGTCATTCTGACTCCTGCCTCTTGGCCACGTCACACTAAACATCTATCTATGTAATCCAATTCAATCAAGCTCAACATTTAATCCACAAAACTAGAAGACAGCCTAAACATCCCACTGTAAATGAGGCCTGTCCTGTATACATTGCATCTGTGGATAGCACAAATACACATCTGGCAAAATTCTTTCTGAAGAAGGGGACAAAAAAGACTGGATTTGATGTAATGCTTCTACTGCTTACATAATTTTTTGCAGGAAACATAACTGTAAACATAGTATAAGATCTCAACTTTTAAAGGCTTGTTAATGCAATTAAACATAAAAGCAGTGAATTTGACTTCCACTGGACCCCTTTAAAGGGTGAAGTTACACATGTAAGAAAAGGGGACAGCTGGATGTACACCTAAGAGGCTAACAATAATTTTGCATGTGTTCATTAGAGGTATGGAGTTACTACAGTCAAGATTTTAAATACTATATCAACATTTGGCAAATATTCCATCTAAATACATTATAAATAATACAAAAGAAAGCAAATCAATACAAAAAACCTGTTTTAGTTAAAAAGCCATATTTTGTCTAAAAGCTTTACATGTGCCCTGACAAAGTAGTTATATTTTAATATATTTAAATGTATTATATTTTTCCAGAAATTCTATAAATTTGAGACAGCTAAAATTATTTCAATATTTTCAGAATACCCAAGATTCATGGTCTCCTGGCAACTAGCAATCACATGGCTGGAGAGGTTTTGGCCTACTGTTACAATGCCATTATATGTTTGGTTGATGATTTATTCAAACCCAGTTGCAAACCTGCTGTTAGCTCCCTCATTGCTTTAATGCAGCCAGTCTACCATTCATAACTGTCAAAAACCAATTCATTGGGACTTGAGCTTATTAAGCACCCAAAGTGTGTACTGAACATAGGCAGTTTTGTGCCTCGGAATGTGAATAAACACTATCCTTTGCATTCACTTAAACTGAGTCTCTGATGTTTTTAACACCAGGCATTATTTTTATCTTGTTATCAGAATACTCAGCCATGAACTCCAAAGAATCCATTGCGCAAAGCCTGGTGTTAGCAGGTGTCAGTAAAGCCTGGCAACCTCCTGTCTAACAGGGCACAGGCACAGAGGGAGAGGGTGGCTTAAGACACCGTACTTGCAAAAAGTTACTGCAGGCACAGAGCACAAGCTTTATGATTTCACACAGAAACAGGAAGGACAGGCTCATCTTATGGATACAGCACAGTACTTGGAGAAACAATAATGGACTTATTTTCTTAAATACTGCTTTATTTGAAAGGAGAAAGATGGCTCTGGCAATTAAATGAGTAATCACAGTGGATATTTACCCTATTGAGGACAATATATCAATTCTCTTGGTCAAACATGCCAACTGTATAAATAATATAAGGAGGAAATGGCTTTTGAAAATAAAATATTACTTAACAAGATCATTTATATTTTAATCTAATGTTAATTCAATTGTCTCAAAAAGGCATATTTGAATTGCAGGCTTTTATAGTTTTTCATGTTGAACAACATGGTAATGTGATTTTTCTCCATTCTGTACACATAACGAACATTCTAAAATGTGTAGCCACAATTACACAGCAATAGTGTGCAGGATATTTAATGCTAGACTGGGAAAAAAGCTGGTTCAAACCATTTGGTTTAAAACAATCATAAACAGCCACTTTAACATAATGATTCTAGTATAATATGCTTTGCTTACATTTTAAGAATTGTAGTGGGGAAAAGATAACATTCTGAGCATTAATTTAATTTAAATTAGGACTTCTGTACTAGAATTCAAGTTCTGACCAAATAATAATTAAATAAAGTTTGAGGTTGTTTTTCAGGGGTTTTTTATTCTGACACAAAGGACTCAGTATTTCTTGAAAAGGAAATTATTACAAAAATGTCAGCAAGAATAATTGGAGGGTCAGGAGGTTTCTTCTTGAGTGTTTGCTGATGTTGTGCCCATCCCATCAAGAATTTCAAAAGACTAATAAAGTGGCACTCTATCTTCTGGACAGTTTGATGTTTGTCTTTGCTGTCAAGCAAAAGGGGATGCAATTCCATTCATACCGAGAAGATTAGAATAATGCAGAAAATATGACAAACCAGAACAATTCACAACCAGTCAACACGCTGAGGGATCTAGACTCCTTTAGTACATAGAGTCTGACACACAGGGCCCTGATGAATCAAGGTTGTTCACTAATAACAAATGTACTTTCTTACTAGTGCTTCACATTTTCATAAAGAATTTAACACAAATAACTTCTTAAAATTACTCAAAATCATCATGACATCAGTTAACTACACTACACCTTAACCTGATGCTGTAAACAGAACAGGCCTCTGCTTACACTTAGGAGTGGCTGCAACAGGACTATTCTGCACTGGACATGGGAGTCCTTGCAGGAAAAACCCTTCCAGAACTATTGGCAGAGTCATGACAGAGAGGTATGAACATATATGTAAGCTTTTCAAAAGAACAATCACCCTAGAAAATTAATCATCATTCCTTTTCTACAAGATTTTCAGTTCAAACTCAGGGCTTCCTTTAACATAAAGAGTGGACACAGTACTCCAGGCTGTTCCATTTATTTTGTGGCAATGTAATGCAGTTACATTTAACTAGCCATGAACTGGCAAATATATACAGTGTTTGGGCTTCACCTTTAAATAAAGTTTACTGCTGCTCAGAGTTAATTAAAATCTTCTGCAAACTTGAAAGAAAGCTTAAAGAAATTTAATCTCTGTATCTATTTTCATGGTTTCCTACAGAAGTACCTATTCTTTGGAAAGTCAAGGTACTCTGCAGCACTCCTGTGGTCTCTTTCAATGTATTACACCAAATGCAGTTCTTTTTTCAGTACTGTCTTAACTCTCCCTGAACATTTAATGATTACTCAGAGATGACATCAGATGAAACTTTGGTAGAACCAATACTGATTACCTTTTTTTGCCTTGATCCAATATACAGGAGATAAAGGTTTCATGGAATAATGGCTGGGTGTTTGCATCCAACTTTTCACACCATTAGTGTAATGACAAACACACAGAAACACCTAAATCTAACTCGCTCTGTACCAAACTGGCATTATAGCTCATCCTCCCTCATCAGATACTCAGATCTGTTCATTTATGCCATGTCTCCAAATATAGGAATGCAATGAAATGAATGAAACAAAAAATGATGGGTAGTAGTAATTTCTAGTCTTCAAATTATTTAACCATTTCTTATTCAGAGACATAATCTGGGAGAAGTAATCAACAGTCAAATTAATCAAGGGATGCTATCAGGGAAGGGAGGAAAATAAGATCAGTAAGCCAACCAGGGCAGATTTGCTCTTCAAAGAAGGGTCTAATATAAATAAGGAATATTTTAAAAAACCTGTTTATTTCTGTATAACCTGTTTCTTAAAAATTATGGCAATTACACAGCCTCCTAAAATAGCTGCCCCCATCCTCCACACAGCATCATAGAATGGAAGATTGCTTCTTTCCTGATCTGTAATACAAATTTCTTTTCCTACACACAGGAAGAAGAAGAATATCCTGCTCAGCATTTAGTGAAAACAGGGAACAACTGGTCACAATCCTATTTGTAGCAACCATTCAGAACTTACATTATTCACCCCTCAGTCTTTTCTTAGCTAGGTAAATCCAGAAGTTTCAAGGGAGCTTGTTTGTTATATTTCACAAGTCTTTATCTTGACCAAAACTCAGACAGAGTATTGAATCTCAGGTCTAACACTTCAAAGGGTAATTTTCTCCCAGATTTTAAATCTGTAATTAAACCCTGGAGTCTTTTTCCCCCCGTACTTAATAAGATCTTTAGAATTCTAAAGTTAATCATCTGAATGCTTCCAAACTCTTCTCAACTGGTGTCAGCCAAAAATTTTTTATTGCTATCTGCTGCTATATCATCAGAGAGTAGAACTGCATCGATGGGACACCCTGGGGAAGTTTGTTGTGTACATCTCCGACTTGCAAAATTAAGTATTGCTATCTTTGAGTATTTTTAAGCATTTATGTAAATGTTATACTTAGCTTCACCCAGGTAATGGTTTCTTGCACTACAATCTCTATGTTTTAAACATTAAAATAACATTTTAAAACATCAGGGTTTTTATTTCAATCAGAGAGCAGATCACAGTTCTTTTGTGAATGAACCTAAGTGAAATGAAAGGCAAGGGATACCTCATCTGCCTTAAAAACTGATGAAAGAAGATATTAATTAAGAGGAAAGTGAGGTCATCAACAAGCAGAATGCCAGGAAATATCATGGATAAAGACAGTTTTAAAAACTGTCTATATTACTGATCATAAGCATGGACAGTTAAATTTCCCACTGAATTTTCAAAGGCAGCAGGACTACACAAGTCAGGTAATAGTAGTAGTTTTGCTTTTATGTACAATCTGAACTCTCAACTCCTATATAATATGCTTTTTTACTGGAGAAAAAAAATTTGTTCTTCCCTTACTCTTCCATACTTGAAAGACTAACAACACAATTAGTATGAATAAGGTTTGCTTACATAACACTGCTAATCATACCTCAGAGCCTTGGGTTTCCATAGAGGCTAAAATACACACAAGGACTGAGTCTCCTTCCTTTGTAGGACACTCTCCACAGAAGACACTTTCCTTCCATCTTGTAGATCTCAGGCCACATATCCCTGGCCTTTGGCTCTGCCTATTTGTTTTTTTTCTCATGCATTCTGACTTTTCATCTATTCACAAGAAGATGAGTTTTTATTTACCAGCTCATGGCCCACAAAAGCAGTGTGACAGATTGTAAGTAGTGTTTCCACATCCTTCCCTATGAAAGTCCTTTAAAAAAACTTTCAATCTATAAAATATCTACCCCATTCTTTACAAGTGTATTTCCATATTTCTTAAAAAATAGTATTCTGACATGAAGTTAGGTATGAGAGAACATCAGGTAAGGAAAGCATAGTTTATACCAACTTTAAATATGACAAGACTAGCATACCTCTGCTTTATTAAAAAGAAGAACTACATTTGGTCTCATATATTGATGGGGAGGGAAGATTTGTCACTCAGGCAAATTCAAAGACAGAACTATGATAAATTTTTCCCAACTTCTACACAAAAATCCCAGAGAGACTAAACTATTCATCAGGGATGGAGGAATATTCGTCTATTGCCTGTATGTATCAAGGCAGTTTTGTTCATTAGTATAATGAACAATGAAACCAGAATCACTGCACACATTCAGATGAAATGGATCAGTTGGTTTGCCTGTTCCCTTGTGAAAAGGGATATTCAGCACCACTGTTCAGGGCTTAGGTCTCATCAAGAGACTGGATAAATGCTCCAGAGCACTTGTACAGGTCTCTCTCATTGCCTTGTGCATTCAGCCTCCATGCTCAGAATCTCTGCCAGCTTAGATGAAACCTGCAATATTTTTGCAACTATTGTGTTTTGACAGTGTCAGAGTTAAGTGATGTAATATGTAGGAAGCAGAGAGCCTCATAAATCATATTAAAAGTTAAAGTTTTGGTGCGATGGCCAAAGGTGCATGAGGTAATGTATCCACAGTTTTCAATCACAGTCTCTTTTATTATGGTCTATTTCCATCATTCTAATCTAAAATGAATGCATTAGGTTTTGTGTTCTTTGCACAGTTGCTGCCAGCATCACTCTGCCCTTCCTCCTGATTTCCATGGTAGTTTGCAAGCCTAAGGGAGGGGTGGATTAAATTGGAAAATATAAATAACAAATCAAAAATTAAAATTGATTGGATAAACAATTTCCCTGTTTCTTAATAAGTGATTGATTTTTTAATCAATATTCATTATTTTTCAGAACATACCAAACTGTTTATTGAATAAATGAATGGTTGGAACTACAATGACATGAAATCAAATAGGTGAACCAATTTCTTTAATAACATGGGCTGAACAGGCCACCTTATCTTACCTGGTTGAAACTAAAAGTCAGAAATTCAACATCATTGACTAGGTGATCCAAAAAAAGGATGCAATTTGTTTTCATGTTTGATACACACAGGTGTATAGCCACATGCTGATTTGTGCGATATTTCTAAATTGCAATTGAAAGTTACTTTCTTTTTGATACACCTTTAGTGTTCTTTCTCACAATTCTTCATTAGTCAGCAGACTGCAAAGCTTCTGAAATAAAATTCAGATCTGAAAAATGAGATCTGTAAAACTGTTCACTGTAAAGGCTTCAGGCATGGCAAATGAATTTCTCTAATAAGTTTTTATTCACTTGTATCAGATTCAGTGGTACACATATAAACTATACACTACATCCTAATATATACTTCAGACTCTTTCATTTTTTTTGGATATAATGTAAAAAATAATCTTTTGAGGCACAGAGGTTCCAATGTTCCTTTTCTCAGCTGAAAGAAAAGCACTGGGGTATGACATCTCCAAGAAATGTTTGCACATTTGTTTAAAACACAAGCAAGGATATTAATTTGGTTCTACTTAAAAAAGATCATATCATTTACATGATCTTCAACTCAAAAATGTGGAAATATTTAACTTTCATTTGTACTCAGAATATACATGATTCTTCTTCTTATGAAAAATTATAAACTGTACTAATCAATTGTTAATTAATTTGTAGGATGCTCGCTTTAACATCTATTTTAACTTGTCACAATTAATTTAACATATGACCAAACAGCAATATAATTTCATTGCTCCAAAGACATAAAAGTATGGAATAACCTGAGCAATGAAAGTATTCAGAAAGATTGCAGTTTCAGTTTGTACACTAATTCCATGTGTTTTTTGTTGTCAAAATTAATTATACAGAAACAAAGTATCAATCTATTGTGCTATATTGTCACGTACAATAACACTAATGTAGGAACTTTCATTAAACTCACTTTTGTAGATCACAGATTTCTGCAAATGGTAAAGGCCTATGGTAAAACCAGAAATCTAACCTAAAATCTGAAACTTCAAATCCAACTTCACTTTCAAATTCAATCTATTTTACAGCATCCCTTCCCAATAATAAAGAGGTTCTACTGTTAACTCTAAAAATTGGCATTTTGAAAATATTAACTATTAAAATGAAGCTGTTTCCTCTCATAATATATAAATATTCTGCAGAAATTCAAGTCCAGTCACCATCCTGTATAACACACATATCTAGAGCATTCAGTACTATCTGACAACATGAGTCATCATCACTGACCAAAACACTTTCCCCTAATTCCAAGCATAAAATCCCAGGCACTAATGCTCTGGATTTATTCACAGGGCTTTTAGCTCCCTTAGTCTGGCATTTTGCACCATCCACTTTAACATACATCTACATATAATTGTTAAGGTCCAGTTTCCCTTTGGAAATTTTAAAATGTGCTGTTCTTCCAGTATGAGCTTGCTTCAAATGGCTGTGATTGTCTCCTGGGCTGAGGTAACCAGCTTGCCAAAGCCAGCAGCAGAGCAGTAGAGGCAGTTTGTGTCCCAGGCACTGGTCAGGAGATGAGAGCAGCTCTCCCTCAGCCCCTTCAGCGCCCACCGGGACCCTCAGAGACCCCAGGGTACTCTGGACACCTCACTGCTGCTGCACAGCAACTCCTGACTTGCGCCATCAATTCGCTCTTTATGTTTTAGGATAACGAAAGAAGTCCAAAACATTGCTTAACATCCAGTTCAGTCAGATCGGGGCACTTGCATAAACACACTACAGGCTGGATGCACTCAGCTCTCCCTCTTCTGCTGAAGAACCAAGTTTCCTGACATCAGTTTTGGTAGTGATAAAAATCAAACATTTTCTGGAGCCATTATTGCCTAAAATGTTAATGCAGTTTACTTTTTTCAACTGTGATCGATAGCTGGAGGAAAAGTGCCCATAAATTACTAAAGGCAAATACGATTCTATTAGCACTCAGGAGATTTTGCAACATTTGCCAGTCTGTTTTACTGGAAAAAAAAATTAATTTGTTGAAAGCCTAGTTTTTTACCTGTCTTTGTCTTTCTCTATAGAAGAGAGATATTTTTATCAGGAGTCATTTAGGAGATGTAATTCTAATGTACTATAGCTATAGGTTTCAATTAATGTTCTACCTCTCTGTCAGCTTTACATTCCATGTTTTATGAAATCATTAACTATTGTCATGTTTCTATTATGATACTATTAGGAAATAAAGAGATGTATGTAAATGGAGATGTAAAATAAATGTATGACAGTTACTAGGAGCAACATCTGTGCACTATCATACGTGTTTACACTAATTTTCTAAAGATTCTTCCATTCATTACAGAGCATTGTTACTTGCTGTGGCACAACCCTTATTTCTATGCATTTAGGGATTCAAGCAAAGAGAGGGTAAATGAGAGCCTAATCAATACCACTTTTCATTTTGCTTCTAATGTGCTGCCTTTCTCTTTCTTTTCTTCATGAACAAATCCAAAAAAGATCCTGACGTTACAGTCATAAAATGTAATTCTTCTGCAGAAACACAGACAATAATGCTCTCTGTATTCAGGCATATTGCATATTCTAATGGCATTTGGCTAAATTGAGTATGGATTTAACATCAAAGGCTTCATGAATTTTTCAAATGAGATATTAAAGTCAATATTTCAAGTGAAAGATATTTCAATTTAGTTGCATACACAACAATAAAAAACTTCTACAAGGCAGAGGTACTAGTGGCTATGGCAGTATTAGTTCATTCAGGAAATTATTAGTTTATAAGAAAATCAAACAGAAGGTTGTGATACAGCAATGACACTGAATAAATTAGACTAACAGATACACACTAACGTACTTTATCTCTTGAAGTCTGAAGCAGAACTTGCTACTGGCATGTTCAGTCCTTCAAGCAGGGCTTCATTTGGAGATATTTTATTTATTTATTTTGTAAATTCAAATGGTTCCACCTAAATTTGCACTCAGAACCTCAGAAATCTGTTTACATTCATGTCTGAAATGGTTAGGCCTACTGTATTCAAGAAACTCCCCGATCCTGTTTATTTTTTAATTTAAGGGCATTTTGTTCCATAGTGTCAATGCTTATACAATGCTGCTTCTGATTTCACACTGAGTTACTAAACATTCAGACTACTCAGTGCTCACAACCAGTCCACTGAGCTCTGAATACTCCTATGTCCTGGCATCATAAAGACTTGGAAAAAAAATAACACAGAGTCTGGTCGTTCTTTTCCCTTCCTATTTTGGGCATGTGGAATAGAGCAAAATGCTCATTAAATCAGGAGATTGTTGTATTATGATGCCTTGACATATCCCTGAGGAACAGGTCTGTGTCACCTACGGCTCCTGGGAGAGCTGGATGCCCACATCCATGTGCTCCCACTGCATACTTGGGCAGCTGCACCCACAGGGCCATTGTGCTGCTCTAAGGCCAAATACAACATTTGTTCACACACAAATAACAGAAGCTACTAGAAACTACAAATACATACTGCAATGAATACTTATTTTACTAGTAATTCTTTTATTACTAAAAATTAATTATAACTGGGTACTGGGGGAAAGTTACATTGATTTAAAACCTTGACTATCAGGTAGTTTGGGCCAACAAACTACTACAAAGAGCTCCGATCCTAAAACACTTCCCTGAAACTCGCAGGTTGTTTGTCTCTACAATATTCACCCACAGTGTTTGCACTTACTATGAGAGGGCTCCAAGGGCTCAGAGAGAAAACAAAGCTGGTGCTAACTGTTCCTGCCATGGCTGCAGAAGTGATAGCAAATGCTGACCTGCTACTCAGAACTAAACAAAGCCAATAGCCTTGTGGGGCACTCTTGGAGAGACTGGGGCAGGCTATCCTTCCCCCATTTAAACACTACCTAACTTGTAGCACTGCTCTTGGGCTCCTAGACAGCTCTTTGTTCACCCCTGGGGCTTTTCTGAAGCTCAGTGTTGAAAGTACTGTAATATTTCCATAAAATGAGAAGTGTCACCATCTCAAAGGCAATCAATCAGGGACAAATATCATCTTCAGAAACAGTACTCTCATAAGAAGTATTTCTTGTGGTAACAAAGGTAAGGCAGAAGCCTTGTATAGATAATAAGATCCAATAATAACTAGAATTGTATTTTCAAAATTGCTTCTGGGGCTGGGGAATATGGTTTCCTTTTCTTCAGTTTTGATTTCTGGACATCTCTGAGTTTGTCCTGAAAACTACAGTTCCTGCTTAGTGAGGCAGTAGTACATTCAAAATTTGCAGATGAAATTATTGCAATTCTGATTTTTTTATTTTTTCATGACATAAAATGACACTGTTAAGAGGAAAGATTCTCCCATTATATCTACTCAGTCTGAGAATAATGTTTAAGGAATGATCCTCTGAATTGATTAATTTCCCATTTTCCTTGTTGATTGTAGGGATGCACATAAAAAGTACATCTCTTGCAAGATCTGTCAAAATGAGAGCTCAAAACCTTCTTTAGAGCACTGCTAAATAAACAAGGAATATTTGGAGTGCAGATCAGAAGAGGAAACCAAACTAGGATTTGGTCTTAGACAGCCAAATGCTGTGCCAAAACCAAAATCATTCACATATCATGCTGCACATACCTTTTATGTTTAATGTAAGGTTTTACTGAAAACATATGAGTAGATTAACCATAGAAATAAACAGAAGAAATTGTGCTACCTAAAATATGCTTTTGACTATGAACTGGTGATAATCTGCACTGATTCACATTGCAATTCCATTGCAGATGTTGCTGACATTAAATGTCTGGCAAGGAAACTACAGAAAAAAAACTAATTTAAAGTGGTATTTCACATTAACTCAACAATATATGCAGTGCAAAACATCTTCTGTGGGAGTTCAAGTATTCTATCTAATTCTTTGCAATTTCATTGTTGTTAAAAAATAAAGAGTAATGCATGTCCAGTTGACAGATACTTGGTTTTCTCTAATTTTGTAACTTTCTAAAAATTTTTTATTTGCTCTAGAACTTTCCTTCTTGATGGAGTCTAATGAAGGAACTGTAATTAGGTAGTTCAACTGAAACTTATGGAATGGGAAGGGACAGTTACATTTCTTTGTATCTACCATTATTACAGCAGGAGCAAGCACAGCTGCTTCCAGACTTGTTAATACATTCTGTAGGGTATTAAAGCCTTGAAAAGGATGGTACTTGTGTGAATTTCCTTCCCCTCCACACAGCAAATGGAGCTGGCAGTCCACCAAAGCTCCAAACTTAACACTCCTGCACTGTCCAGCAGAAGGAAGTATGGCACCTGATTTAGGGGAAAGTAGTGCTTTTGGAGCACTGCATATGATCATCTTCAACACAGAGGAAGAACCATGAAGGATGAAGGACAGAAAGATGGGAAATATGTGTTTGACTAGGTGAATAAAAGTTCCCTGGATCACACTCTAATGCTTTTTCCTTTCTGTTTTTTTTTTAGGCCAGGTCTAAAGCATTAGCTCTCCATCTAGATAGAAGTAAGATACACCAGGACTCTCCATAGATTTTTAGTCTCTCTCTGGAAAATGCATTTATTATGAAGTGTTAGGTGGTTCATAGCACCTGTGATAGTCCTCCAAGCTAGGCTGAATTTTATGTTTTTACAGAGTGGTAAAGCAGGAAATACCTTAAAAACACAGTATTAGTCAGTAGAAATCAAAATAAGAAGCTCCATGTAGGTCATCTGAAAAGCCTAAAAAGAAATCAAACTGCTACCAGGCACACAAGAATAGGAACAACTTCAGTGCAAAGTATAATAAACAAATTCCTCTAGTAATGTGAACTATACAGATGCTTTCTCCATCAACTGAGTCCGTATTTTGAAAGCCACACAGGATCAATGAAGGCAGCAGAACTTACCCAACCCCAGCAGCTCAGCAATGAGCTATGTGTGTTTATCCACCCACCCCCCTGGAAAAAAGAATCGTTACATGTCAGGAATAAGTCCAGTAATTATCTTCTAACACAGGAGCAATGCCAGCAACATTCTGGTAATGGCAGCATTAATGCTAAAAGTTTACATTTTCAAAAGTGAAAACATTCACAGACACAATCTGGATATTTTAACTGTCACAGGCCTCAGCAATCTGATATTGCTTACCCTTGTGGCCAAGGCATTAAGCCACTGGTATCTATCTGCCACAGAGAAGAACATATCTTCTCAGTACTTTCCTAATAAACTCAATAATTAATGCATCAAATTTTGAAAAAGAAAAACAAGGGCCCTGTCACTATTAACAAATAAGAAACAAAGAAAAAATGTACTTATTTTACTAGATAATGAAAATATTTTCATATATATATATATAAAGCTGTAAAGTTCTACAGTAAATCAATTTCATTGAAGTAATTATAAATCCCAAAATACAGAAAATAACTTTAATTCATTTACTTGGTCAATCATTTCAGTTACCTGTCAAAACAAAGCAAAACAAAACAAAAAAAGGGCAACAAGTTCATGCCCACTTAAAAAGGACAAAGTATCTACTATATGAGTGTAATCAAATGCAGGTTTGTACCAGAAATATAAATAGTACATATTGGAAAAATACTTGAATAATGAAGTATTTCAAGCAATTCCAAGGAAAATTAGATGAATGACTGAAAAGGATAGAAATGTACACAATTCATTACATAGACGATGGTAACACTTGGCTAAAAGAAGTGAGGGGGTTCCTCACTTTAATGAGCACAGTCTTTGCTCACAAATTAAAAATAAAAAAATAAAAAAGATACGAGTATGATCTCACTTATTGGCAGTCGATCAAACTGTAATTTTCCCCAAGAGCTGGGAAGCCACTGCATTATAACACATCAAAAACTCCTGCTTATTGAACTGATCTGTGTACAGTCTGACTCCTTTTCTGTCTACAGCAATTGTTTTCCTTTCAAAACATTTAGGTTCATGGAAATGACAAGCTAATAGTTAACTGGAAACATAGCATGATGTTAAAGTTAAATCATGCTCACTTGACTTCAGTGTCTCATTGTACCCCCACTGAATAAAAGTATTTTATAAAAGTTTCTTTCACTGAGGGTTGTACAGCTGGTCCAATCTCAGTGCAATGCTGCTGATGTTAATAGCAAACTTGAATAGCTACACACAACAGTTTAAATCTCTGACATACATATATTACCATAACTAAACCCAGCACTTTTCACTAATTATACAATGGCATGCTTCTTCATTTACAGCCAGCTGATTAAAATACAGATATATTGTCCTGAACATCACAGAAATCACGGGCACACAGCCATTGTTTCCAAATAGTGTTCTCTCAGTCTTGTTTCACTCCTCAGCTACATATTGCAGATTACAAAAATTATTCAAGATTCCAGCATAGAAATGGACAACAATAGATCCTAAATAAGAGATTGAAGGGCATAAATTTTCTGCCACAACAAGGATAAAGCTTCAGGTAGAGAGTGTCCTCCACCCTACTACTGCAGCATTGCAAACATAATCAAAATAAACTAATCTGAGGTTTTGATAAGGAAACCCTGAAAATAGCTTGATAAGCTATAGACAGACACATGTAGCTTTAAATTTTTATTTACATGAATCCGAACACCTAAAACTGCTTGGAAAACAGGCACATCTATGCTGAAAACAAAGTTATTTCTTAGAGAATGGGTCAACAATCTACAGATCTTAAGTCACTTATCATCCAAGTCTGTGTGAATCTCACATGAGCTCTTACTGAAAGGGAACAGTTAAGGCCCAAAGTACAGTTTCATCTCTGACCTATGTCTTTAAAGATATCATTTACTCAGAGATTGTATCTCAATTCAAGTATATAATTTTGGAGTATTTTTCAGAAGGGATACAGTGGATATATCACTAAGCTTCTAATCCTATAAATAGGCAAAAATTGGTAGTCACAGCAGCTTTGGAAGGTGGTTCAGGCAGGCAGAAACTTCCAGTTTGTAGAGGAATTAGTGTTTCTTTGCCTATGATTCTGAAATGCATATGAAGGATAAGAAAGAAAATTACACATGGAGATTTTTTCCATCAGTGAGAGGTTGAAGAACAGAAGATTTCAGAGTGCACAGACCATGAGTTATGGAGAAAGAATGAAAGGGACCGAGGTTGTGATGGAAGTTTTTTACATTATCTGGAAATAGTCTGTTGTTCACTCTCTTCATAAAAAGTATTTCTCCTATAGTGTACTTTTCATTAACAGAACACCTTTTCAAGTATTTTTCTTGGGATTATTTCAAAATTTGGTATCCCTGATATTCAGTTTTATTTACTGAATATCATTATTTACTGAATATCTTACTGCACAAATACTGAATACATACTTTAATAGTTATGAAGGTGCCTGTTCCTCAGATTCATTTTTATAGCATTGTTTTCCTACAAGACAATCTGGCCAACAAGTAACAAAATAATAGGCTAGCAAAGGTACCTGTTACACTGAATCCTTAAAATCCAATGCTGTATTTATAATTTTTATAAAGATTTCACAAACTTTTGAGAATATACTTCATGACTATTGCTGCACTTACCCATAGAGAAAGCTGGGGAAAAAACCAACAATAGGCTGTTTTATAGAACAATTTGCAGATACAATTTCCAGCTAGACTGAAGCAGATTTGATTATAAAAGATGGGGCTGAAGATAACCTGTTTTTTCTAAAGTTCTTTTCTTCTATGAGGTACTTGAATGACCATAAAATGTCATTTTATGGTCAATCCACATATGCAAAGGTAGCATTCTGGAAATGGATTTAGAATATTTTGTGATGGAATACCTAAAAAGCTGTCTCACTACCAATAGTTGCTTTCAGCCTTTTCTGTATACCAAGTTCCACTTCTGTTCTGTTCCCTTTATCCTTTGGGATACATCATCCTCTAAATCCTGTTCACAGCCTTAGCAGCCTCTGCATCAGAGTCCCTTCACTACTGACCCTGCACCATCAGACCCCTACAAAATTAAGTGGCAAAGCCAGTGGATGACATCAATGCCTCATCTGCTAAGTGTCTCTATTTTTAAAAAATGACCAAATCCAACTGCATAATAATAATACTAATAATACTAATAATATGAATACTACTACTACTACTACTACTACTACTACTAATAATAATAATAATAATAACGTGTTATTATCTACATAAGCAAGGATGACCCACAAAGATAGAAATTCAGAATTTATCTTTCATCCATAGTCCACTTTTAACAATTAGAATTATCATTTGTTCATTTAAAATTTGAAAAGCAAGATACAGATTCTGGCAATTATCTACCCTAAAAAACTTATCCTGCTGAAACAACTAACAACAAGTAACACAAAAAATACATGAAAGATCCCATGGAAGACTGGGTACTACATGCCTAATTCTGTATGGGGATGCAGTCCTATGTAGCAAGAACTATTCAGTATGAGAATCTTTTACAGAATGGATTATTATTTCTAAAGCACCATAAGGAGTCTTGCACACCATCAGACAGGATTAGCGATTATTCCTCTAATACTCATTGTCTACCAGTGCATATATACTGCTACATACTTATTATAAGCTACATGTTTATAATTATAATTTATGTACATATTTCTACAAATTTTCTTGGAGAATGGCATTTTGCTGTGAACCGAATGCAGAACCAGGAACCAAGAGCTTCTCTCCAGTAATAGGTTCTTGAGTTTGCAGCCTTCAGCAAACCACTTCCTGCATTTGTAAAATGAAAATATAAACACCTGCTTGTTTACCTAGAGAAGAATATTGGAAAACTACTTGGCCTTCACAACCAAAAGCCAAGTCTGACAAATTCACAGTGAATTTGGCAAGGAAATATTGCACAGTGCACTGCAATCCCAGCGTTGCTTTGGCACCCTATGGCATTTTCCCTGTATGCTTTCCAGGCTGAGTTTAAGTTTCTGTTTGACTTCCAAACCTGCAGACAGTTATGGCAGTTAAATTACAATCACAGAATTTGTCTCTGACTTCAGAAGGATTAATTAGATGCCTAAAGGTAAGGAATTAACCAAATGCTTGCAGAATGAAGGCTTCATTTGGGGAAGGGCCAATTTTCCCAACTGATAATGTATAAATAAAATAATGCCTAATTTGCTACAATTACTAATGCTTTAGATACTATATAATTGGAAGCAAATCAGCAATTTATTTTAAATTGTTTATATACAAATCTTATTTTCTTTAAGAGTTGAAATCAATGGCCATTTCTCTTCTAATTTGATGATGTTGTCACATATTACAAAGACTAAGCATAAGGGGCTTTTTATTTTAAATTAGCTCACTATCTACAGAACTTAAACATTTGATAAGACACTACCCAACAGAAATAGAAACAAATAAATAATAATCAAATATAATCTCATCTTTTTATTAATCTACAGCAGTTTAATATTTGATGCACATACAAGAATTTTAAAGAACCTTTTAAAAAATTATTTTGAAGATCCTGCTTGTATTCTTCATAAAAATTACAAGAAAATTGTTCATGTAACTGACAATGTTATTAAATAATATATATAGTTAATATTACTTTTGTTAAACGGTCACCATATTCCTCAAAACAACCTGATCCTTTATATTCAAAAGGAGGCAAAAAAGTCTCACAAAAACTAGTTAAAGACCGATTCTCTCAAAGACGACTGAATGCTAAGACCTTCTATTCGTGAAACATGACACAGGTCATCAGCAGGAGTCCACAGAAATCCAACTACACTGTTTTCACATCAAGGTTCAGAAAAGCCTTGTTTTCTTAAGCCTCTTTGTTCTCTCTGAGCCTCACTCCTCAGCTGAACATATGTGAATATATTCTGGGTCTATCATAAGTTATAGCATAATTATTTGTGTGTTAGAGTAGTATGGGCACTACTGTTGATCATGTGTCTTTCAGAGCTCTAATTCTTGCAAGAACCATAACACCACATCCCTGTGGAAGGCCACAGGACACATGAATAAAAGAGGCTTCTTGTGAAGTACACAGTGAAAACAAAGCCCATCATGGCAGATAAATTTTTCACTGCATAGATTATCAGACCAAAATATCACAAACAAATGAAATTAGATGGAACTTTCCAAGCTTGTGGGCAGAGGGAAAATAACAGGATAAACTACCTTCCCTGTCTTCCTGGATTTTTTTCACCCATGTTTCATTCCTAACTACAACTTCCTATGATTTCCTATGATTCCTATGACTTCCTATGATTTGTGCCAGTTCTTTTCGCTTGTCCATGGCAACTACATCTACCATAATCTGGAAAATAAAATCTAAAAAAATATGTACTTTGAGTCTAGAACACAAGCCCCTTTTCTTCAACTACTCTTGGAGTAAGTTCCCTGACCTTGACTGAGCAGTAGGTGTTGTCAAATTCTTCTATCCTGTAATGACTGAAGTTTGTCCAGGAGACACAATTCTCTGTTAAATCTTTACAACTCCTCCACAAAAGAACATCAGTTTACATAGATATTATTTGCAAGAATACAAATTACCTCATTTGCAGCCAAATTAGGAATAAAACAAAATTTACAACTGCAAAATAGTTGCTCCTCTCCAACCATACAATGGTTGGATATATAAATGTGCATGGATTTCTCTCATTTGGGGGATTCATACCAGTAATGAGATTTTTGATATTACATGCATTTTTCAAAACTCCCTAGAAATGCTGTCCATAATTTGAAAGATAATATAAATAATTTCATCTGGTAGTACACTCCAGTCCTCAAATTGCAGTGGCATACACACTAATGTCCAACATACTGCAAGAGGGAGGTAACACTGAATATTCTGCTTGACAAAAGTCAGGCTGCCCAAGGAACACTCTTCCATGCAGTTCTGGATCCAAGTAATTCCAACATTGTGTTCTAAGAAGACTAGATCCTTAACAGAAAAGCTGCTAATAGCTATGTGTTCATTAGACTTGGAAATGGAGAGTCACTCTTCTAGCCTGGAGCCAGAAGGTGGGCTGTCTTGGAGGCAGGGTTGATAGCTTTTGAATACCAGATGAAGACTATGGATACAAGACTGGTGTCAAATGACAAGAGCCTTAAGCAGATGGATGACAGTGTGTGTGCACTATAGGCTGTTGTTAATTTACTAGCTAGAGATAATGCTTCTATAAAATTAAAAATGAGTCACTGGAAAACAGCCTGAGAGGCCATAGCCTGCAGACTTCAGGCCTCCTGGCAGGCCTGCATTGTGGGGGATATGTTTTTATAGAATTATGAAAATTAAAATTGCATGTTAGAGAGAAAGAAAATGCAATTGTTTCTCTTACTAGCTATTTAAGCTATTCATAGTTTGGATTTGTTATTCACAAGTACATATTCAGTAAAATGGAATAAACTACTCATAGAAACTCATAGACAAGATACACATGAGCAATGGCAAACATATATAATATTAATGAATTCTCAAGTGTCAATATGTGGGGTTTATGTCTGAAACTATGCTTCCATAATTTTAGCATGACTATATACAAAGTCCCTCTTTTTACTGCTATTGGGTTACATCAAAAATAACTTTTCCTCTGCTTTTATCTTGAAAGGAAAATTTCATGTTATACTTCTTGCAAGACTGTCAGCAGATTTGTGTATCATAACATAGACAAGGCTGTCTCATTGTTTCCTTGCTTCAAATGTAAGACCAGACATCAGATTCAATGTAAAATTTTTTGAGAGTTCATTTTGATAAAGAAGCCACTTTATCGCCAAAGGCAAAAAAGGGAATGGTAAAGAATAAGTACACAGGTCTTAGCATAGTTCCCATGCTACCTTCACTGGCAGGGATACCACTTACTGTGCTATCTAGAACTTCCTGGGCCACTCAAGACCATCTAATCTTAAGAAAACAGTGAAAAATTCAAATCATTTACCATCCAGAGAAGCTGGATCTAAGCTGTCTATATAGCCAAAACTGTCTTGATCCCTACATGTATTTATCAAAGGCCCTAAAACAATTTAACCTACTGCCTGACAACCAAATTCCAACAGATGTGAAAAATATGCTGTAGGAAAAACAGTTCTAATGCGTAATTCTTTTAATATTCCCAACTATCCAATGTAGAAGTAACAATGCCTTGCAATTTCTCAGTACATTTTGCCCCTACCATTGTTGGTGAATACATCCCTTTGGACAGCATTGCCCCTAGAATCCCAGCTCAAAGAAAAAAAGAAACCACATGACAGTTAGTGACAAAGTCAGAAAAAAACAAACCTTGTGATGCCCATTCAGGGTTCACATGGTTTTTAATCCACAACCCCAGTGAGCTGATGTAGAAAGCCAGCTACACTGTTCCAACCCATCCTGCACCAACTCAGCACCACTGAGTCCAGCAGTATTACTCATGATTTACATGCCTGTGAATGAGGGCAGAATTAAATATCACATATGTAAAGAGATGATCTTCAAAGCTTAAAAAGAGATGAGAGGAAGGAAGGGGAAGAATATGCAGACAGTGAATTAGTTATACTGCATAATAAACTACAATCAAAGTCACATGTAAATGTTTATGTATATAAATACATAATACTGCCCATGCAATATTGTGCTGATCCTTTTCAGACAATGACAGAGACCTCTGAGCAGCAACACACATTTTTCAGCTCTAGAAAACTTTAATACAAAAATGTCAGCCATAGAGACTTTAGGCATGAGCACATCCAAGTACTACAGTGCAGCACCTCTCATTTCTACTTGAAGGTGAAAGGCTGACTTTTTCATAAAGTTTCTCTTTTTCAGTCCTATGCAACACCACCTGTCTCATCAGCAGGACCACTCGAAAGGGATGGGCCTCAAGGCACCTCAGTCCCAGGATTCTCCATGCCTCATTCTTCATCCACGCTGCTAGTAATGTACCATCACTGGCACAGTTACACCTGAACACTCTGGTGCTGCCAAACACCTGGCTTTATTTTCCACTGTCCAAATGAAAAATAAGTATAATCTGCTATTTGAGGATACAGCAAATGAGGGAGTTCATGACAAATTGTGTTGGTTTATGCAGAATAGTGATAATAAGATACAAATGAGAATTTTTTGCTTAATGAATAATACTAATCACGTTTCAACAAATGCTGTGCCCTTCTAATTAGAGAGAATGCATAAAATCAGCTTAATTTATTTGTGACTAGTTATACATAGTTTAAATATTTACTAGAGATTTACTCTAACGTTTGAAATTATTTTAAACAGCTCTTGCAGTAAAAGCAGACCTAGTAATGTAAAAGAAGTTAAGTTTCTAACTTCTGCCCTCTCTTTTGTTACGTGTGATGTATGCCCTCAGTTTTCAAGATGCAAGAGAAAGGATATTATTGATTTACATGTTAATTCTCCAACTCTTCCTAATTTTCTTGATTCCTGCTTCCAAAGTTGCACTTCCAAACATTCATCACTGTAGTATACTAGAGGGGCTGAGCATCTTCTTCAATAAATTACAGAAACTATGACTAATTATAGTGATATTAACTATGCAAAGTAATGTGTAACTTAAAATGGATACGTTTATCATTTCAAATGATGCTTTTGACTCTTGATGGTCTAATACATGGATGCTTTTCCTTTTTTTATACAGATTATGAACTCAGCTATATTTTTTAAAAAATCAGTTTCACAGATATAGGCATACCTTGTGAATTTGATGAATGGAAACAAATCATTTACATCTCATGTAATGCCTAGTGGGTAGAGGACAAGATTAATACCAAGGGCAAGTGGGGCCAAATCCTGATTGTTATAGCAAAGCATTGAGGATTCAGCTTGAACACTGATTTCAGAAGGTATTTGCCTACAGGACTTGTACTCTATTCTTTATGTCTTCCTAATGCTAGGAAGCTAATAGTGCAAGTTGCTTGGCTGATAATACCAGCAGAATCAAGCAGTCAAAGCAAAAACAAGTGCAACTGACTTTCAACAGTTAGGAAAGTATATTACAAAGGTTTAAAATATTACAAAGGTTTAAAATACAGAAGCTTTAAAACTATGGCCGTGCAATTGTGCATGTGTAAGAACTCTGCACAGCAGCAGGACTTTCTAGCACCACCATATTGTTGTAGTTCTCTTTCCAATGTGGAAGAAATACAGCCTCTGTCTTCTCAGTCATTTTCACATATACCTAGTATTTCATGGTACAGATATATAGCTCTTAGTAAGCAAGCCAAATTAAGGAATAACATAGACTGGTATGTTGCAGAGACATCATCAGAGAAACTTTGTCACCAGAAGGGCCAGAACTGCCCCTGAGGCTCCTCTTGCTCCTGCAGGGGTTGCTAGACCCAGGGGTATCAATGATGTCTGTGCTGCTTATAGAGCCTACTCTCGTTTTCGCTCCCTCAGCTTCTACTATTCTCCAGCTTATTATGTAGTCATAAGACTTGGCCTTAGTATACAAGTCTATCTTCTAGGGTGTTTACAGAACTACTGCCTGCCCAACCCACACTCCTCAGCTGGTCCCAAAATGCTGGCCCATGTCTAGAAGAATGGAAAGAGAATTTGCAAAACAGAGTCTTGAAAGAATTTGAATGTACTGATGTGCTCTCTTGAAACTCCAAATACAGAAAAGAGTAGAACCAGTGAATAATTTGTGTTGGAAATCACAGAAGGTCAACTCATACAACCCCTGCTCAAAGAAAGAGTCAAAAAGACAAGGCTCACTCAAGATCTAAATATCCACAAGGAAGCAGGGTAGCATGTTCCAGCATTGTGATCACTATCATGGGGGAAAATAATTAAAATCTTTATATTTAATGAAAATGTTTTTGTATCCCAACTTTTAGCTGCTACCTCCCACCCTGCCACTGCATCTCTCTGACACGAGTCTGTCTCTGTCTTTTTCAGATCCTCCCTTGAGGTAGCTGTAGATAGCAGTAAAATACCTACATAGTCTTCCCCACTTAGAGATGAGCAAATCCAATTCTCACCCTCTCCTTGTATGTAATGAGCTCCAGAGGCTTCATATGTAGTGGTTCTGATTACTAAACAAAATTTAATTCAAAGAAACTTTGGTGGAGACAATTTCTGAGACTACTTAAAATCAGAATTGAAAATCACTTACTAGCATCATTTACAACTTTAAAGCACAGCTCACAGCTGTCCCAGTTATGTTCTTACCAATCTCTTCTGGACAAGTATTCTCAAGTCCTCCACCTCATCTAATATTTTCTAATTCTCCTCTCAAGAAAATTTACTCTCAGGAAGTAATTGAGTGTTCACAATCTAATTAAACAAAAATGCTGTACAATAAAATTTACCACAGATGCATCAACCATACTCTTTAAGTAGAGCTGAGATTATAAAATTTGAAAATTCCTGTTTAAAATCTAGGCCGCTTTAGAAACCTACAAACAGTATGTCCAAAGCAAGGAATAATGAGGCTCTGTCCTTGTAAAGTCTTCTCAACACACTTCATTATCATTACCATTTAGAACAAAGCCATAGTTTTAATCAATGTGAAAGCAATTAAGAGTTTGTCTACTATTCAGGACATTTTACATGACTGAGATTATGTATGCACTTTGCTAGGCATTTAACTCTTACTTTTTACTTCTCAGGGAAATGTGATGATTTAAAGTTCATATTCACTGGACTATTATCAGGTGTAAAATTCCACACCACTATGAAATTGTCCCTTCTTAAATAGTGTCTTCGTGTAATTTTCTATTCTTTTAATACTACTAAAGCATTAGTAAGCTACTAGTTACTAAAAAAAATACTAAAAAATTAATTTCAGCCTTGGATATCAGAATCCCAGATGACATGTTAGATGTATTACGGTTAGATATGGTCCAGTGAAATGTTTTTGTGCTATAACCTCTTTCAATAGGTGTTCATTTCAATTGTATTAGATTTATATGTAAAGTTTAAAAAAATATATTTATATTAGAACTGTTGTATTATATATTTTTATATATTTATAAATATTTATATATATTTTTATATATTTATACTTCTATTATGTTTGTTTATATTTTTATTAGATCTGTTGTCATTTATATTTAGATCTCTTCTGGTCTACTCTATGAATTCTAAATATTGTGCTACTAACATTTCTCCCCCAGATATCCTATTTTGTTGCTCAAAGATACAGCAAGACTGCCTACATAAATACATACTCAACAAGAGCTGGAAATCTAATCCTGCCCTCCTTTCCAATACACATCACTTTAGAGACAGAAGATTAACAAATGAATTTGCCTTGCAGGGTAGAAGAAAGCCAAAACATTCTGTGTAGAGAAGCAAAATTCTTATATTAGAGTAAGAATAGACAAGGATGTGGAGGCACAGTATGACAGACTGCAGACAAGATCCTTTAGGGTCCACCTGCAAGCAGGAGATCTAATGTGGAGTTCTTGTGGCCCCTAATTGAGACCATGAATCTCAGGTGTGGAATCGGCCATATAGAATGACCATCTTCTCTTACAGTCAGCACTACTACCCACAACTGCTAAGATATTTTCTAATCTTTCTAAGCTCTTCTAATCACTCTACAGCCAAGAATGAACAAAGTTTCAGGATTGAGGGACAGAGAAAATGGGTGCTTAGGAGTCCTGCTTCTCCTTCTCTTCATTGTAAACTCCTGTAGATTGCCCATCCAAGATAACTGATTAATCCCCAAAAGCACTGAATGATTTCAAGGGTACTGATGCACAACTCTTACCAGTGCTTTTATTTTAAGCCTCAAAGGTATTCAAATTGTGCGTGTGAGGAACAGCAGTGGCAGTGTGCTAAGGAGGTAAAGACAAGGCTACAACTATTTCCTAAGCACAGCACAACAGTTTCTGGAGTAAACATTCTTTGAAAGTTCATGTAAGTTCCAAAGAAGTTCCTCTCACAAGAAAACACTTCAGACATTTCATTGAACACACTGGTCACATCTACTATTAGATGACTGGCTCTGGCTGAAATTTTGCTGAAATTCAACTTTCTGTAATACTTAAATATACATGGACCTCTTCATTTCGATAAAGTGGTCCAATTTCTGCCTCCTTAAACCTCTCTCTACTGTAGAATTTACATAAAACCATCAAACTCATCAAGACTACCCTCTGTATGTAAAAGCAGATTTCTGGGAAAGCACAGGCTGAAGGCTACTGGTGAAATTGCCATTCCCTCAGGCCCAGGTTCTGTAGACAATAAATCAGCTGGTTAACAAGTCACAGGCAGTTCCAGGCTGCCACAAGCAGACTGTTCCTAGTACTTCCATTGGTTTAAAGTTGTCTGTGGTCCCCTGCACATTATGGTGTAGTTTTTGAACAAAAGCTCAACTATGGCAAGCCTGCTCTGCTTGCTTAGCAAGATGCTGCTCACTTTTTAAAACTTATTTTCCATTTTTGTCCCAACAGCATCCTTCAAATCACAATTCTTAATGTTAATAACAATGCTGATATAAAACTGTTCCCAAATGTTTGGCATCAGGTCCTGCCCTGTTTTCTGAATTTCTCCTGCTATGGAATATACCTAAAAAGTACCTTTTTGATAGATGTAAAGTATCTGAGTGGCCAGAGCTGCTCCTGCTCAGATAAGCTGGCATCCCAGAATTATATTCCATATCACTTAAAACTTCAGTTTAATATATATCAATATCTGTGACTGAATGGTACCTCAGTGTTATGAGAAGTATGAGTCTATCAATATGCAATGACAGCATGGACTCCAGGATACTCTAGTCCAGTTGCTTACTGCTGCTGATCCCACTTAGCATGCTAATTCCAACTTCCACTAAACCAGCAGGAAGACAAGACCCTACCCTGTTACAATTCATTTCTATATTGCTGAGACCATTTCAGTTCACTGAGATGTTCATTCAGAGAAGTTTTCATTACTCTTTGGTTAATGTGGCAGTTAATGTCCTTGAGCTCCATGTTCCTATGTCCATTTTAAAATGTGGTAAAAAAATGGGTTGTCCTTATTTTGGATATAATCTCACAGTCAATCATTTGAAAAATCTTAATTTGCAATTGCTCGAGTGGGTAGTGAAACCATTTCCTGAATGATGCTGCTTGGCTTTCAGATTCCTCTCAGTATTAGAAAGCCTATGCTAACTCTGGATCAGTGTTCTTTAATAAAACAGCACAGCAATAAACACCAAAAATAAGAGTTTCATGCTTAAGGTACTATACATTAGAAAAATGTAATGTTCTATCGATGTTTCTTGCTGGTTTATAGTTACCTGATATATGTTGGACTTTCAATCCTTTCTATGCCCTAAGCATTCATTACATTTACACATTTTACAGTTCTCTAGTAATTTTGCAATACATTTTCCTGAATCAGCTGATGACATTTAATGGAATGTTTAAGACACAATATAAAACCATAAATGCTTTTGCTTATTCTGGAGAAAAAAACTGTGCATGTAAATTGGTTTTCATATTAAAAACTATGTTGGTGTACCCAACATTTTTGCTTCTGCTATACATATTAAAATATAACTAAATGCCTCTTATGCAATACTGCAGCATAAGTACAAATAACAAGCATTTGTACTTTACAAGCAAGCTATATGATTAAGGGGCTATTAATGAAGTGAAACAAAACCTCAGTGCTAGAACGTAATAGTCCATGAAATTCTTATTGGGAGAAAGAGAATCTGCAGCAAATAAATATTAACCCAAATGCAAGAGAAAACATAAAGCAAACAAAAAAAGAAAGCATTTTTAAAGCCAAAATTTTGGTAAAAACTGCTGACTACTTAAGGAAAGTCTATTTGCATACCACAGGGCTCCATCTGCTGTGGAAAATATAGGCTGCAAGAATGATTTAATATTTAATAGAAGTAGTGGCCGTTGTTAATTATAATTTGCACATTTACAAATCAGCACTGATAGCAATACAAATTATGAAATATAAGGGTGTTATGCCGGATACTGGGGAAAATAAGATGACAGACAAAGTTAATGGAGTATCCCTAACAACAGCTCTGTCAGAACACATCAGAGAACTAATCCAGTTACTAAGAGCCTGCAATGGAAAATCTATTTAAAATATTAAAATGCTGTTTGGTAAAAGCTTTTTCCTAGTGCATTTTACTTAAACAGTTGCTTATTGCTCATGGGTCATTAGTTGTACACCCAGATGCATTCTGCAAACTGCTGTTCAAGAGAACAGTAGAAATTAAATAAGAAATAGATTTCTGCAGCATTTTTCCTGAAATCTAGAATCATCTTACTGCAGATTACAGACAGAAAAGTAATATCAGCTGCTTCCAAGATAGGTGCTGTCACTGTTACTATAACTAGACATTCCTTTCTTTTAAAAAATAAAAAGGCAATATGCTATAGAGAACTTTACTCATTTGAATAATTTTCCATTCCTGGAACTCACTCCAAGTGCATTAAGAGACCAATATGCAGAGAAAGTAATGCCAATACTGAAAACTTAGTTCTAGTTTAAGACTTAACATTACTTCAATTTCAACACTGAAACTATAAATAGACTCTTATTTAGTAAAACCAAAGAAATTACCATTGATTGTTTTCATTAATCTTACTTTTCTCATCATCATGTAATATGGATTGCAGATAGAAACCATTAATGCTTTAATAGCAACTCTGCCTGCCGAGTCATTCATGCTGCTACTGATTTCTGTGTTTTCACATCAGGTAGGTGGTCTGTAATATAAACCATGAGGCAACCCTAATCCCATTTAATTTAACAGGTAGCTTAGTGTTTATGTCACCTACTAGATACAAGGAAAAGTATGTACAAGGCAAGAGCCTGTAATATTCCCAGTATACAGTTCATTGTAATACACAAGCTAATTGTGTTCCTATGGTACAGACAAATCATATTCAGTCTGCAGAAAGAGGTACAATAGATGACTCCTTAAAGTCCAACAGATTAGCAAGTACATATTAATCTGAAACTCTGGCCATGAGTCACCCTAGACTGATCTAGCAGTGTTTAGCTCAGAAATTCTGCTGGAAAAAAAGTTAAGAGTACCACACTTTAGCTGCAGCTTCTTTTGTCCATGAATTGGATTTCTTTTTATTTCATGTCCACAAAAGGAAGGATGTGGAATTAGGCAATTAGATATGTTGATGGAAATGGTCTGGGGGAACCAAAACTCCTGTTACAGGGGTACAATAATAACACACCAGTTATGACAGAGTCATGAACCTACAACTATCTTTCTGTTCCTTCTGTTGTTAGTGAATATTGTTTTTTCTCTGAACTTAAGAGCTGTATTTTGTCTTCACCTGGTTACTCATACCACTAGCTGGATAATTAAACAGAGTTAATGCTTGTTTTGCTGGAGTGCAATTTAAGACATGCTTAGATGTATTAATTTGAATTATACAGTGTCAGTTTCTCTTCAAACAATGTTATTCTTGAGCATCACATGAAAGGCAGTATTTCAATGCTAAAAACCATACCTTCTGGTGCAGAATCAGTATCTGCCCATTTTCACCTCCTCAGTTCCTCCCTTTAGTAATGGTTTCAGTAATGAAATCATTCTCAGACATCTATGCCTGCAAAAAGAAAAAGTAGGCTTTGTTTTTTTGACTCTGAGTCTTTATTGTGCAATCAGAAAGGTGATTTTAATGTTATCAAAATTAATGCCTAACAATTGCATAAGGTAGTTATGTTTCAATTTTTTACCAAACTATTTCTTTGTGCTTTTGGGGCTCTATAAGAATCACCAGATCTTTTACAAGATGTGTGATGATGGGGGAGATTATCCAGAATTTTAGGCAGCCTGTTCTATGGCACGATGCCAAGACCTCATTTGACCGCTGATGTCCTAGTCTATAGTAGTTGAGGGCAATCTCTGCTTTTTGTTAGGCAATAATTCCATTTCACAAAGAAAAGTTTTCAAGATACAATAATGATTGCTGCAAGTTCCTCTCTTTCGCAAAACACAAAAATCTCTGATTAGGCGAAGAACTAAGAAATGATCAATTAAAGATAAAATGGTTCAAGCAGAGAATGCAATTCTGGTTTTATGAAAACCAGACCAAAATAACATCACTTCCAGATATTTTTACATTCTTTTTGTGTCATGCCAGCAGTGTAAAGACTATATTAATACATGGCTGAAAATGCTTTTGTCACCAGCAGCTCCTCAGATCCCTACAATACCTAGATCACCTGATCTCAGTGCATGAGTACTATGCAGAACAGGACAAAAAAGAAACACAGCAAGAATATGATACATCTCTTTGGCATGGTTAGTAGAGCAGTTCTTCAGCAGTTGTTACTCAATTTAGTGCTATCTCTAGTTATACTAGAGATTGCATTTTCCTTCAGCAATCTCTAGGTTCAAGACATCAGAAAAGCACAGAAAGATCACCCATTGTTTTTTGGGTTTTTTTTTTTTTTATTGTGTGAAGTGTTAATCTGGTAAGCACATGAAATTCCATCCTAAATCATTAAAAAAACCCATAAATGGTTTACTAACTCATCATTAATCCATATATCCTGAATCCATATATGCTGAGGACCAAACAAAGCAGTGTACAATATTCTGTAGAGATGGAGAAAAAAGCAAATCAAACTTAACGAGTAGTAGCACAGCCTGTGTTGTTGCTCATCCTGGCCCAATGAGTCTATGTCATTTTAACATGTAGGTGCTCATTTATTATGTCATGGGTCAGATCAAACAGCCACCCAAATTGCAATTTTTAGAGCTGAAATAACATATAACTCCCATTTATTCTTCAGAAATCTCTTGCAGTAATAATTTTCACTCTGGGTCAAATATATACTTAGCAAAACACATCTAACAAATTTATGGGTTTTCCTCTGAAGTCAGCAAAGCATTTTCACACAATAGTCCATAATGAGTATAAGGAACCTGCTCTATTTACTAGGCCTTGTAATTTCTTGCTAAGAAAACACAAAAAACAGAAACACATAGTAAATTTCCTCCCCTACTTGGTCTCTTGATAGCGGCACAAAAGGAAAAAATTATTGCATGGATGGCAAAGATGTCCCTTATTGCATAATTACTGGCCAGGATAATGAAAGGGTCTGTGACACAGACACCACTGTTTTCCAGTCCTGTAGATCCGTTTTCCTGAAAGATACCTAAAGCTCTAATTTCTTCTAGGTACCTAAAGCTCTAGTTCCATCAAGTACATTTTGCTGTAGAGAGTAAATAAAGTAGTCAGAATGATCCCTTCTGAAAATTGACAGTTTTCTGCAGAATGACAGGCAATCAGCTCCATGGAAATTCATAGCAATGTGGTATCCCACACACCTCATAATTCACATAGTGCTTGCTACTAATTATATTTGGGATCCCAGAAAATCCTGGAAAGCCTCAGAGCTGGGTAAGTGCAAGAAGTGGATATTAGTAAGTTAGAGAAAAAGTTGGGCTTCAACAGTGGCAGAAATGGACTTGGATGTTGGATCTGTATGCTTCCTGCAGGCCACAGAGCAGTTTGAAGGAGTCTAAGTCAGGTTGAGGTTTAGCTGGTAGTTACTTCAGATTAGATATGACTGGTCTTCTAAGGGTAAAAAAACTCATTAAACACTCTCAGTACTGTGCCATCTGGACCTGTGATGACTGTATTTCAATGGTCTCTTGAGTAGAAAATATTTCCTCTGGATTTCTTGCTTTGAAGTTTCCCAATGTAATGTTTTGGATCTTTGCAAGAGAAACCAATGTGAAATTTTGAGTTATGACACAATATACTTTAAGATACTAAGGAAAAATAAAGTTGCATTAAATACAGAATTACAGAAAAACACTAACAGAATGTTTTAAACTTGCAGCGTGTGGAGGAGAGACTGACCTGGTCTCTTTATTTCACTGCAGCCTACCAAGAGAAAGATACAAGGAACAGAAAAGAATATTCCATTCAGGAAGTACCAAGTTAAACCCAGAGCTTTTAGTGTATTCCACATTACACACGACTACAAACTCAGTTTAAATCCATTCCCCCTCGTCCTATCACTATATGCTCTTGTAAAAAGTCCCTCTCCAGCTCTCTTGTAGGCTTTCTTTAAGTACTGGAAGGGGCTGTGAGGTGCCCCCAGAACCTTCTCTTCTCCAAGCTAAAAAAAAACAAGTCTCTAAGCCCATCTCATACAGAAGGTGCTCAAGGCACCTTCTTGATTTTGGAGAAGTTCTGTTCTATTTTTCAAAATGTATATAGATAAAAGTATCTGACAGATAATGTGTAAACTAGGCACAGGTGCATGTGGCAGTGGAAAATACAGCAAAAAGGAACATGTCCAACTGGAAAAAATCAGAAAACACAGCATCATCAAAATAAAAGTATGGCTGCTGAAAGTGTCTTTTTATTATTGTCAGTGAGTTTCTTCTAAATCCTTATTAATACCTTCACCTGTCATACTGTTGCCATATAACTCTAGCCATGACATTCATCCATGTTGTTTACTCATGGCATCTTTACCTTCCTAATGGGTCTTTTCTTTTTATTTAGATCTAACATAAAAGCATCCTTTCAAGTTTGTTTTTAAAGAGGAAAACTGTTTCCCCAAATTGAATCAATTAAACGTCTAATATAGGTGTCTAGATTAGTGCTTTAGGCTTTTTATATAGTCATACATACAGAGCATACAAAGGCAAAAAAGAGCTCTGAGTAATTCCCTTGAAGTTTCACTAAAATGTTACTATGCCCTTAAGTCTGTCACTTACACCACGACACCTAAAGCTAGACCCCTAAACACCGTTTGAAAGGATGGAGTGAGATTTTTAACTTTGCTGCAATTTAAGTCATAAGAATTTTACCATTAACTTAAATGTGACCATTTAAGGCAATGCTATGTGTTTCTGAAAATCCAATCTGTAATCTTCTTTAAACTGATGGCTAGGCAAACTGAACCAAAAAAAGAATAGCTTTACAATCATTACTTATTTTTAAATCTACACATCAGCCACATGTGAACACGATATAGTCTGTGCACATGTAAGAATAAATGCATGCATACATATAAATGAACTGAATTTTTGTGTTGACAGATTATTCACCAAGTTAAAGCCAAATGTGATTTGAAATTACCATGATATTACACTGAATAAAGAGGATTTATAATGGAAATACTAAAAGAACCTCTGTAATAGTGATTCTGCCAGGCACTCCTATAACAACATATATTTCATTCTTTTCAGTTAGTGCTGTTTTTCTTTCTCTGAATATTTGAGAACAGTAAGTGAAATGTTAATTTTTTTAAGTCAGAACCATCTAGCTAAACCATCCAAATCGTTTTTGTATACAGAGATTTTATTTGTAATCTTTCTCTGCAAGCTGCTTTGTTAAATCCTAATGACAACTTTTATGCATAATGCATAAAATAAACTTTACCAATGTTTAACACACTTTTATAAACATGTAAAACCCCTTCATAAGTGAGATGACACACTGCAGGGCATGCAGTTGCAGTACACTGGGAAACCACACTTCCTGGATGACTGAAGGCATCTGCTCCGTGCCATTAATTTCTCAACATCGAACACATGTAGTTATCTTAGAACAGCAGTGCATCATAGTCTGTACTTTTTTTATTAATAGAGAAGTACATTTTACTGCATGTGTGCTGTGCACATCTACAATCCTTTTCTTTTTATTCCAGAAACATTTGTATTTTCTCAAGCAATGGGGGAGAGGAAGACAGCAAGATAGCTTTTTACTTTAGCAAAACACTTTATTTTAGCAAATAAGTATCTATAAAAATATATGCTAACAAGGAGTCACTCAAAAATGTATGGTATAAATCTTCCTTATGCAAGAGGCAAATAAATCAGAATAATAACAATGTATCACTAGCCTATGTCACTGAAATGATTTGTTTTACTCCTTTAATCTTTACCATATCTAAACTGACTATAATAAATGAATAATTACTCCGAATGCAGTGGACTTAATTGAAAATCTGCTTGAAGTATAAAACCAAGAAATCATAACAACAAATACAAGGTTTAGCCAGTGTTTAGGAACTTGTCTTTGTCAATAATTTTTAAGGTTCAGTGTAAATGATACTGTTTACCATCGTACATCATCTAACATTACTTCAGAAAGTCATGAATTATTTCAGACTTCCATGAATATTAACAATCTTTAGAGTCATGGTATTTCATCAGCATACACCCAAGTATTAAAGTCTTATGGGGTTTGACTTTTCACAATGAAACCAATTTAATTCGAGTTTGTTTTATTCTCAAAACCTGATTTCTAAGTCCAGAGAGGTTCTACTTTCATGTATGTGAAGCTCAGGCTTTCTTCAAATGTCAAAGGTATGTCACCTAACACAGGGACAGGCTGATTGTCAAAGCACACATCTGGACATGCCCTTCCTATTGTGTGTCCAAAACAACTGGAATCCCAAGAGGAGTGTACCCTAGCAAGGGGAAGACAAAATTTGGCAGTTCCTTCCTGCTTAAAAACACAAGACCAGACCTTCCTTGGAAACTGTACAGTTACACATTAATCAAGTGGCCAAAACAAAAAGTAAAGAAATATTGTTTGCATGAAAGTCACTGCTAAAAGATAAACCATTCATTCTCTTCACCAACAGAAATTACCAGTTTCATATTCTTCTAAAACCTGTATGTCCAGAATTTGCCATGAAGCTGACCAGCATGGATTTCTCTTTCTTGAAAAGAAACACTTTGTAATAAAGGCTTACATGAGAGCAAGTGCACTCACCCAGTTCTGTCTCCATCGAACCTGACCTGCAGATTGCTTGTTTCACCCCTACAACTGTTGTCATAAATTTGACTAGGGCTGAGATTAAAAAGAAACATGATGCATAAAGTAGCTTCAACACAGAATACATGAGAAGAAGAAAAGCTGGTGGTCTTCCCATACACACCCTTGTGCTGTATCACTTTATTCATAATGCAAATCAGAAGCACCAGATTTGAAATTAGGTTACCACAGCAGAGGGCAATACAGCTTTCACATATGTCCTTGGCAAACTGCAACACATGCACAATTACTGCACAACAAAGTCACTGTGTTGGCTGCAAAACAGGTTCTCTATAATCAATAACTTAACTCATGTAAAAGAAGGATCATATTTCAAGTGTTGCTATTATACCGCTGTCGTCTCATACATACATAGTACTGCAATTTTTTTTTTTTTTACTATATAGGTTATAACCAGCTTGTGCAAATGTTATTGTAAATATTCCATTAAATAACTCTGAGATAAAATAACAAGCTAGAAGACACAGAAGTGCCAAAAGTGCTTGCTGACAGTTACCCCAGGCAGATGCTGATTTTTGCTCTGTGAAGGCTTTCCTTCCTACAGGTCATAATTTCATCATCTCTCTCATGGTAGACTCTCAGTTTTGAAGCACAATGATCCGAGGTTTTGAGTATGTTTGCTATATACAGGAAATAGCTATTATTGTGTAACAGATTCCTGACAAATATGCATAAAACTTCTTCGGAAAATACACATTTTACAAAAGTTTGAATAGTCAGAATGTGCATCCTAGAAAAAGAACCAGTGCAGTCTGTGTAAATTCAGCCTAAGCAGACCAAACCTAACTAAAACCAGCAAGCTACAAATACTGTTAATTCTATTTCTGTACATGAAGTGAGAAGGGGGTGACTGAGCCAAATCAGGAAGAAATGATGGCTAAATCGGAAAAAATCCAAGACACTTGGGTTCAAACCCAGGTTTGTGGAGGAAGTTCTAGCTTCTCACAGTAAGACTGCCTATTGTTCTTTTGCCTCAAAACACATTCTATTCCTTGTTGCTCTGACATGTCTATGATACTCCTGCACTCTCTTTTATAACATCCCTCCTCTTTAGTTCAAATCTCATTTCCACTACAATAGGTTCCTTTTTTCCCCCTCACCTCCATTTCTTATGCTTTCTAGTAATGAGTTCAGAATATTTTTCTGCTTTTCTCCATGTTCTGTTAAATTGTCCCAGCAGAAATTTCCCATGCATGGCATCACAATTGTACCTGTAGCTATGAATGTCCTATTCAGCATCCCTAAAGACCTGGACCAGGGCAAAATGAATTCTTTAAGGAATATAAATAGCAAAAAATATAAACACATTTAGGATAAATTTCCACACCAGCATAATTCAAAAAAATGCAAGCATCCACAGCAGAAAAACAACTTTTCAAGAAGTAAGAACATTCTTCAAGCAGACAGAGAAACTGTTTCTTCATAACCTTGTACTTGAAAATGAATTAAGTGTTTGAGCTTATTCATCAAACATACTGTGTTTGGGACAGATGCCTGATGTGGAAAACACCAGTTAAGAAAGGGAAGTTTGATACAGTTGGAAATTACAAATTCAGCAAGCAAGAAACGACCATCAACAGTGAATTCTTTCTAAACTCTCCTGGTTGTGACAAGAAACATGATGAGATCCACACATAAAGGTGTGAGTCCTCAATTGGTGCTTTCAGTTGGCAGCAGGAACTCAGTGCTTGTAACCAGAAAAGAATGAAGACCTCGCAATCTAAAGTGGACAGAGAATGGAGATTATGTCTTGTGTGGCACTGGATAGGGAGCCCTGAAGCTTAAAAGGCACAGACTGTGACAGTGTGAGCTACAGAACCGTGCAGGGCTGGCACTACAGAGACTAGCACATTTTGGGCAGACATGAGTGTGGAAAACGCATGCTTGGTCATCCATTAGAAATGGATATTACCAGAGGAAACCTTGTCCTCTGACTATGGTCCCCCGCCATCTGAGCTCTGGGCAGGCTGACTCTTATCTGACAACCACCTTCTGCCTGGCTAACATTTGGAAATGGGAAGATTTTATTTTAGGAGCTGCTTTCTAATATCAGATAGTCACTGAAAAATTGCATTGAAAGAATGTCTTTGAAGAAGAGAATTGAAGGAACATGTTCATTTAATATTCAGAGTAAAGGGTAACATAATTAAAACTAGATATTAAAAATACTGTAAAATTTCCTTAAAAGAAACTCCAAACAAACAAAAATATAAGAATTGAAAGTTAAAATCCCTGCCCTGAAATGTACACTTCTTCATATCTCAGGAGAATAAATGCAGCACTACCAGTGTAAAAGAGGCGTAAGTAGATATAAAATCTATTCTTCTGAGTTTAGTTTTCTTGACAAAGTGTAACATGTCATCATAAGACTATCTTATTCTATTATGAGAATTGGTAAGGCCTATTAGAAGTCTGTGGAAATGATCCCTAATAAAAAAATCTTCATAAAACAAGAAATTTTCTTGATTAAATTCTTATTGCATGAGTAGACATACAGTAAATGTTAAGCTCATTGTAGTTCAAAAAATCAAATATATGGGCCAAGAGATGCCTTTTAGAAATCATGTCTAAAATTAGTAGAGAAGGAAAAGATAACTTCTTATTAAATAATTTTATTTTTCACAAGAAAGCAGAAGCATACCTATCAAAAGAAGGATTATAACAAAGCAGCTGGAACACTGGAACCTCTGTAATATATTGCACATTTTAATCATGTTTGATACAACACTCTTTATATGGATATCAATTACACTAATGACTCTTACATAATACCCCTGGGTGCCTAAGGGATGTATATTGTCACGTCCCTTTTGTCATAAAAATAGAGAGTAGTTCTATATACACATTAAAATAGTTTCTTTCATTTTTATATAATGAATGAGTAACACTGGAAAAAAAAAGACATTTTACTCCATATTAGTTTAGCAAACAGAAGAGATTTCACATATGACAGTGCTAAATATACTCTTAAGCTGCTAATAAAGACAAAGCCTGAGGGGAAAAATTCTAATGATGAGCAATGCCAGAAGTTTTTATTTCGGGATCGAAAGTAAAAATGTTTAACTTCGGTAGAGTCTTAGAGGTATCACAAAAGAAATCAGATTTTCCAATAATTTTTATCTCTAATAAAATCACTGGAATTAATTTGAGCAGCATTACAGGACTAAAAACGCTTTTAAACGTACTGTTAGTTGCGTAACTTGTCTCTGTGCACTTTATTGCATACTGAAAACTGAAAGGTTTCATCTGTAAATGATCTACACTTTCCCAAGCAACTGCCTAGAAAATACTACAAACTCCACAGTACAGTATAGAGAGTTGGCAGGACCCAAGACTTATTCTTGGGAAAGGAATCAGAGAGTCAGATGAAAGGGGAAACCAGTTTCATCACAGATTTATGAATTTTAACACCTGCACTTCAGCACTTCCTTTCTCTGAACTGGTCCTACTAGAAATGCCCGCAAAAATAAAATACCTCCTGCCTAGAAATTTTCCTAATGCTTACATGGGTAACACCAGTGGGCAATGACAAAGGTGCTGGTCATGTACATAGACAAAGAAGAGTGGCCTCACTAACAGTGCTCTACCCAGATTAATCCACCACAATGTGTTTTTCTCATTAGACTTCTGTCTTCTCTGACAACCTAAATAATAGCATGGCAATTAAATTTATCCCAACTTTTTCCTTAAGTTCAGCTCTTATGAGATTTTTATACATTTTTCTTTATTCCAAGTTCAAAGCCCTGTAATGGATCTCTCAGTGATAATTAAATCCCAGTAACTCTGTGAGCCAGCAGGAATTTCATGGTGTTTGTACAAAGGGGAGCCTGGTAATAGGGTAGCTCTCCAGAACTATACATTGCTGTGCGATGCTGAGGAATTTGCTGTCCTCCTGCATCCCTATCATTTGAAGAGTTTTTTAATCATCCATAAAAAATAAAGAAATCTCATAGGAACCTGAATACGGCAAAACAATTTGTATTCGTGCATGCTTTCTCAATCCTACTTTTGACCTTCTGAGATAATGTATAAAAATACATGCTGGATTGCTTCAGATGATTTTTTCATTCGTAATTATTTAACATTGTTTTGATTCAGCTATGAAAGCTGATGTGCCTTTCCCATTTTGAACAAAAAAAGTAAAACTTCAGGATATTTAAATATTAAAAAGTGACAACTGCATATGCATAGCAAGTAACTACCTCTCCAAGATACTTCAGAAAAATTGTGTTTAGTAGAGTACTTGTGATAAATTATGTATTTATTGTAAGAGGGTCAGAAGCTGTTACAATTTACTGTGCTTGGTCAAAAATTCACTTTTATAAAAAGTACTTCAGTGTCTCAATGCACATTTAAATGAGAACTTGGATGCACCAAACACATTGATTTTCATGGGAGACAAGGTAAACATCTGAGGTCAAATTTTGCTGTGACTTACATTGGTATAAAAAAACCCAAAGCATAGTCATCCTACCAATTTCCATTTATTTTGGTTTTTCCTTACAGACAAAAATATAAAAAAGTAATGTGGTAGTTGGCATGTATTTTGCAAGAACAGGTAATGTGTACATCGTGCTGTTGTTTTGCTAAAGAGCAATGCAGGAAGATGGCTTCTAACAAAGCAAATGGATGAAAGCCAAGTGGCAGTAAATGAAACACTGGGTTTGCATCTTAGAGAGCTGAATTTTAAAAGTTGTGATTCATGTGCCTGAGCACATATTATGTGATTAAAAAATCAATTTTCAATATTAATTCTTTAATTTTTATAAACTTGCTACATTTTTAGTACATCCTGCTGTCACCAGGAATAGCTGCTGGAATTATTTACCTTAAGGCTTTTTTGAGGTGTCCATAAGAAACTTCAGCAATGTCACTGCTATAGCAAACTTTTGAACTGGGAGAAAGAGGAAGTTCTTAACTCACAAAACTTTCTTTTCCATGTCACTGTATATCTTGCTGAGGTTTTGCATAATTACAAGCTTCTGGAAAAAGAAAAGTGTCCTGTCTCTGCTGAGCAGTCAGCAATTACGGAATGTCAAAACGTTATCGGCGGTCCAACACTGTTTGTAATCTATAGCTGAGTCTGTGCCCAGTCAAAGAAACTGGAAAACCATCCTTAATGTACTGGGAGTCCCAGTGCCAGCCAGCCTGGATGGAGTAGAGAGAAAGATGCCTTGGATCACTTTGTGATATTCATCTGACCTAGCTAATAGTTCAAGAAAATCATGGCAGGAAAGCAGGCTTTTCCTACTGTGTAGTCATTTAGACCTAATATCCATCACATTTCAGGAACAAAAAGTTCAGGTTTCAGAATCTTGTCGGGGCCCAGGGTGACTGTTAGAGATCCATATAACCATAGAAATGTGCTTCTCTTTTTCCACTAAGATATTAAAAAGTTGCTGTCTATGATTGCTACCCATGGAATGCATCGAATGAGACAGAAACTAGGAGAAAAAATCAGCAGGTGATCACATAATACAACTCTGCCATAGTTAATATGCAAACAGAGGCAAGCATAAGTATCACAAGGAACCTACAGTCCAACATTTCCTAATTTACAAATACTGCCTGCAGACAGTACTGCAGCATGAGCACACTGTTCTCACAGTGCAAAAGTTACATATTCTGTAAGAGCAGTGAATGCAGTGCAGTGGAGATGCTCAGGAGAGCTTAAATTTACCAGCCCCAATCTTGATAACTATCTTGCTGTAGCACTTAGAAAGTGACTGCCTGCTGCAAAGTCTTCATGGCAGGTAGGGTTAACCATCCCACATTAAGGCTCCTGCTGCTATGAAAAGACAGCAACAGTACCTACTTTAAAGTTGTCTTCCATACATTGATCTCATATTGCTGTCACTGCTCTGTTGACCAGTTCTTATTACACAAATGTAATCTAGGAATACTCACTTTAATAGTATTCTTTCAAATGGAAATTAATTTACAAAATGTTTTAAACTTACTTAAGTACACAACAAAGCCTCATTTCCTCATAAAATTCTCTCACCCATAAATAATAAATAAATTGCTTCTGTGTTCAATGCATGAGCTCCAGAAAACATCATCTTCTCTCACTCTAGGCAATAACGGGTTCAGCTGCACTGTTTTTGCCACTGTACAGCCAATGTATGGTGGGTTTTCTGGCTAGTAAAGAGTACAGCTATACCTGAAGTACAACTGGATGTCTGAAACACTGACTATATACTGGAATAGGTATAAGATATTACGGGGCAGCCTTCTATATGTGTGTATACCTGCATTTGCTTTGAAATACCTATTCCAAGAAAGAAGGATTAGCCAGTATAAATCACTAATTTTATAATATACTGGTGGAGATGAAGAATGTTACTGAAGGAAAGAAAAATACAAAATCCTAAAGCAAGTCTTAGTAGACTGCTAGAAACTTTCCTTTTACTAATTTGGGGGCCATGTACTTTTCTGGAGATAACTCTATCTACTCTTTCCTGGATCAGAGCAAATGAAGTTTGATTTCTGCAAGGACATTCAGTTAAGGAAAAAAATTAAATCAAGAACTGAGTTTTCATTAGTTAGGATTTTCTTTTTAATTTGAATTTATTGCATAACTGATTTTGGTAAATTGAACCTCATCCCTAGTCTTCTGTGGGTATGAAAAACTGAAAGGTAATCAGCTTACATTTCTTTAAAGTTTCTGTATTGAATGAATTTGGCCACATTTATATGTTTGCTCATGTTACCCCCGGTTACATTGATAATGCCACAGAAGCAACACTGACTTTATTGCTCTCACATTACGCTGAAACCACAGTAGAACTTGTCTGCTACATGTGTACTTTGGATTCCTTAGTTGTTTGATCACATTGATGAAGGGATATGCAATCAATCTCCTACTAAGACAGTGAGTAGTATTGGCCATAACTCATTACTCCATCAAAGGATTTGGCATTTCAATCGATGGGAAATGATGTGTGATCATTCTAATTTATTATACATCATTTCCCATCAATCGGTGTGCTGAAGCTTTGACATAATAAGTAGTTACAGACACTGTCAATCATTCTTGGTCAAATACCCCTGAATGCTGCCATTTGATGCACCTTCAGCCATTCATCCAAACTGGAAATATTTGCCCAAGACATTCAGCAATCAGACTGTAACTAGAGGTCCATAAAAAGACTCACAAAAGTGCTTAGGAACATCTCAAAAACCTTAGGAGTACTTGAAGCTGAAGAAAAAAGGTTTATAGAAAGTGCACTTAAAAAAAATGCATACAAATTGAAGAACCAAATCTGTAGAGGAACAGGATCCAGCTCAAAAAAGAGTGAAAAAATGCAAGCTTCAGTATTGTGCCGGATTTTGGCTGGACCCTCTGCTATGCTGGCCACTTCTTACTGTGAGAAGGAGCTAAATTCTGCTGATTTGTGTCAGCACAATTCCTTTTGTCTTCTGAGGAATTGTATGGGCATGTAAACCTAGGCCACAATTAATCTTTCCCCTACTGAAAAGACTAAAACTCTTTAAATCAACCCTGAGCCTTAAGCACTCCTTCCCCATCCAAAATTCCCTTTAAAGGAGAACTTTTTCCAATCCAGAAGCGTAATAACACCTGCAATCATTGTCAATTTACTTGTTAAAGCAAAACAAAACATGCATTCAGTGATAATTTTTCATCTGGACTTACTCTGGGAATCCACTACACCTAAAGGCCCCAGCACATACTAGATCAGTATGACACGTAACAGAGGTTTTTCTTTCACAGGAATATATTAACCCACTTAGTTAAAAACAGTGGTTCTCCTTAAGAAATCATTATTCCTTTTTAAACCAAGCCTAAACTTCCTCTTTAGAATTTGTCTGTATTTAATTCAGTCTTTGGATATGGCATACACTGTCAGCAAACACAGATAAAGCATCTGTGACAGCAAAAAAACCAATGAAATGTTAAACTAAAAAACAGAACCTTCAAAGTCACAAAATTAGGCAAAATCTGTGTGACTAATTCCCATTGCAAGCCAGCTAACATCTTTAATATAGCAAGCCCTCCTGTGATTTATTTCAGATGTCAGACTAGAAGATTCAGTAGACCAGCTCTAGCTCCACTATCCACATTATCCCACTCACCCTCAGACATTCTATGCTTTTCTGGTTCTCTCCCTACAAGAGAACTCATACTGTTCCTCTAATACTCCTCATCATTTTGCCCATGCCGCCGCCTCTCCTCCCCTCCCGCCGTGCTCCCACAGGCATCCGCCCGGAGCTGGTCTCACACGGCAACAAATGGTAGCAAAGGATGGTTATTTCCATCGACTTGTGAAAGGGGGGGAGAGAGAAAGGAATTCTGCCGCTGTAAGAGCTCTGCAGACGCTAAGAGGAGTGGATCCGCCGGGCAGAAAACAAACCCGAAGCTCCAGGGACCCTCTTCCATCCTCGCCGGCGCGCTCTCTATCCTGCCTGGGAGCAGCCGCGCTGCGGGGGCAGCCGGACTGCAGGGGCCGGGAGCCGGGTAGACTTACCCGAAGACAAAGAGGAGAGTTTGGCAGTGGCTCGATGGACTGAGCTTGAAGAGTGGCCTGTCAGGGGATGGAATTTGAATGGAGATCAGAGGCTGACAGTGGCCAAACCCAGAGATTCAGGGGATGAACTCTGAGTTAACGGGAACACCCAGGCTTCTGGGAGAGCCAAACTGCAAAAGAATACGTCCTCAGTTCAGCACGATTTTCCACCACCGAGGAGAGAGAGATTTCACTGCCCAAGCCCGGAGGGTAAGTTGGGTCAGAGCAGGGTGTGGGACCCTGGCAGGCGGCTGAGCTACCTTTTTCTCTTTTCTGAGTTTTAACCACCGTCCGTATCAGACGGGGACTGTAGGCTTGCATGTCCCTGGTGGACGGGAGGCTTTTTTTTTCCAAGGAGAACACAACCTCGCTTGGTCTTTTTGGGGTAACTCATACTGGAAAGCTCCTTCGCTTTCTCGGAAAGCTGCCTTTTCTACCCTCTCCTCCCTATTCTGGGCTATGGGGGCAGAGGGCTCGAAAGGACACCAATGGGACAGAATTGTAAATGGCGACACGTCAGCTATGGGATAATTCTTAACATCCCAAGAGAGGCCCTTCACATCTACACATTTTGTCAGCTTCCAGCCGTGTCGGGCCCCTCTCCTGTAGATTTCCCCCTCGGCTTCTGTGAAGCTTCCCCTTCCCTTTTCCCCACGGACTTCCCCAAACCTCCTCCCTTGGGGATGGCAGTGGCCGAGCTGCCCCAAGCGCTCTGCCGGACACTGTTATGCTCCCTTAGGGGTGGCATTGGCCGTGCCTCCCCGGGCGAGATGCAGTGCACCCGGCACCCCGTCCCAAGATGGCGCTGGCCACGGTACAGGGATCCCATTTTCCCACCGTGACCCTTCTCTTCTGCCCCAAGTTTTCCCACCAGCCCCAACCCTCCCCACAATGACCCTGCACCATCCTACAGCAATGCCAGGCCCTATTGTGGGGGGGAGGTGAGATTGGATTAATCCCTCAGTCCTTCTTCTGGCTCCCTCTCTGATGGGAGGGATCGCCGGAGGGGCCCCTCCATTAGAGGACCCCCCTTTATAAGAGAGCTTTCCCCTTTGCTGTGGGGGGGGGGGGCCCCCTTCGAAGGAAGTGGAGCTGTAAACCCGGACCAGAGCTCCACTGTTTCCTTTCCCCTGAAACAATGGCGCCCAGGTTCACCCTTTATCCCATCTCCTAAATGTACCTTGCCCAAAGTTCCCTTATTATTTAGATACAAGTTTTCCCCATTGCTTGTGATAATTTGGAAATAACTTCTTGGATTGAGTTATATCTTATAGAAGGAAATATCATCCTCTCTAATTACTGCCCACAATGCTAAACCAACTTTGCAATCAAATAATCAAATTGGAGAAACCACGTCACTGCTTCTGCTCTGCTAGAATTCAAAAAACCACAAGCATCGCATCATGAATCCTGCTTTCATCCTCGATACAGAATGTGTTTATGAGAATTTTGTATCCTTTATCTTAAATTGCAACGTGGAAAAGATTTTTGCCCCATTCATTGTAACTATTATTGGTGTATCACTTTCTGATGTTTCTTGATTTACATTTTCTCAGTAATTTGTAACATTGGTAATTTGTTTTTACCTCAAAACTCCCTTTCTTTTATGTAAATTCAAAAGATTGAGTTGCGGGATTTGTAATTTTCTCTTCTTCCCCCCCCTTCCCGCACGTTCCGCGTTCCCCCTTTGTCCTGCGACCCAACCTGCCCCTCCCCGCTCCTTCCGCAGTCCTTTGTCCCGATGCTGCATTCCCTTATCACTCCCCCTCATTCCCTTATCACACCCCCTTGCCACACAGTCTGTCCCTGCCCGCCCCCACCACCTTTCCCATCGCTGCTCCTGCCTCCCTGGGGTCTCCCTGCCCCTGCCCGATCCCCATTGGCTGCGGCTCAGGTTCCACCCCTGCCCTGGCACGGGGTATAACTGACCCGTGGTCGGTGTCCCGGTGTCTCGGGAACACGCTCCCACAATGAACACGTGTCTGCACCCGAGCCCCGTGTCACTATTTCGTCTGTTCCCGTGCTAGAACTGAGCCTCGCAGAGCCGAAGGGGAAAAGTGGCCGCCGCCTCTCCCCTCCTCCCGCCGTGTTCCCGCAGGCACTCGCCCGGAGCCGATCTCGCACGGCAACAATTTTGCCCATTGCTTTCTTCATATATTGCCTTGTCTTCCTGTGTGACAAACATAAAAGATACTGTATTGAATTCCATATATCAATATCTCATTATTGGTAAGCTGGTAAGAGATAGTTTTTATAAAACTATTACATAAAAGCAATACATTGAATCCTTTCTCTCTGCCCATCCATCCTCCCTATACTTTTTATTATATTTGTCAGTCTAAAAAAATGCAATACTGGACAGCTTAATGTGGCCCCTAAATTGACCAGTTTGTTTATTTATTCTGTTACTATGAAATATTTTGATTTTCTTTTCAAGTTCTAGTCACTCAGCTCCCGTACACTCTTCCAATCCTCTTACCAGCCTCCAGCCTGATCTTCCCTATGGCAGCTCCCTGAGCAACCTATACCAACAATCAGATCTTCAAAACCAAAAACATAATAAAATAAGATCAAGTTAATATTTTTTTAAATAGGCTAGTTTTTTCAGATATATTTTGGTGAATTTGTTGTGGTTTTCTGTGAGAAATGTTTCTGAGAGAGGCATCAGACTGACTTTGTCAAGAAAGTTTACACTCAAAAGGAGCAATCAGCAGCCCATTCAGTGACTATGTACTCACTAATAATTCTGAACTTGCAAACATCAGTTGGAAATCTCATTTTAAGAGCTCTAGTACCTTCTCTTTCAAAGGGAGAGCATAAATGTTAGTATATCTAATCAACATATACAGTGTGATATTTTAAATTAGAAATTCAAATAAATGCAACAATCTGCTTGCCAACATCTCCAGACCAAAAATTATTCAGATAAAGTATTTGGTGAATAATTTGAATAGCAAATTCATTTGAGAAAATCAAAGCAGCTCATAGACAATTCACAAATGAAAAAAAGTTATACATGTTAAATCATTTATTATGAAGTATTTTTCATCTCTCTTCTGTTATTTGTTTTTTCATACAAGGCAAGGACAGCTTCAAAAACAGGAATAAAAAGGCAAAGAAAAAAAACCCTATGCTTTTCTTACTTGGCATCTTCTAGTAATTCTTGAGTATTTACCTATTTATTGAGAAGGGAAGAAGTTAGATGTTGACCCACCCAAGGAGAAAAATATCCACCCTAGTGAAAAGATTATATACAAAGTTCCAGCCTGATGAGATTGGAAAGGAAAGGCCTATAGGCCTCCCAAATGTAGGTCTCATAATTAACAGACTTTCAACTATAGCTGCATTGCCAGGTGCAAATTTAATAACAGATTATAAATGATAGATGAAGTGCACTTCCAGCAGCTGTTCATAATCCCAAGCAAAAATCTTCATTAAGATAGTGTTAATGTTGTAAATGGTTATCTATTAATTTAAAATATTGCAAAATATCAAACATTACTCATTTAGAACACTATGTTGAAAATCAAGCTAGAAATTATGCTGCAAATAAAGTTGTAAAACACGAAGTTTTAAGTCAGACAATCCAAAGTCAGAATTAATGTCAAACCTTCTGCAGACTTCAACAACCTGTCCTGGGAATCAGAGAAGCTCCTCAGGAACACTGCTAAGTACTCCCTAAACTGCAGCTGTAAGAGCAGGGTGTGGAGCTGCTGGAATTCAAGACTGCCATGTTCTGTAGATCTACTGACATGCAACAAGAATGCCATCTCTGGCACCAGCTTTGCTAGAACTCATGATCTGAGGAAGATTCCAAACCCAGAAAGGCAGAGTGCTAAGTAAAACCAGCTCTGGTGATATACTCAAAAAGGCACAGAAGACCATGTATTTTCTTATATTCATCCCTTTTATACAACTTTAAGATAAATCAGTTTTGCAGGGAATAAAAAGAATACACTGAATATGCCTGACAATCCCCCATTAATGGTGCATAAATGGAGAGAGATGTGAACTGTTATCTGGAGGAGGCTCCCCTCCTGACCCACAGAATTTGAGAGTTTGTGACACCACCAGTATATAGTGCTGTCCTATAGAAAATCCCACAAAAGCCTTTCTCACTTAAAGCTTCCATCCTGTTCATAAAGCTCCAGCCTCAAAAATGCCATGAATGGACTATCCCCATCTGCTCCAAAATTTACTTCCCACTGCGAAACAGCCATTGTCTGTTACGTTTTGTGGGAAGGGTTTCTATGATGCTTCAGCAAGAGAAGCAGCACATGGGAACACCGCCACCACACCCAGACTTGCTCATCATATAGAAAGACCAAAAAAATCCAAAACTCTATGGATTGGTTTTTATACAGTGTATTCGGTGCAGTCCTTACAAGATACAAGACAGAACCCAACATCATCATCCATTAGAAAAATTAATCCAAGAAGTTCTCCTGAAAAGAGTTACAGAGAAAGCCTTAGGATTAATCTCTACAATTCATGTTTTAATTCACATTTTTAATACATTTCTAAAAGGAAAAAAAAAAAAAAAAAAAGAGAGACCACCAAGCTGCAAGATAAGCACTAGATCTGGAAAATCCACTAGGTACGATTAGCTAAACAACCTTACAGATTCTTAGTAATGATTATTACTTAAATGTGTAGAAAATCCTAGATAAAACTACTGTAAATACATTTGTTTCCAAAAGGAGCTGGTGCTTCAAAGCCCCTTCCTTCCTTACTTTTTTTATATTTAACAATGTTCAGAACAGTTTCAAATGACACTCAAGTCATGACCAAAGATGTGAGCTGCTTTCAACAGCTGTACTATCTCAGTTCCCACTACAGCAGAACTCCCTACTTCTAAAGAAAGTAACCTCCCTTTCAGTTAACTTTCCCTCCCTTCCTCCAGCTCAAAGGTTTCAATCTCTTTACTTTCCCCCTTGAGCAAGAGGAAGTGTAATTCCATTTGATCATATGCATGATGAATACATGGATAAAAGAGATGCAAAAATTAGTGTGTGTTAAGGAAAATGATCAATAAGCCATTATAATAATAATTTAAATAAGAAAACTGTACTGTATCCTTGGATCTAAGTCTCTATTTATCAAATGCACTATATAAGAAATCGTTCATAGTTAACCTAAATGTTTTCTGTCCTTATATACTCTATGCACACCTTAAAATCATACATTTTCATGTGTATAGAGAAAAAAATGTACTGTATAGGAAATTATTTTCCTGGGAGCTCTGTGGCCAAAATAAAATTGTCATTTCTTACTTCACTGGAAAATAATGCACTGCCATTTTGGAAAAGAAAGCTAATAGAGTCCATGTCAGGTGTAAGTAAATTTTTTTCCTCAAATTAAAGCACTGCCATACACAGTAACTCCAGGGAAAAAAAAAAAACAACAGGATTTTCACCAGTAAAAATCCAGTACAACTCCAGATTTGATCAGATTATTTCTCCCTTGTATTTAATCTGTTTAAAGAACACAACACTTTGGTCCAGACTAGACAAATATATAGGAGAATATAAGAGTAAATCAGTAACAAAATATGGGGAAGCATTGAAATGCTCAGATTATACCTTATCATGCAGACAAAATAATTTTAATTCAAGCAAAATGGCATGCTTAGGTGACCTTTTAATAGGACATACTCCTTATGAGGTATGTACCCAAATCAGCTAAAAGAGCAACCAGTAAAATGTTTCTGAAGTTTCTCCCTATTAAATTCTAGAAAAAAAATCATACTTCCATCAAAAACTGAATCAAAAAAAAAAGACTCCAAATATTAATAATTTCTGACAGGCCTTGCATGGTGTGCACCATTAGACATGAAAAATGTGATTAATGTTAATAACAGGGCTCATATGTAAAAGTAAAGAAAAAGTGTAAATCATGGCTGCACAAATGTAATCTTTTATGTATAAGCAACAATAAATTATATTCCAAATTGATGTTTTTAACCTAGTAAATGCTTGCATGTTATGCAATTTTCAATTTTAAAATCACAGTACTTTAACCCTTAGTATCTAAGGTAGTGGTACAATATCCAATAAATGCAAACTGTGTGTTCCTCTTTCACACATAGCTTCTTTTATTGAGTTAACGATTTTTAAAATTTATTAGTTATTCTGCTTATTTTCCCTCCAAAACCCCAAATCTGCAGTCTTTAATTAGCCCACACATGAACCACATGAAGAAGCTGGCATAAGCAAGTAGCAGTCACTTTAAATGACAGATTACAATGACACAGAAGGATACATTTTAGTATTTCAAGTTAATAATATGAAAGATTTGCCCTCTATGATGCATTATGTTAAAAACCCACTATGTTGCCACATTCAAATAAGATTCTTATTTAGATCAGAAAGATTAACAACTATGAAAAAGTAATTCCAAACTATGAGACACCCATTTACAAAATACAAGTATAAATTTGTAACACATTCATAAGATTGGTTAAGGCATCAGAGTATATTGTTTTGCCTTCCATATAATTTTTTACTTATAAATAAAATGCATGTATTTTAAGTCTAACAGAATCATTAAGGGGACGACCAAGCTTAGAAACAAAATCACCATATTCAAATATTAAACCCAATCCACTTATAATTCTGGTCTTTCAAAAGGAAGCAAATTGAGTTAAGACATATGCTTCCCTTAGCTGCATGTGCCTATGCTTTTCCCTTAGTTAAAAGAAAGCATTACTCTCTACAGTGATTTCTGCTTTGCTTCTACAATGCCTTTTTCTTCACTTTTTTACAACCTTTATGTTATTTTACCTTTGGAGAGCGGAAACTGAATTTTGTAAATAACTTTGAAAAGTGCTGCCTGTTCTAGAGTAGACACAGAATTTCCTTTATTCTTTTACCTTTAGAAAGATTTATGAAATACAGTTAAAAGACAGATTCAACCACGAGGCAAAACAGCTGGTTTCTAAATCCTAGAAAATTTCTAAGGTATTCAAAGCAGAGGTTTTTGTTCAGTCAGTTACAGAAATAAGGGCCAACCATGAAAATTAGATCTCCAGTTAGATTTGGAAACACTCTCTTCCTACTAAAGTTAAGGCATTCTGATCTGCATTTAGATCCCTATCTGCTACAAAGACTACATTAATTTAACGTGTTATAACAAGAAAAATTCATTCTTGCCATAGACATTAAAAAATTAAATTCAAAGACAAAGTACTCTTCAAAGGAAACAAGGGCCCCATCTGCTGATGTTTAAACGTACTACATTAACACACGCACTACAGTTCTGCCACAGATAAGGTAATGAAATGAATTGCAAAGACAAATCACCACATTAACTGTACTGCATTCTTCTGGTACCTTTTTATAGGAAAAAAAAAAGAGGTTTTAGGCCCTTGGGTCAATCAGTTTTCATGGATTATGAGAGCTTTGTCTGTGAAATAGAAATGGAAGACTATGAAGAATATTCAGGCAGGAACCTGAATTTGCACTTCAAAAAAATAAGGGAATATGGCTATTCCTATATATAGCATAACAAAACTACATCTACATGCATGCAATAGACAGTTATAGAAACTAATAAACTACTACTATCCAAATGTCATCTTCAATGCTAAAAACATGAATTATCAAAATGGCCAAAACCTCAACAGACATATTAAAGCTGAACTCTAAGAGCAACAATGAATGAAAGTATCTGGGAAATGTAAAAGTCAAACTTTTCTGAAGTTTAAAACAACTTGTTAAATAGTTTGATAGTTGTTTATTGAGAGTTCTTAAAAGTAAGCACTGTTTTGTTTACAGAAATCCCATACATATCAGACTTTACATTATGCTGGGATGAAAAATGGCAGTCAGCTTAATGAAGACAAAACAAATGTCCTTATTATGGACAGGAATATTTCAAACATTATATCAACTAAGAGCTAGCAGCTGAATGTATAATCTCATATGACTATATTCTACAATAAAAAAGTCCATAATTTTGGAAGAACTAAAACATCTTTGTTTACATGGCTACAACACAGAAAAGATCCATGGTGGTGTAGCACGATGAAGCATGTGCCTGACCTCTCTCCCCAAGCCCAGCAGCACAGTCAACGAACCTCTGATTAAAGCTGGAAAAAGCACTAAAGAAACTTGCTCCTGCTCTTCTCTCCTGGACTAGCCAGAAGTGCAGCCAATGCAAGCTGGGTGTTAAATTATACAAGTTGTTCTACACCCCAGAAGTGTAACTCAACTGGGGAGAATTCTGAAATCTGCTTTATCCCTCCTAACTGAGTTTCTGTGCCATAGACCTATTCTACAAAAGTGGATATGATTTCTGGCTGGGCAGTGGTCAGAAGGCAACATATGAAACATCTCACTGCATGGATAAAACACAATAATTAGACCTCAGTGCTAGTTAATTCTTCAGTAAATATGAACATATGAACATAATCCACACAATAAACAACACTGTCTTGATTTTTGACTGAAGAAATTAAATTTAAAATACTCAATATAATTCCAAGATGTAATAAGAACGTTTAAGGCATAAAACTATAAATACACTTCTGTTTCAGAGTATAATTAGATCTAGTGTGGTTTTCTGGTATTTTATTATAACTGTTCCTTTAGTAGAGTTCCTTCCATTGGCTTTTGTATTATAAACCGATTTAGAGATGTCCACAGTCCAGTCTGAGTACTGAACTGTACTTCAAGCTGAAATATGTTAAATGATGAATTTGTCCAGTGAATTACTTAGATAACAGTGCATGAGACCATATTCTAGTTCCTTAGATGTGGCATTTTCTCAAAATGAAATTTATCATTTACTTTAGGCACTAGCTTTCAGGTGTTTTTTAATAAATCATCCCTTTTTGAGCAGGTTGTTATTTGGTTGATCATTATCACTCATAAAAGTGAAAAACAATTAAAAGCTTTCACAAATCAGCTTGCTCAAAAAAGTGCCTGTGGAAAAAAAAAAAAAAGAACATTCTCATTCTTGATCACAGATAACACAAAGTTACTTTACTATTCCCCTTCATTAGATCATACATCAATCTCCAATGTGCTAATCTCTGTTGGGAAAAGTAATTATATCTGCCAGTTATGAGCGTGTTAAAACAAAGCCACCACAACTGAATATTGTCAAAAGTGAATCTGCTGCTCTGGGTGAAGCTATATACAAGACAATGAGCTGATCCCACTGGTTAGTGCTGTTGGAAAAGGAAAAGCTCAGCTCTGCCATCTGCTCTCAACTGTGTGCTCCTCACCACACACTCCCGACTCTGGGTCCTCCTAGATCTGGGTCTTTCAGCTAGGCAAAACAGGGGAAAACTGACCCAGCAAACAAAGTGGAGAGGAAAGGATCCATCCACTCAATCACACTTAACAAGGAGTTTTACCCATGGCAGGAGGGGGCAGAACTTCATAATTCAGAGGAAGCCTGGGAAGGTAAAAGCAATTTCCCCTTTTGGCAGTGATAGTGCTGCTGGGACCATAATGTGACCCTGAACTTGTCACCTGTGCATCTGCATTTGTGCAGCATTCAGAAACCAATGTACTTTGAATAGTCCTGACTGTAACATTCAGCCATCACTCCCTCCCAGGCATGCCAGTGTTTCAAGTTTGGGTTTGTACATCTGCCTGGGAATTTAATCTCATTGTGCAGTAGATGAAAAATAAAACTGGCTAGGAATGATAACATTAAGTAAGTATTTACCTTGACTGCAATCTCAAAATCTAAATAACTTGCTAAAAAAAAACACAATAATTTGGGCTCTTGCCTTCATAAATGCATCAGTCAAACACTACTAAGTCCAAACCCAGTATACAACTGAGAGTGGGTCTGCTGGATAGAAGGTGATACTAATAATGCCAAGGTTTGACCCCTGTATGAGCCATTCACACAGAGTTAGACTCTATGATCCTTCTGGGTCCCTGCCAGCTCAGAATATTCTGTGATATGATCAAGATAACATATTTCAGTCTTATTAGCTTCTATGGTGTGCAACATCTAACAAAACCCCATTTGAAATAAACAGTGTTAAGACCTACCTACATTACAAGTGCCACAGATGAACCAGCAACTCAGGTGGGCTGGCTATTTCCTTTACCTGAGCAAACAACAGTATCTATTGCACTACACACATACAGCTGCCTTGTAAATCTCAGTTACTTCCACTGTCATCATGCATTTAGAAAGGCAAGTAGACACTCCTGATAAGCAAACTTATGCTTGCTATTACTCCGGAAGATTTTTTTTTTTTTTTAAATTAATGCAATGACTTCCTTATAATTCCTTAATATTTTAAACAGACATGATTTTCATCACATTTTCTCCTTTTACACATGCATACACATTGTTTTACATAATGTTTCTTACTACTGCTCTATTTCTATTTTATTTTTCCTTTTGAGAAGCCAGTGAACATTCTCTGTGGAAGATTAAATATTGAATTAAATATATATATATATACACACTTTGGATAAACAAAAAATGAGAGCTATAGCCCAGCAGAACTCAGAATATAATTTTGAAAGTTTGGTGAAATGCTTCACAAACATTTTTTAACAATTCCTAGTTAATATTTTGATCAGTTCAATAATTTTTTTCTCCTTCTTTCTGCCTTCCTCAACCCATCATAACACATTTTAGCTTTATAAGAAAACACAGCACTCCAGAAATCTGATTGGCAGACATAAAGGCTGGCAGGCACAGAGGGTGTCTTTTTGATTTAATAATGATGACTTATATCGTTGTTTTGAAAGACCCATGAAACAGAATGAAGCTCTCCTTTCAAATCTAGTATTTCTATACCAGCTTGGAAGAATCAGCTCTATTTTGGCTGCTTTTGGTCTCTTTTGGAGGCATCTATTGATGCTTACTAACATGTTAATGAACAGCAATGCAGTGGTGAAAGTACTGGATATGAGGCTTTTTTGGAGTTTGTTCATATTTCTCTTTTATCAGCCAGAGGAGATGCTGTAATGTCACACCTGAAAGTGTGTTGTCTCTGAAGTGCTCACAGTCACTGCTGGACCACAGAGCAAAACAAAGGGCTGAAATGAACATCATCATAAATAAGATTTAGACAGACTTTGGAAACACATAAAAAGGAAAAGGCTGCGACTGGAGTTACTGGATAAAAGGAACGTTCCTGTTACTTTTGTCTTTAGTTAAAATCTTACCCAAAGTCTTTATGTTTCAAGCATAGAGCACTATTTACTATATACCTATACTTAATTAAAAAGCAAATGTACCCTTTATTTATCAATAGTTCTACAACTCTGTCTCGGGACAAACATAGTTTTCTTCCAGACACATGGAGCTGCTAAAGACTAAACAAAACCCAACAGCAATAAATAACCTTTTAAAAAGAAAATATTTAGACATCATACCCACAGATAAAAGGGATGTTGAATTTGAGTCCCCAGGTATGTATGGGGACATGTGAGTTCTTCTGAGAACTTCAGGTACATCAAGAAAACACATGAAAAGGTAATTTTTTTGTCTCTGCATCAGTAATTTGGTCCAAATGTTTCCCCTTCCAGGGAACTGTAACTATTGTTTAGGTGATGGCTGGGTGGGAGCTTTCTACCACTCAAAAGATATCTTATCTCTTACTATGAAATGACCCTTAAAATTGTTATTGCATTAGATTATAATTGTAGTGTATTTAGCTGTGAAATTGCATGGACGTTTTTGTGCCTCTACATTTGAGTGCTCTCCCTACTTGTTAAGTCAAACAGCATTTTGTTTTCAGTGCTGAGTATTTGTGGAGACAGAGGCATGCATGCACATGCACACTGTCTCTCTGCTCTTTCACAGAGAATTTACGTCTGCTTCTGCTTGGGTTGTATTCTCTTTCAGATCAAGGCTCTCTGCTCTTTCCACAGAGAGGAAGCCTGGCAATAACAAGTATGTCCAATAACCTAAGTATAATGGAAGTATGCTCAGAGGAAATTGATAGTGTTGCCAACTCTCATTATTTTCCTATGAATCTTGTGATATTTGCTATTTTTCTTAATGTCCTAGCTGTTGAAATCATATGAATAAATGTGAATATGAACTTCCATGAAAACAAGTGTCTAGATTTCTCAACCATGAAGCAAAACTGAAAGACAGATAAAACAACTAAATGTAAACTAAAAATAAATTAAAAATAAGTGGGATGTTTAATTACAAAATAATTTTAATATAATTTCTTAATTTCAATTCAATATTGAATACTTGGGTTGACAAGTGGAGTAAATTGGCTAAATTCATCAGATAAATACTGTGTGCTACACAGTACAGAACACAGGCAAGAAGAGGGAGGAATTCTTCCACTTGGACATGAATCAGATTCCCAGGAAAGTGGTTTTGGCCTGGAGCTGGTGTAGTAGCACTAATCAGAGCTTCATTGCCAAGTCCACCTTCACTACCCATGCCTTGTACCACTCTCCCAAGGATTGCTATGGCTCAAGGTCTGGACCTTGAGTTATTCAAAAAGCATTTACAATTTTGTACTTTCAGATATTTATTTTTGCCTATGGATCCTACAAGGATGTGGTCCTTTAGAAGAACCCAAACTTTTCTTTCTGGGCAAGTAAAAATTAGTTTTTATTTTTAATGGCTATGACAAAATTGTACTTGATCGTGAGCCAGCATGTAATGGAGAATCCCCCAGCAATATAGAGAACTGTTCACAAAGTCTATCATCAACACGGATCTGATACTCTGAGAGGATATTGATTTTTCCACATGAAATTATTTTTTTAAGTCATTAACAATATACCTAAAATAAATGAAGTTTATGTAACCCACCAAGCTTTCAGTTTAAGCCACAAAAAGAGTACAGATGCTGAAGATTGGAATGACTGATATTTTGGAAAAGAGAGAAACATTTTCTTAGAAGGAATTTTTAATTAATTTTGTAAACTGAGAAAAATGGAATGATGTGCTTAGAATACAGTGACTTATAGGCCTGCAGTCACAATCCCAGTCCCTCTCCCAATATGCCTCCTTCCCTCTGCACCAGAGGTGCAGGAAGCCAGTCTGGCCCTCAGCTTCTCAATAACATTAACATGACAGAATTTACTCTATCTCACACAACCTCAGATTTAGTGGGAGACGGGTCATGCTTCCTCCACTCTATTTCAGGAAATCTTATTAGTCTACAATACATAGTTCTTCATGCAAATTCAATGAGTACAGAGAAGGAGAAAAACTAACAGAAAATATCTTACCAGACGGAGAAAATTGAAACATTACCCTTGTTTCTTTGCCAGCACAGATCCATTCTGACAGGTTGGAAATGATTTATGGTTGGGGGGGCATGGAGGAAGAGAGTATGGGGAGAAGGAAACATACTTAGACTATCAGAGATATTAATTGCTGTACAATGTTAAAATCTTTGCATTGTTTTGCATGCATGCAATTAGTTCCAAGAATTACATATGCAGCAATGTTTGCACACTGATCTCTGCATGAGACAAATAAACCTCAAGTATATGATGCATGCTAGAAATTGCTTTCAAACCACTGTAGAAGACATTTTGGTAAAGAAATTATACAATATGGCAACTCAAAAGCTGCAGTCAAGGAAACAAATTACCTTTGAATATATGAATAGGTAAATACTTCAGCATGTCCAAGATTAATACTAATCATTACTATTTTAATATATAAAAGGTTATGGATATTGCTACACAGCAGTGATCAGGCAGATATCTAGTCTTTGTAAATTAAACTCAGATATTTTTCTGCATCTAATTGATTTTTACATTACATTAGGCAGCCAAGGCTGCAACCTTCCATGACATAGTATCTAAATAAACATTTATTAAAATATTTTAATTAGAATAAGAGAGAAAATACAGTTTCCAATTATGTTTTCAGAAGAAAAAAAATCAGTCCTATTAAGAATTAATGTAAACATAAGTGCAATGTAACATTTAAATGCAATAATTATGCCATATGATTTATACAATGTGAGTTATTTCTAATTCCTAAACTTTTAAAAAAAGACTACTTATGCTTTTATTTCCTCTTGCATCTTATGGCTTTGATTCAAAAAATAATAAGGGACAATACAAAGTGAATAGTGATTTTACAAACTGCATATCTGTGTTGAGCAAAATTTATCTTATGGATGCACAAGACTTAATGGTCATTAATAACATTGCTCTGTTAGAGCTGGAGCACCTCCTGCTCAAAAATGTAGAGGTGCTTTGTCTGGTCTGGCTGTAAATGGCACAAGTGACTGGGCTTCTGCCATTTCCCTTGGAACTCTAACCAGAAAAAAAACTTATTCCCAAGGGATTTGGATGAGACTGTTAAGACTCTCCAAATTACTTATAATTTTGGCTATATAGATGCATATACCTGTGTGCCCAGGTATTTTGGCTTCCTCTATTCTATTTTATGGAACAGAGAATTCCAGATCCTGACATGATTTAGCACAGGGAGATAGAGTCAGGCACAGTACACCTGTGTTATCTATAGCTTGAAGTACCAGTAAGTAGTCACACCTTATTGAAAACATACATTTATTGATAGTATAGTTCCATACCACCAAATGGATACACCTGATATATGGTTTGTACCTCACAAACCAGCCAGAACTTGGTGCGGAAGTGAGTGCAGCACCTTTCTCACTTCAGCCAAAACCTGGCAATCACATGACTGTCACTGCAGGGAAGCAACAAGGGAGCCTTCTATGCCTATTGGTTTAAGACATTTTCCATCACCAAGGGTTGCTGGAAGTTTCTGTCTGTCATATAAAAATTGGCTCACTGTTCTTGACATTGATATAAACTTATAGAGACACTTAAGATACTACAAAAGTGACTGGTTAAGGAAGATGGGATTCTGTTAGAATTCATTATTGGCGTAGGTGCTTGGCACCAGCCGACAGTGGATGGGAACCGTCACCATTAGTTTCTTATCTTACTGTAAGACTTTCATACCTTCTCCCTGTGAGGTCTCATGGAAGCTTCTCACAGCACTGACTCCTTTTCTCTCTCTTCTGCACAGCTGCCTGACTTCTTCCTGTCCCTATCAAAACCAGCTGACCCTTTCTGTCTCTATCAGCACATACTGACCCTTACTGTCCCTAGCACAACCACCCAACCCTTGATCCTCACAGCAGCACAGCCAACTGACTCCAACTCACTCTTTACCAGCTAATCCACTCTTTTATAACACCCATCCTTATTGGACAATCCTTATTGGACACAGCTGTGCCCTATTAAGGGCAGGCCTGTTCCTACTCTTTGGTAATCAGTCCAGCTGCCACTCAGGGACGAGATTGCCTTCAGCACTATCTCTCTTCTCCTGCAATCCATCCTCCCACAGGGTTCCTGCATTTTTTACAGCAGTAACTAAATTCTGGGCCATGGAAAGAACTTTAGAAATGGGCAACTCAGTAAAAAATGTATGCATGCCTGTATCATGCAAACAGAAATGCAAGCTCCCAAGGAAAACAGGCTGATACAGCTATATAACCTGTTTGTGTTCCTCTTGATGACTTTTGATCTGTTTGAAGTGAGTCTTAAAGTACTGGGATTGGTAAATGAAAGCAGGAGCGGGTCATTTCTGTCAAACAAGCAAACACAATACCTAAAACATCAGTTCACTCACTTTGGGTTGTACCCTTTAACAATACAAATACTGATTTCTTAATTCAATAATTGAATATAGACACCTTTATCAGACAAAATTCATGCATTTTACTCAATTGCTTATTATCTTAACAATTCTTCTTGTGAACCCTGCTGCCTTCATTTTCCAGAAAATTCTCTTTTAAGACACTAGTTATTCTAAGACATCTACAAGAAATGTTATTTTGATGTCCTTCATTGCAAAAGTATTCACAGAGAAGGGAAATAGCTAGAACCCAATCTAGACCTTCCAGAACTGCATAAGGAGAGTAGAAAAGAACTCATTGTCAGACAAATAAGGAGATGTGAACACTTTCCCTTAATAAAAAGAGTACATTTATCTCCTTCGTTAGCTCCACGAGGTTACTTCCTATCATTTCTCGTGGCTTCCATTCCCTGCCTTTCCCATTAAGTGTGTAAATTACCAATCATAAAAGTCAAATGTCTAATATTCCCCATTCATATCCTCTCATAGACCTGAAGACTGCTTCCCTGCTGGCACCCTTCCATTCCAGCTCCAGTTTCAAGCACTTCAGGGTTATTACATAAAGCAGAAAGCTTGAACACATCACATCCATCCTCTCTGCCACTCATTTCAAGGGTTTACTCAAAAAACTCCATGGAATCTATGCTCACTTCTAGTTTACACCTCACTACTATCTTCCAATTACTGTCCTCTCTTCTCTCCTAAATAGTAACAATAGAAATAATAACAACCACCACCACAAATCACTTTGCCTTCTTTGAGGTCAATATTTCACAATACAACATGGCTACAGTTAGTAAATTCATATTTAGTTTCCTAAATTAGTAAGCACTTAGATTTTAAATATTAAGTGCTCAGCTGTTACAAAGAACATTTAACAGCTTTAGTCACTTGTTTATTAAATCGTAGTTTTGGCTCTCCTTCATGTATTTCACTTACAGAAATACCATAACTTACTCAGCACAGAATGCTTCTAATATCTCCATACCACTCAATAACAGACTTCCTATGTTGCCTTTGCATCCAAAATTACATATATAATCCTATAAATGCCTTCACAGGAGGAGAGGGTAGGATCCAGGCACTATCATCCAGCATAAAAAGAAAAAAGAATTGACACTTCTGAAGTACTTTTTAACCATAATTTATTTTAATTAACATTTGCTATTTTACAAATGTTTTACTGTAAGCACATATTTTCAATGTTCTATGCTTAATCTATGACTAAACTCTGACTTTTTTTTAATGTCCTACATCTGAGGCATCCGAAACCTTGCAGATTTTAAAGATTAAAACTCTGCTGGGATTCAGAGATATGAATATCAATTTCCCTGAGTTAGCACTGATGGACTTGAACATAGCTTCTTTTGACAGAACTTGCAGATTGTGGCAATTTTTGCATGCTTATTTTTAAGGCAGTTACAGTATAAGAGATTCATTTTGGCAGTCATGTTATCTTCTTTTTTACCACAGTGGTAACAAATACTGTGAATTTCCAGCAAGAAAATTCCTCAAAGTTTTCAGGATTGCTATCTTCATACTTAGCACAGTACTTGTAAGCATTGCTGCCCTAGATGAAGATTTGTGAGCCATTGTGTTCAGCAGCTGCCTTCCAAGTGAGTTCTCTACCTCCTAAAAAACAGTCATGGAAAAATAAAAGCTCAGAAATAATACACTGCATAGTGGCATTTTTGGCAGTCATGGACTTCTCAGAACTGTACAATTTACCCAGTGATTGCACTGTCATTATAATAGGTAATCATTAGATTTATCTTTTATATCATTTGTAACATCTTACAGTATTATATGTGCATTTATGTGGCCTCATTACTGCCAGGAGTCCTCTTTAACTGAGATGATAAGTAAATAAAGTAGAAATTGCACACCAACAGGAACGTGGAATATGTTGTTTTACTGTATGTCTGAGCTCCTTTTAGCAATGCTAATCTGTGCAGCAGTTACCATTATTTCTACCTCAGTGAGCACTTCCTAATTGCTGTGTTATTGCTTGTGAAGAAAATATATTATTAAAGTCCACAACTTATGACTTGTTGCACATCTATACATGGAAGGAAAAAACCTTCTCATTTCATCAGACCTTAATAGGTTTTGAACAGGATGATCAGCGGAGGCTGTTTTTCTCTTGCAGATCTGTTCATTACCATTTCATAATGTCAGTGGCTCCTTCTAACAGTCAGGATGCATCCATAATTTATTCAGAAACCTGAAAACATTACTAAACCAAATTTACTTAATTCTCTGTGAATCATCTCAGGCCTGTTTTGGTAGAAATTTGTAATTAACAACAATTGTAAGCTCAAAGGAATAAGTATTCCCTTATAGTTGTTAATGTTTTATACCAAATTATTGGTCCACTGCCAGATAATGATCCATAGAGCATTAGAAATATGTATTAATATTATCTTTACAAGTGCAATAATACTCAGTGGAGGATAAAGTTTTAATGGACTCCTCTCGTGTGCTAGTTAAAGCTCTGCATTGTCTGGGAAAAAAGTCAGCATTAGCACTCTGTTCTGGTGGGACTGCTAAGGACGGGGTGACCTTCAAAATTTGGCAATATAATCAAAATGGCAAACAGCAGCCACTGAAATTAACACAGAAAATAACTTCAGCTTTTTTTCCTGTTCAGAACTACTGAGATGTCACAGCTATGCAGAAAGCAGACCTAATTAAAATATTTTAGGAAAAAAAAACAAAATACTCTGCATTCTTCCAGTTAAAAGTAAGAGTGATGAGACTTGCATCTTTCCATGAGCAAACTAACACTCAAGAATTCCTGAAAAGATGAGGAGCCTTCACTCAATGGCCAGACTGCAGTATTCTTCTCTATCTTGAATACTGAGTATTACTTACAACTACAGGATGTCTGGGGTAAATCATATGAATCATTTTAAGAACTGCATTCCATAGATTCTACTTGGGATAATACTGTGCACTTGTCCTAAGAATAAGTATTTGCCATTTCTAAGTTGTCTTAATTCATAGTGAAGACATGGCTGCATACCGAAAATAAAAAAGCCAAACACAATTCCTGTAACTTAAAGAGGCTTCTGCACAAACCAGAAAATTTTGGAAAGTAAGAAGAAAGTCTAATTAACATTTCAAACAGAACTCTGTGACACTGATCATGTTAATGATGGTAGGGCTTCAGTACACTGAGAAACTGTTTACAAGTATATTATTATGTCTTTCCCAAGTAGCCTGTGTCACAACACTCTTGAAGCTGAGTGGTTGGGATTTTGGTTTTTACTATTAAGATCCCAGAGAACTGCAAAAACTAAGAAAGCCATTCAATAGTTAAGGTTCCACTTAAAGCCCTGTTTGGTTTTTTCACAAATACATTGCCTGTTTCTCTTCTCACCTGGAATGAATAAGCAATAGAGAGAACTAGAGACTGGCCACAAGATTTCCACTACTGAAAGACCTAGGGGACTTTTAATAGGATATCTCTAAAACACCAGGGAAGCTAATTGTCATTGTCTATGAAGAGCATTAGGATTCTGGGTGTTTTTAAAAACTCCATTAGGTGCCTTTACATCTTCAGGGGCTTAAATACCTTGTAAAATTTTCCATAAGGACCTCAGCAGGTAGCCTCCATGGCCTCATGTTCCTTGGTACAGGCAAAGAGAGATAAATAATGGTGTGTTTTGATCAGAGCAGTAGCAAACATTCAGCATCTTAAATATTCTTTTCCCTTTTACATGGAGAAGTTGATGACAGAGACAGATATTTCTTTGATGCAAAGCTATTTATTTTCAAAAATATATGTGTCCTGTTCCCCTGAACACCGTGGAAAAACAGCAGATGCTCAGTGCAGTGTGCTGCTTTTCTCTAGCTTGTGCTGAAGGGCTCCCTCCTACCTTTCTCTCAGGGTCACATTATTTTCATTTCCTGCCCATCCTCCCGCTGCCATACTGGCTCTGTCTGCTCTTTCTTTCATCTGTGGCACTCAAATAACCTCATCCTCCTCCTCCACAAGGATGATTTTCCCAGTTTCTAGTTTTGCATCTGTTGCACAATGGAAGTCCTTTCTTCACATAGGTCAGCTCCTGTCTAGTCAAGCCTTAGCTTATATTTTCAAGGGTCTATGGCTTCTGATGTTTATCCTAAATGTATGGCAGCTCTCAGATACAGCAGCTTTAATCAACTCTCCATGTAATATACTGAACAATTAACTTTCACATAAAGCTATAGGTTGTGTACTTTTTAAAGATCCTGTCAACATCTAAACGGCTTTGAAACTAATACAGTAAAGATTTCACTATTGCATTCACATTTCAAGGTATGTTTTAACAAAACACTTCTCACTAAAACCTCATGTATTTAGCATTTTATACAACTTGGGACTCACAAGAACAAATTTAACTCTTAATTGCAACAACCAAGTTTCTTGCTACTTTAGTTCCAAACATAAACTCTGTATCCTCATTTAAAGATCTTCTACATCAGGAAAAGAAATTGTCAAGCAGAAAAACATGTCAACACGGAAATTCAAGTGTATGATAGGAAGGTGCAGCTCACTTCCAAGCTCTCCCTCTAAGGAGTATGTAAATGCAAAGCACAAACCCAGCTTATAATGCATTTTGATCCATGAGACATTGGTAACACATACAGTGGCATAGCTGAGTCTGCACTGGCACTGCCAGTAGCACACAGTGTAGCTGGGGTCACACTTAGTTCTGTCACAGATTGCTGCAGTGGAAATCATGGGAACCTCCTTCCTGCACATCAAATACTGCAATTAGAAAAAGCACCAAGCACTAAAAACATAAATAAAACTCTTTTTTTACCTGAGGCAAAAGCCAAAACTTGATACTATAATACCCAAATGGGTATAATATCCAAATGGAAATATTTAGTCCTTGGCTTTTCAAGTGTAAAACCAAATAGGATACTTTACATGCAGTAAAAATTATACCACATACTGATAGTTGTTAAAATTTCAGGCTGTAAGCATCAGCTCCTAACAGAATATTGGTGCTTGATACTGCACTCGAATATTTTATAAATAATATCTGAGAATATAATAAGATTCCTTCATTCTTTGGAAAGTTCCTCAACAGAAAAAAAGTACCTCTCCTAGGTAGAGAGTGCTTTTACTATGACACTATGATTTAGTATCATGAAGTATCTTAAAAATATCTTTTTAACAAGCTATGGTCCCTTCATTCACTTACTGACATTTTGAAGGCATGTGAATATGACTGTTCTGAACAAGGAAACAACTCCAACACCACCTACCATAACTCTTCTTTCTTTAGAGAGTCCTTATCAAAAGTAATGCAGAAAGCCCCCTGGCATTAATTGTTGTTACGCTTTTTTAAGGGCTGATCTGAAGATCAGAGAGAAACCTTTAAGTATGAAGAAGCCTTTTGTTTAATAATGTTTGGACTCAGCATGACAGCTACTTTTTCCTATGTCCTGCTTTTATTCTGAATACATGATAACAAAAAAACTGCAGTTAGCCCTGGATAATAAGTGAAAAATGCAGGGAGTTGAAACATCACACTTCTCACTAGCAAAATAAAAGGAATCATGAGCTGTAGTTAAATACTACTTCAGCTTAACTCTCCACTACTTATCAAGTAATTTCATGAGGATATTTTCAAGAGGGAAAGTCAAATTGACAGCTTTGTATGATGAAGATACACACAGCAGTAAGAGATAACAAAGTTTATTGTTTCAAGTTGGCTTTTTTCCCCTCCCATTCTGGAACCTCTTAGTAATTAAAACATTTATCGTCAATCTGCTGACAAGACATTTGAGCTTGATTTAGTTATAGATTCCTTTGGTTTTGAAACAAGAACAACAATGACTACATGGATGTTCACACTGCCTTTTCTGTTATCCTTCCTCAGTATTTTCCTGTCCATGTAAGTGGTGGGGACAGACATAGGAAAAAAGAGAAAAAAAAAAAAAAGCTGTCAGAATAAGAATTGCCTTAATCAGGAAATAAGAAAATTACTTAAAAATCAATAGTTTGTGAAAAGAAACAAAATATGTAAAAGTTCTGTAGACCAAACATGAAGGAAAAACATAAAGGGTGATGAAGCAGTATATCAAAACCAGTCAGGCCTGCAGCATGTTTGACACTGAATGAAAAGACCAAATTCTCTAGTGCTAGAAATAGCCAGGGAACAGGAGTCAACCATGGCCAAAATCTTTTCCCCGGCCATCAGCTACTAAAAACCCTCAAGGTACCAAACAAGATACTGGGAAATTCCATCAAATTACAGGTGTATGTTTCCTGTATTTACACAAAACTTGGGGACCAAAAGGTTGCCACTATAAGAGAAACAAAAGCATTTTTCCTAGCAATGTGATGAAATTGTCTGTTCAGACTTCACAACATTTTTAAGCAAAGCCAAAAGCAAATAAAAATACAATGCTACATTAAGACAGGGAAAGAATTAAGTACCCAGTTTAAAGGCAGCCCTCGAATCCTTAATTCCTCATTCTAGTTTAGTAATCAGAGTTCCAAAACAGTAGAGCAAAAGCAAAAAGGAAAACATTAAAATAAAATAAAATTTAAAAAAAAGTTATAAGAAGCCTGGAAGGATTTCCTTATAAAGAAGAACTGATGCTTTCAGAATGCCTAATGAACAGATTTGGGAAAAAAAGCAACTTTTCATTTCCAAAGTAACTTAGGCCTTGTCTACACTTTAGATGCAAAATATCTGATCCACTGGACAGACTCCCACATCCAAGGAGTGCAGTGCAGAGACTTTGAAGTGAGCTAGACCACAACCCAGAAGTAAATACTGCATGACAGCATTGGCCTCAGTTAGTGTCCTTCTAGTTTACTGTTCACACACAGGCTACTGCATCTGCACAGCACCACAGCTTTGCAGCAACATTGCAGCCTAGTGAATTCAATACAATGTGCACTGTAGCATCTATTCCCACAGACATATAATGGCTTGTGTTTCATTGCTCTGGGATTCAATTTTGGTTGCTGATGTTTACAAATGTGTGTGTTAAGATATAGACAGACTCCTAAAAAGTGTCTCATGAAGTTTAAAAAAATTGGTCACAACTTTTATCTATTTTTATGAGTAAAATCCTCAAAAGCAAAGTTACGAAAAAAATAGACCCTTTACACAAACTGTTGGGCAATATCAGCTCATCTAGAGCTGAGTAGATATGAGACATTGACAAGAATGGAAGGGGAAATGCAGGTAAGTAAACACACTGAGGCAGAGGTATACAAACATAAGAGTTACTGAGAAAAAGGAAAGGGGCAAAGGTTGTATTTACAAAATACCGTAAGAATGGATGTGTGGGTCAAGGAGTTAAGTGCAGGTACCTAGCAGCATGCACATGCAAATCAGTCCCAAAAGACATTAGTTTAAATGAGAAGTATGACTGGGAGGGAGGAAAGCTCTCATTCTACCATAAACTTCTCCCTATTTCACTCAAGCATGAACACAGAATAAAGAAGGGGGTTCAGTGAAAACCTCATTATCAATCAGCCCTGTGGACAGTACAGCATGTGTAACCCCTGAGATTCACACAGGCACCTGCCTCCAGATTGGCTGCGAATGGGACAATTTATCATAAATGAACATGTAGGAGTGGGGGAAGACACAGTGGTCATTGCCTGCACTAGAATTTATGATGGAAAGGAAAGTTAATTAAGTTCTGTGGTCAGTGCTAAAGGGAAAAAATAGAAGATCTCCCAAATGCAATTCCTTGCTGGAAGAGATATTTTGGCAGAACTTGCTAATTACTGTACTAAACTGTTAATTTGGCAAGAGAGAACTAATTCTATCCCAGTAAGTTTTCAGGGAAAAATGCATAGAAACAAAAAAGTTGTGTCATCTGGACTTTTGTTGTCAAAAAGAAAAGTACATCTGGCACACTCTAGCTAACATCACAATAGCACAGCACTTAACTGAGTGGCAGAGTGTGAGCAATAGCAGGGAAAGTAAAAGGCTTCTGAAATAAATGGGAGTGCCCTAGATTAAAGAAAAATGCGTATGTGTAACCACATTGGGCTTCTACAATTCACAATGTAGGATCATTTCATGAGAAACATTAAATGATTAACATTGCTTTACATGATATTACCTGAAATTTCTAGTTTTGACAAACCAAATTTGACAAACCCCCAATACATTATATTTATGTTGCATTCTTTTATAGCCTTAAGTATATATACAACACATCAAAGGGATAAATAATCCTTATAAAGAACCAAAATTCTCAGGGCAAGACAGACATCAAGTACAATAATTGAGTCAATATCCACTCCAGCCAGATGACCTTGACTATCTATACCATCCACAGTTCATGTGCCTTACATGCCTCCACAGTTATGGAGCCAATTTTAAAACACTTAATTAAGACACAGGCATGAAACAATGCAGGGATCTGCATTCACATGTGCCAGACACAGTCACAGACCAGAACTTTGCTTGCAATAGAATATGGACCAATAGCAAGAACAAAAAGTGTTTCTGGTTATTTTTTCATACTATTTATCACCCCATGTTTCATCTGCACTTCTCTGGTGGGGGTGCATTTCCCCTGAAGAAGTTGTTAAGTTCATAATTCCAAACCTCCTACCACAATACCAGCGCTAAGAATTGGCATTCAGTAGTGAATTAGTGCAAGGCAGGAAACAAAACTCTGCACACCAATCACCATAAATAAAATCTGAAAGCCACTGCTGATTAGCTATTACAGCCAAACAGGATAACCCAGTGGTCACAAAGTCTGAGAAGAGAGAAGTCCTGGCTACGTTAGCCAGTGAAACTGATTCATTAAATAAAGGGGTTGCTTTGCAAATTTATAGCAGATAAGTGAAAATGGAATCCAAAACATATCAAAATATATGCACAAAAACACGGCACAAATATGCCCTCAAATGAAAAAAATCTAGCCAGGCAGAGTATTTTCAAAAACTACAGCATGACAACTTATTTACAATAGCTCATCTAAGTAACACAAATTGTTAAGCAGCTTCCCAAGACAGGCATCAGAAAAAAAAAAAAAAGAAAAAAAGGACATTGATTTATAAAAGGAGAGCAACTGTACGTTTTCTTGTATTTACTTGCTGTGTTCAGGCAAAAACTCTTTATTGGGCAATTCTGATCCTTTCAACTTCATCAAAACACAAGCTCAACAAAATAATCTTTGCTAACAGATCATAAGTGCATTGAAAGGATGTAAAAATGTATCCTTTGACCCTGATGTGCAAAAAGAACAGGAAAATAGATTTGTGTTTCATTTTTTACCTATAAATGAAATTTTAAATTTGGGGGGAAAAGCCTCAAAAACCAGTACAAGATAAAAAAGAACCAAATTAAAATTAAAGAAAGCATTCAACTACAGTGGATTTAGTAAGGGAGGAATTATTTTTGTTGGTTTAATTTTTAAGCCTTTAATCCTTTTCAAATTAAGTTTTTTTCCATAAGAAGCAAAATCCAGTGGGCAAGAACACTTGGTATCTTCAAGTATTCATTTTTTTTAATGGTAAAACATTTCATTTTTTAAAAAGTCACTTTTACTTACTTCAGGATATATAGCAGCATTATTAGTATTAAACTTCACTAAATTACATCATTTTAAGTTAATGATAAAGTGAAAAATATATGGAAAACTATATGCATATATAGTGATAGGATTTGACCCTCTACTTCATTTTTAACGGAAGTAGAAATAGAGAATTTGTTGCCTAATTTTAATTCACGTCCATGCCTTAAACTTTGTTTTTTACTTGACTTTCAATGACTACAGTATATGAAACCAAAATATATTCCTCTTTATACATATTTTATAATTTGTTTCAAGTTGCATCTTAAAAGGTATTTAACTTTTTCTCCTGGATCCTGATTTCAGTTAATGGCAGTAGAAGAGTCACTGTCCTTGATCTAGAATTGTTTAGTAAGAAGGAGTCAAGGCTAGAGGCACATGAAAACATGTCAATCAGATGTAATTGCTTTCTAAAAGAAACCCTATCAAACTGGAGAATGAGAACTAGCACTGAACACATGGATTCACTGCAACACCTAATCTACTAATGAGCTCAACTTGTTATTTTCAGGCTCACTATTCAAAAAATTCAACATAAGAAACATGATAATGAAGAACAATATTGCTTAAATAGTTGTAGAGAATATTTACTACAGGTGGAGCCAGTAATGTCACCTCTAGTTAAGGTTTCCCAGCACCTTTCATAATACTTCCCTTGAAACTATGTCCAGCTTTAACTGCTTGAGCTGAAGTTTTCTATACAAAAGGGCTACAGAAACATCTCTTTATTAACAAAGCATATGCCTAATTCTGTTTTGGCAACCTACTACTCTAAACAGTTACCATCCCTGACTGCAAAAGTTTATGCAGCTGATTTAAAGAAATGTTCCTGATGCTGAAATTGCAGAGTGTAAATGGATATGCCAATTTGATCTCTATTGAGATCAATGGGAAGGGATCGGTATGAACCCCCACTTTGTTAACATTCTAATGTCCTCATTTGCTTCAGGTTGCAAACCAAATACCCAGTAGCACTGGAGAGTATTAAGTATGCTCCTGATGTACATCTTCTCATTTCTTTTCATTCAGCAAAATGAATTCTTCTGATCCATAGCAAAAAAGAAATATTATCTCATACTCAAGACAGATGAATGACTGAGAACTTCATTTGACTCCTCCTTTACCAAAGGATCTTGAAGGTTCCTTTGAGGAGCTTAGATGTAGATTTGACAAGCAAATGCATGAATTTGGGAAGTAAATATTATAAAAGATGGATTGTTTAATGTAAAGAGTAGCATTGGTAAGAAATCAAACACACAAACTTGAAATTAGAAGTCTGGGATTTTCATGAACTGGGTCTTGCTTATATCATAATGTTAAACTAATCAGATCAGAGGTTTTGAAACACATTTTTCTCAGGTCAACTTGGCAAAGAGATGGGTTAAGAAGTAGTGCTTCTTATGAGACACAGTGTTTGTTTGGGGTTTTTTTTGTTAATTTGTTTTTAATTTTGCCATCATAAACCATTTTAGTCAGGGTAGTGAAAATGCCTTTAATATCTTCTGGTTTTTTCCTGGGAATTCATTTTTGTTTATAAGGGCCAAAGTTCAATTGAAGGTGATGGGTAGCTTTAGAGACCTGCAGTAAAGAGTCTGCACTATACAGGAATGTCCTCTTAACCTGTTCAGGATCTTCTAGCTATAGTAATCTGAGACTGCATGAGGAGCTCAAGTGACTGAAAAGAAGAACATGTCCTTTGTGTTCTGAATGTCTCATTTTTAACTTCTGGAAGGGTTACAAGCGTCTACACCTGAGCAAAATCAAGAGGAAGTCTACTAATAAACATAAAATATTATCACATATTCCAGGTAAGCATCCTGAAAAAAGGTCCTGAACAACACAATTCCTGGGTAAGTCTGTAACCATCATTCTGTGGTTCAACTTTACCTTTGTAAAATGGACATACAACTTTCCCCTTCTAGGGGTTTCAAGAAAACTATGTATAGTTTTTTCTCAAATGTATAACATTTGAGAAGCATTTTGCATGACAGTGGTGAGCAGCCAGATAAGCCTATGTGGAAGTGAAATTTTCTCTAATTAGAGCAGGATATGAGTATTTCCCAGATAAGTTAGGGCCACAGATGAAACAATGACGCTAAAATGCTGAACTCGGATAACATAACCCATCTGTGCAGTGAATGAGGCAGTGGTCCTGTAGGAAAAAAATCAGCATGTGATCCAATAATTAAAGACTGTTCATGAAACATTGCCACAAAGTAGGGAAATGCTTTTCAAGGAACAACCTTAAGGGGTGGCATTTTCTGACTTGAAGATTTCATTTTGCAACCTTAACATTTTCAATATTTCTTACACATAATATTGGCCCACTTAGAATAAGCATATGCATATATTAGATTAATATTTTCTAAAAAACCTTTAGCATTTCCTGAGAAAGACTCATATTTTTCCTTCTATCCAAGAAATGATGTTTTAACAGTTATACAGCTATAAGGACTGCTTTAAGGAATGGTGCAGTTCAAGATTCTTGGTTTAAATTTTATGGTGCCTAAACAGACTGATTTCTGTTTGCAGAAAATAAAGTAAATCAGGAGAAAAAAATGAGGAGGCTTTTCTGCTTTCCTGACAACACACTTCTATTATGACCTCAAGACTCTTTAATATCCATTCCTAATACCCTGTCATGCTCTGGTAAATGCTAAAAAGTGCTCTAATTTGCATGAGCTTGTATGTCAGACATTTTTATGTCAATGCTAACTCACTGCGAATAACAGAGGCTCAGTTTGTAATCCCAGATGAATGTGTAAAGGACAACTCAACTGAATGCTACATAAGGGCATAGAGTATAAACTGTGGTGTCTCCTAGTAAAACCTAACCAGTGCATGCAGCTCTTAAACAACACAGTGTAAAGGAGCTTGTGTGGTGACTCTACACACATGCATGGGCTTCAGTTTTTTGAAGGCTGATCATACCATGAAGCAAAAATACACCATGTAAAGGAGAGCCTTTCTCTCAGCTCCAGTTCACATGAGGCTCATTTTCTACATCTGAAGACTGAATTTTTAATAAGTCATGTCACCAGTTAAGTGCACACAAAACTCAATAGCTCCTCTACAGTTCTCTACACCTGCTACACATCTGACAGAAGTTAGTTTTGAGAATCATGAGTCAGGTGCAAAAATTCATTGGCAGACAAAAAGCTTGTCTGAGACTTAAACTAGTACTCATAAAAGTCACTTGGCATGGGATTTGATTTCCATATAAAATAGGGACATTTCCCCAGCCCACAGGCTACTGAAAAATCATCAATCAAAGTACTTGATCATTTCAGCTATATTTGTATTATTTTATAGGTTATGTCACAAGAAGAAAGGAGTCATTGAGATTTCTGACCAGTTTGGTATCATTCCTTAGGCAAGTCATCATTCTTTTGGGTAGCTGGTAATTTTAAAAAGTTAGAAAATGAAATGTCCTTCCAGGCAGGTTATGTCACATAGTGGACAACTGTGTGTTCTCGTACTTTTCTCTTAGGAATATGCCTCTGGCTGGATTCACAGACAGAATACTGGAAATAATACTGAATAATATTATTAACTGCCCCTAAATACCTTTGGAAATGGGGATCCAGGGAACTGGTTACATAATTTAAACTTAGACAGCCACTTGAGTGATTAAGCTAAGCACTTGGACTGAACAGGACCAATCAGAAGTCATTAGAAAATGTTAAAAAATTAGCCTTTTGGGTATACCATAGAATGAACTGATAATAAAATGAGGAAGTATATGGCACAGCATTAAGGTAGAGATTAGAGATTTCTTTGCTGTACCACTGCTGTTATATACCATGTGTCCAGTACCAGTGTAAGAAAGCTCAAGGATTTATATGATTTTAGTTCAGTGCAGAGTTATAGAAAACAAAAACAGCAAGATGCAAGGGTGATGCAAGGTAGGAGCTATTTTTCAGGTCATCAGAAAGCTGGGGGGTAGAAATTATCATATATTTCATGTCTTCCTCCTAAGATTCATATCTGTCACATCTCCTGCAGTGTAATCTTTCATCTCCACCTTCATAAACCTGCACACCAAATAGTTGCTCAGCAGGTCCCTGCATCCCCAAGCCAGTGCAGCTGGCACCAAGAATCACAGGGAAGGAGAATTGATGCAGCTCTATGTAGCCCTGGAAATCATCTGCTCTCTGCAGGCAGCTTCATAGCAAAAGGTGCTTCCTAGGCCAGGCCTAACCGAGCAGCAGCCTGATATCTACCAGCCTTCAACAACAATAACACAGAATCACCTTTCAAAATATGAGAACATAATCATGTTTAGACACCAGCAGATCTCTGAGACCCCACTGCAAAATTCATATGCTCCTTTATTACCAGTTTGCTTCTAAAGAAGCAAATATATAGATTTCTATTTCTATAGGGTCACAGAAGAATATACAAACTTATTACTCAGTTCTGATACATTTTAGATAACACCTTGATATGAGTAACAGATGTGATTTAATAGACATCAACTGCTTGCTTTTCCACACAGGAATCAGTAGGTTTGAAAATATCTTCATTGAAAGAGAAGGCAGGAGAGAAGCAACAAATTTCAGTTGTCTGATTGCTGTAAAATATGCTATCATTGAAATACATTTTACTAGTTATCTTCTGTTTGGGGAATTCACAGTGACTGAGTTCTAGTTCATTACTTTGAGGGCTATGGTGCTATTGTTAGGGTCTCCAAACCAGTAAGATGGCCTAACCTCAGGTTAGAGTGGCTACAATAGCAGAAAGGCAATTATACTGTAGGAGAAATGTTGTCCACTAATCAGCTAGCAATCAATTACTAGGAAGAGAAGATAACCCTATTCCCACTCAAGCTCTTCAGTATTAATAGTGCCATCATGTAATTACTTTAGGCATGGGCAGGTGCATGAAAGGACAGACTCTATAGTACACTGCGTCTAAGATTAATGAGTTCTGTCAATTTGCCCAGCAGACATCTGATTCTTCAGCTTTATGTAGCCACTAGTTTCACACAAGCCTCAGGGTTTTTTTTCTGAAAAAAGCAACTGCTAATTTAAACACATCTTAAAAATATACATCTTTTAAAAATCCCTGATTTTGCCAGTTAGACTGCACCAAAAAAGATTTCTATTGTGATTATTGATACAGCATGTTTCCCTATATCAGTTATTCTTCACTTTAGCCAGAGTAATGAGTGAAACACAAGGTCCTACAAGCACATAAAACCTTCTAGAAAAACTGACACCATACAATCCTGCAGTCACAACATCCTGAATTTCACTCACACAATCAATTCCAATAAGTAAAAAAAGAGAGAGAAAAAGAAATGTTTCAGTAAGTCACTGCTCAGAAACCAAGACAAAGCAAACACAGAAGCACTTTCCTGCTAAGTTAGCAAACATGCTGAATGAGCACAGCTGCCAAAAGCAGAATCCTTCTCAGTGACAAGCTACAGCCCACAGAGTTAAGTCAGAGATACTTAGGCCTATGGGTCAAGAGAGATAATAGCTTAAAATATGATTTCTAACCGAAAAGCACTTTCTTTTTCCTTTGAGTTGCATCTACTGGAGTAAGCAGTAAAAGCCAGTTTATAAAGAGTTTTTAAAATAAACACAAGCTATTTTTAGAAACATCTTTGATGTTTGGGAGTTGAATGAAAAACTCTCACTCCAGAAAAATATGACTTACTCAGATTTTAAGAGATCTTCACTCTTACTAAAACCCTGTTTAAAGAAGTTGCTTAAACACTTGCTTAAACCCTTCAAAAATAATCCGATATATTTTAAGTAATTTAGCTGCTTAAACATGCAGACAGTCTCTCAAAGATCCTCTTAAACATCCCTCTGAAAGTTCATACTCTTAAATACCTTTGAAAATCTGGCTCAAAGTACTTGGTTGTACACATACCCAGCTCTCATGAAATAGCACACTGATCTCCATTTGTATTTTTATGTGCAACCATTCAATAATAACAATAAAATTATATAACAAAAATGGGCGCTGGATTCAAAATCAAAAATTCAAATACCACAGCTATGGAGATTACCACTCATCAGCCAAATTGCAGTAACTAATCAGATATAAGATTCACATATCGGTGAACTGCAAAATCTTAACCTACTGAAAGACACAGGAATGATGAAGCATTAACTTGTTTTTCTCCCACTACCTTGGGTTGAATTTGATCCTAAAGCACCAGTGCAGCTTCTGAGATATCAATCTCATTGGTCTCAATGGTTTGGAAACAAACTTTTTTACTTTTTGCTTTTCAAAGTATTTCTTCCAAAACCTTAACCCTTTAAACATAAGCCTAAGCCAAAAACTTTAAAAAATTTTTCTCAAAGCTTTTCTGTGACAATTTTTGTGATACAAGAACTGACCTATTTACTTCCCTCCAAAGTCAACATCTTCCTATTTGTTCCTTTTCTGTCATTTCTGTTTGATATGGAAAAAAAATAGTGGAACCTACTTTTTTACCTTCCATTGAATGTCACAAATGACCATCCATGAAATCTTTCTCAAGACTACATTTATTCAATACTAGATTCTAATTATGCTAGTTAATTCTCTGGCTTAATTTCTTCCGAAATAGCATTATCTATTGTTTCCAGTAAAGAAAAAGCAGGCAAATAGTAACTTGATTTTCACTTAAATGGATTAAACTTACACAAATGCAGTGGCTGAAGATATCATTGATCCATGTTCATTGGCTGCTGCTGCTGTTTCAATTGTTATTTGATATGGTAAAGGACAACAGAGGGGGAAATGGTTTTGATTTTAAGCAACTGTTTCTAAGAAGATACCAGCAACTCTCACAATGCATAACTTATAAAACATATTCTGGGCACTGAAAAGCACTAATCCCTAAAATTGTAACTATTTCTGAAAGTCGTGGTTTGATCCATAAAGATGCTCAAGTTCACAGAAGACATTTCAATTGAGGCCGCACAGTATGCAATAAAAATGTGTGGGAATTGCCAGGGGTAGGAACTATTCTACAAATTGAAAAAAGACAAAAAATATTAAATGTCCTTGAAACTATGAACTGGATATAATCAGTTAATGATTTAACATAGAAAAGGAATGACTGCTGCACTAGTCAGCATTAAATGTTAAGGAGAGACCTTCAAAGACATAATGAAAATTTAGGGATACCTCTCTTTCTGAAAACTAGTGGGAAATCATCAGCAAATATTTTTTTAATATATATTTGAAAGTATCTTATTTTCAATTTCTTGTAAAGATGCTCTTAGAAACATTGGATTGGCATTTTGTATTTGTTATGTAGTGAATGTTGCATGTGTCATAAAATTCAGATGTCCACTTTTGAATGCTTTTCTTTCTTGACTTTGTTCAGCTTTGACCACAAAAATAAGCTGAGTAGTTTTAGGGTTGCTTCAAATCATGTCAGCTGACAAGATGTTCAAAGGGTATCAGTGAGGCTATTTCTTTCAATCTTCCAGGGTGGGAAATGGACTGGGCAGGAAAAAGAACTGACTTTTCTATTTAGATTCTGCACTTGCACTCTCTCTTTACCACCATGAGTTCTTACTGACAGAGTAGGCAGTTTTTAGCAAGAAGGTGCAGGAAATTAAAGTTCAAGAAAAGGAATGAAAAGTGAATGGAAAAAAAATCTACAAAGGTTATTGAAGATTCTACTGAATCCAGACAAACAGGATTTCATCTCATTGAGTTTTATGTTTGATAGCAGGGATTCCTAAATTTGTTTCGGTCAGCTACTGTCATGACCAGCACTAAATCAGATAAACTACTATCACTTCCTCTCTCGTCTTACCTCAAAACTTTCTGCTGTATAACCTCACTCCCTTTGACACTTTGAATACCAGCACATGACCTTAGCTAGCTGCACAGGTTACCTACCCCTACCTAATCTTTCCATACTGGTCTTGGCCATACAACTTCATTCCAGATCTATAGGTGTTATTTCTTGTGAGATTCCTGCAGGTGTTGCCAGTGCACCAGAACATGCACAGCAAACAGACGCCCATGGGCATAGAGAACAGCACCATGCCTGGGAAGCACTTCCCACATCACCTGTACTATACACTTCTGTGTGTGCTTGAGACACACACAAACAAATTCTCATTTATTTTGCATGTCTCATCTCCACTGGCTTCTAGAGACAAAATGGGTTCAATATACACATTTCTGTCATGTCAGAAAGTAACCCTAAATCGTGCTTTAAAGGATTTAGGTAGTGTTATTTGGCTTGCCTCTGAAAAACTTTCTCATCTATCTTGAAAGATTTTGCTTCATCTTTGCTGATGGTTTTACCAATAAATCTAATATTGAAATGCATTGCCTTTGCATCTCATGCAGACTCTGAGCAATATAAAACAATTCGTTGGTATTTTTATGTACACTATTTTAGTAAAAACACATTTTTCCGCTGCAGAATCTTCTGAATCTTCCAAAGTTGCACAGAACTTTAGTATTTTTAAAAATTTGCTATAAATTCAGATAAATCCTTACTGTTCTTAATAACTAACATGTACTAACTATTTAAAATATTTTTATACCTCTATAATATATACCTATATAATTTATACCTATATAATATATAATATTTACAGCCAGAGCAGTCTTCATATACTGTGTCTTTCATTCTCAGTAATTCATTAAGGAAACATTATGATATAAAGAGGAATTTGCCTGGATATTGTGAGCATTCCCATTTCTTGTTTATTGAACTGCTTAAGCTGTCAGTGTTTATGAAAAAGCTGTTATTGTAGGAAACTCACAATATAAGTCATGTCATGAAAATAACAAAAATAAGACTGACAAAATTTTTGTTTCAATTCCGCTCAGCAGAATATCACCAACTGCTTAATATACTCAGTTCATTTGATTAATTAGCTTCATAAATTAGTGCAAATGATCCTTTTATCTCTGTGATATTAGCAGCTTTCTGTTTTGAACATGTACTCAGCCTGCAAAAATAGTGATTGCTTACTTAATAAGTCTGCTTCACACATGAGTTTACATCTTCAGAATCATATCTATTAACACATGAACAAATAAAAATAAAAAACTATTAAAATACTATTTTTACACATGTCAGCCTTGCAGAGACAGTAGTTAAAGAAAATCAGGACAAATTTAACACATGCACTATGAAGAACTAGTTTTGTAACACAAATGCAAACCCCAAATTGAATCATTCCATGAGAAAAAGAATTTCCTCTATTCTGCCTACAAAAGATAAGGAGATTACCTGGCTGTAAGTGAAAGCAGAGTTAGACCTACTGAAAGTGTTATTTGTGATAATTATGCTTGAGCTAGAAAGTATCTGAGCCTGAAATTCAGAGACCATTTGAGATTGCTGAAGAAGCAGTTCAGAAATTTGACATGTCATCTCTGCAAATGTAATGGGGAATCACAGACGGAAAAAAACCTAAGAATCGGCTCCCACTTTAGCACATTTTCCCCAGTACTATTGAAGAACACAAGAAAGACTTAAACATTATGAAAAAAAAATAATCTAGCCTTGCTGTACATTCTTACCAGGTCATCAGCCAACATCCTTTCTTGCCAGCAGAAGTAAACTGAATTGTTGAACCAATTGATGATGTTTTAATTCATGCTTCTTCTCCTTTTTGCCCCACTATAAACAAAATATTTACAGACCTATTTCACTATGCTTCACATTTCTCTTTAAAAAGTACTAAAACTGCACCCTCCAAAATGCACAACTTTCCTTTATGGTCATGTAGAATAAGTATGGAATATCACTTCTGATCAGCTTTTCAATCCTTTCCTGGGCACCAAAATGCCCCAAACAACTTTTCTTACTTGTCAGGTGCTAGAATAACTAAACCTTCCTTTTCATCATCCATTTCAACTCAATGTAGCTGTATGCAAATTATGAAAGAAAACAAATTTCAGTTCTTGTGGAAAGCTAGAGGGCTATAGTTACTAAAAAACCTCACATGCACAATAGGGTGAAAGCTCTTGATTTGAAAATCCTTTCAAATCAGAAAAACAAATAATTTGAAGAATACTTCTTAAGACCATATGTTGCAATTTGTGCTTAAAATTACCTTTTCATGCAGTTAGCTATAGGAGGCACCAGAGTTATTTTCTATTAGCACAGACTACCCATTGTAGCAGGCTTTGATCTACCCAATTCCCATCTGATCTACCTAATTTCTAAGAAAGTGTTTATTTACTACATGGCTCCTCTGACAGTTAGGATCAGCTGTTAAAACCATAGGAATACTTTCTGAGTATCAAATGCAAGAGATTTCAATGAGAATATTTTCAGTAACACCTTTTCTGTTTGGTATACAGCTTTTCTGAACTCCAAATTCAATGTGCAATTCTCCTGTCTCATCAAACTTGAAGGAAGTAGATGTGAACCTGTGAAGTTTAGAACTGCACTGCTTGGGTTAATCATAAGTTTATAAGCTTTACTCTGCCTGCTTTTACCAAATAGGCACATTTTGTAAATAAAGTTACACACAGTATTGGAACTCTACCATAAATTTAATGTTTCATTATAGTTACACTTTTTTTCTTTTTTGTCTGTACCCTACTGATTGAATTCCTTCTATCTGATAACCATATTGGACAACTTTTGTTGACTGTATTTTGATTTGTTGTGATTTCGTTGGTGGGGGTTTTTCTTGTTTGTTTGTTGGGTTTTCGTTTTGTTTTGTTTTTCATTATTAATCAATTTTTCCAGAAGTGCTCTTGAAAGGAACTATACACCACTGGAAGATCCATTGACATAACTCTAAATAACAAACTGAGATAAACAGGTAGAATAAGGACAAGAAAGGAGTGAGGAAGATTTTAAAGAGAAACATGAAACCTCCTATACAAATCCAATTATATCATAGGAAAATTCAGGTTGAAAGAGATCTCAGAATGTCTCTAGCCCAAACTTAAACTCACAAGAGAGACAGCGTTGAAGTCAGATCACGTTAAACAGGGCTTCATCTAACTCAACATTAAAAACTTCCATAGATAGAGACTGCCCAGTCTTTCTGCATCATATTTTCCAATGCTTGTCTGTCCTCAAGAGGAAACAGTATTCCTTTACATCCAGCCAGAATTTTTTTTTTTTTTTCCAATTTATGCCCATTGTTTCTCCCTGTCTCACCATGGCCCACTGTCAACAGCCTGGCTCCATCCTGCTGGACCTCTGCTGTACTTTGTCCCTGTTTATCAATGTCCTTTCTGTAATAGGGGGCACAGAAATTGGACCTGGTATTCTTGATTTGCTCCTCATGGCTTGTAGTGCTAAAGACAGATAAAATCTAGTAATTCTCTGGAGCAACCCCCCTGCCTCCACTGCTGCACCTCTTTTAGTTTTTAAAAAGCAGTTGAAAAGCTCATAACAACAGCTCTTTTTTTCACAGGTCTGCAGCAGAAGAGATGTCACAGGCAGGTGCTCTGCCTGTAAAAGAAGTCTTTCAAAGGATGGCAAAGGACTCTGCCACCATGAGTACATCTTGTAGAAACTTTTTTACTTTTTGGTCAGAATTCTACATTGGAAAAAGGAGCAAGTTCCACAAACACCCATATCTGCTGTAGGAGGGCTTGCTCCTCCACACTGCCTTTTTTTGCCCACCAACTGGAGGGGACACTCCTAATGTGTAAGGCAGTTGCTCAAAAAACAAAAAAAAAAGAGACTGTTCCAGGTTAACTCCACGCTTCCAGAATTTCTGCAACTTTTTAATATGTTTTATTGTATTACAGAATTGATTTTTTTATTCTTTCTTTTCATTCTCCCCCAACACCTCTCTACTCCCTTCATTTTCAGTAGATCACAATTTTATATTCAAAGAAAACTCTTAATAATAATCACTCAGAGATTTACCAAGGCAACCTGAAGGCTCCAATTCCCAAGTTCCATTGCATTTCTGAGGGAATTTGGCATCAAACTCCTCCAGGTTCTTTTATAAAATGTCATTCTTAAATTAATATTGTGCAACTGGAAGTATTTGCTCTGAGTATTAAAAAACATTTATGTTCTGCTAGTTTAATTTTCTAAACATTTCTTGTCACAGACCGATTCAATAGCCACATCAGGGTAAACCTAAGTGGAGTAAGAATAAGCTCCTCATTCAGTCACACAGTGCACTCCTGCTTGATTGGAATGGATATTGTACATAATATGTCCCTGCAGATGTTTTCTCCAGTGGGGCACATTGAATTTCATTTAAATGCCAAGGCTCAAAATCTAAAACAATGTGACTTTAACAAAAAATCTGATGAGAAATTTGATGAGAAAATGGCAAGAATTCCTGTGGCATTTGGGTAACAATTTCAAGCCTTCGTTTTAATAGAATAAACAGGATCATATTTCATTCAAAGCTGGCAATGAGATGAGCTTTGGGTATTACATTGATATAAACCAATAAAGAATTTGCAAATTTGAAGCACTAATTAACAGACACAATATTAAATGAAAAAAGTTTGCTCCAGGGGCAAATATATTTTGAAGACTTTAAACTTTTATTAAAAGACAATTTTGAATAGCTTCTTCTGCATTTGACTATTTTGTTCATTTCAAAGAGGGGGAGTCTTGTGTTTTGAACATGTTTAATACAGTTGGAATCTAAATGAATAAAATAAGAGTCTCTTTTCTGCCTTCTGAAATAATGTCATGTCGTTTCAAAAGAAAAATACCCCCTAAGTTGAACCTACACAGCCAAGAGCTTTATAAGAGGATGTTAGTATTTTACCTACACTCCAACACCATTTCTATTGAATTTTTTTTAAAAGTCTTATAGAGCTGAATCAAAAAGCACTCCCATTTAGAACATGACTGTACTATTATAAGAGCCCCAGTAAAAATATATAAACAACAAAAACTGGAACTTTTGGTTTACAGTTCACAGATATAATAGTAAGAGGATTTTCTCTACCTAATTGCAATGCTGCACATTGTAGCCTTTTTGATGCTACAATATCCAAGACTTATGTATCTAAAGACTCATACTTCAGAAAATGGGAATGTCAGGTAGAATATTAAGGAATGAAATCTATGGGAGTGACCTTCAGATAGGATATTAGAGACTGTTTTTTGAAACAAGTGGTTATTTCATCCTAAGCATAATACCATCAAAATCTGCTGATGATAAAGTCACCTGCTCTGACAACTCAGCAGCTGTGCTTCACTTAAAAGCTGTCACATATTTAATTCATTAGCAAGTCAGCTACCTTCTTGCTTCAAGAAATTACAGATTTTTTTACTTCCAAATATAAAGGTATAATTTTTTCTTTTACACTCTATGGGATAATTGTGCACCAGTATCTAATCCTATAATGGCAGGTCCATAGTCCCTTAAATCTTATCTTCGGTGATACTTCCATTTTTTCCGACCACTTTCATTTTTCTTTTCTTTAATACAGTTGATTGTAGTACCTTTTTTCTTTTTTATTTAAAGGAAAATTATGAGGTAAGTGTTTAGAAAGGTAATTGATCTGTAGTTTAGAGATAAAAGGCCTGATCTTTCCTTCTGATACTGAATGTGCATCAAAGTCAAGTTGAAGCACTTTACATGCACTGCTTAATGAAAATTTGTAGAAAATGGAATATAAAAAAAAGCCATTAGCTATAAAAATAAATGACAGGAGGTTCTGCAACCCGTTCATGACAATTTGTGTATCACATGGATTCAAAAGCTACACAATTTATACATACACAATACTGCCTAAGTTTTATGAACAGCTATTCATAAAATCTCACATGTTGCATGCTTATGCCCATAACTCTGTATCTGAAAATTGCCCAAAATAATTTGGGGTTAGGATCCAAAGTGGAGAAGTCTGTATATTTTTAGAGGGTAGAATAGAAAGCCTATGCCAAAATAAATGCAAAGTTCAGAAGCAGAATGGAATCTGTTCCTCCCTCGCTATGTCAATGCATAATTACAGGACATAACCCCACATTAGACTAGTGATCTTTAATTTACAAACAGAACAACCAAGCTTGCTCACATCTCACATCACCAAATTCAAAGTCTTGTTCAAAAACCAAGGGAAAACCATCTCCCTTGGAGGCATAAAGGCACTCTGAATAAGAATACACATCTTCCATGACAGAAGTCAAAGTAGAAAGTTGGCCCCATCCCGATACAATCTGGATGAGGAAAGATGATGCCCTATGTGTCATTCTGGGTGTGATCACACATGCTTCAAGACATGTGCAGAGCAGGAGAGTCATAGAATCACAGAATCGCACAGAATGAGCTGAGTTGGAAGAGGACCCATGAGAATCAAGTCCAGCTCCGGGCCCTGCACAGCACCATCCCCAAGACTCACACCCTGTGCCTGAGAGCATTGTCCAAACACTTCTTGAGGTCTGTAACCACTGCCCTGGGGAGTCTGTTCCAGTGCCCAATCACCCTCTGGGTTCCCTTGAAACTCTTCCTAAAGCCATGCCCACAATAAACTCACCACAGCACTGTGATTATACTGTTAATGAACATCATTTCTTTGCTTAGAAAAAGAATGTGATGTGAACAAACACTTCAGAAGCAGAGTGAAATACAAAGGCTGTTATGCAGCTCTTCCACAATAACAAGGAAAATTACCTAATCACAAACCAAGAAAAAAAATTCAGAACAATTACAAAATGGACAAATAAACACATGGATGCAGTAAGCTGGAGAGGGTAATTACACACTACAGCTTCTCTGTACTAATTCCTCCATTGTTACCGTATTACTGAGGAATATGTTATCTTATATTTACCTAAAGTTAAGAGCAATCAAGCCTGCAGTTTGCAGCGTGGTGCTGCTAGTTCATATTTTTGCTTTATGGATGTAGTAACTTGTTTGCCTACACATCTCATTATAGAATTAAATAACAGATCATTTCTTTATTAAAAGAAAATTCTGTATTAAAAGCTACCTGAAATTATATATTCCCCACTGCACCTCACTGGTGAATGCAATTTTCCAAGGAAATCTATCATAGCTCTAATATGTAAGATAGTTATTGATCTGTAAGTGGAATTATATACGAGTGAAGACATTTGCACCTGTACCTGTCACATTATAAGACGCTTCTGAGTAACTGATGGAAGGATTTAAGTATACTTATTGAACCTCCAATACAGTACTGAATCATTTCAAATGCTACAGGAATGAGTGAAGGATCATGAACTGAAAGAACCAATTCCACCTGCACACTGAGGGGTCTAAATGCCCCAGGAGTACAGACAGAATACAGCTGCAGTGCTGTGGGTTGCTCAGCAATCTGTTTGTCAGTGACCACAAAAGCAAGTAAGGTATCCTGCGCTGCTGAGAAAGGAAGAGGTAACAATTATGAAAATACTAGTTCATTATCCAGCTCATCTCTTTATTATCCAAGGAAACAAAGTAACCCAGATAAAGCAAAATTACATATATCATGAAACATAAAATGAAGTTTTGATGGGAGGAAAGAAGTTTGAAACATTGCAATACAGGGATCACAAATTCAGGCCAAACAATCCAAGCAAAGCCACACAACACAGAACTGTGTAAACTCAGCTATAGTATATCCAGTTCCAGGTCAGCTCAGGCAAAGCACTCATGATTAACTCACGAACTTCAATAACACAGCTAGAGAACTTTACTGTAGAATATAACACTGATCACAGATTTGAACCTTTAATTGTGAGTGAAACTTTTAAAATCCTATTTCATTTACATCGAAAAAAATTACTCTAGCACAGCAGAGGAAAAAAATATATTTGTGAAGCAATTTCTGACAAATGTGTCTGTAAATAATAGGCCTCTCCAAATTAAAGCTGCAGTAAATAAGAGTGGATGTCACTTCCTCTACAAAACATCCATATCTTTTTATACTAAGTACCACTAGGTGCTCTTCCACATAATAAACAGCTTTAACTATACCAAGGAAAATTACAAAGATGGAAGTTTTAAAACTACAAAACAGTATTTTAAAGGTAAATAAATAAACACGTTGTGTAACTTCTGCCTGTAATCAGCTAGGTTGAGAGTCTGTCAGCCATAAAAAACCAAACTGAATACTTAATCCAGAGAAGGGTAACTTCCACAGCTATAAGGTCTAGATCCTGCAAAGAGACATCTACTTTGCAATATCAACAGGAATATGAACATTTTATGAGGGTACATAAGAGTGGGCAAGATTCAGGTCTCGGACAAAATAAGATGTACTGATGCTATCAGTTTTCGTATACTTTTCTGGATTAAGGGAGACCTTTTTCCTAAACCAAGATCAATAAATTCATGCTTTTCACTTTGATTACAATACTTTTAACATGTTCTAAAAACAACTAAACTAGATAAATCCTAAGTTTAGTATGAAAGGCCCTGAAACCTCAGTCTGAGCAATTCACTGCAGACATGTCTTAGCTGAAGAAAACTCATCATTTTAATTCTGGCAGAATTTACTGACAACTCTGAAACCTGCACTGCTGAAATCAACTGGTCAGCCCAAGAAGTAGATGTTTTTGTTACCCAGTTACCTTCCTCTGCTTTACATTCAAGCTAAAAAATAATCTAAATTCTTATATTAGAATTAGAAATCTTTAATATTTCTAAACACAGTATCCTAAATAAAAAGCCTCAAGAAAGCCACTGAGAAAAAGGACAAATGTCATTGCGTACTTTTGAAAAAAAATGCTTCATGCTGTTTAAACATCTATGATTCTTGAGTAGCTGTTTGAATCTGGCAAACAAGGCCACTATCAATAACTCCCCTATAAATGCACAGCTTGAGCAAAACACTAGTCTAGTTCATTCCCCCAAGTAGGTTACTTTGCATAGCAAGCTATTGATATAGCAGAATAATTTATTACATAGTAATTGTAATTTATATCTCTTGAAATTCTTCACTTCTGAGATGCTGTCAGAGATTTTTAAGAAATATATCCAAGAGAGCAATTCAGTAGCATGGTAGTTGAGCATCTTCAGCAGCAGTTTGGCTCTTTCCCAGAGTCACTCCAATAAGACAAGAACACTACTAGAATAATTTCATTCTAAGCAGCACAAGCAGATTCAGATTCACACCAGCAGGCAGCAGGATTTTCAAAGACTGAAGAATAGTCAAGTGTTAACAAGTTTTGAATATTAACAAAATTGTACTTACCTTAAATTTTCAATAATATCATATTAGAACCACGTCAGGCTATTCAATTCCAATTCTGCAAAGATATCGCCTAATTTTCAAAAACTTTCAGTATTAATTTAATTCTGCACTCCCTGAAGGCAGTGGAAACTGATGACAGGTTTCAGCATCAGAGTCAGATAAGCCTCGAGCAATTTTAGCAATATGAACTTAAAACATTGATACCTTGGTCATTGCTCAATATGCATTACATTCAAGTACACATGTACAAATGTTTCTTGCCTTTTCATTCTTTCTCTCAAAACACATTTATGAATGCATCATACAAAACAAATGAAAAGAAGATTCTAACTTCTAATGTGATTTCTATCCATATGAATTTCTCTCGTTCAGGAAAAACAAAACCAAAACAAAAAATTCATTAATACCAGTATACAAATCTATTTCTATTACTTTTTGTGTAATCCAGCAAACTTTGTAACCATGCATTTCAGAAAGAACATCTTTTAAACTTACATACATATCTACTCTGTAACATTGCTCACATTTCCAGAACTTGGAATGTAGCCTTTCATTAATCCAATAGAATATGTCTGTTTATAAAACAGATACAGTGCTGATTAAGCTAAGAAATTAGTTCATGGGTTCTAGCATCGCTGCTGGGTTAGGACAGAATGTTTATAATAAAGTTCCTATGATGATTGCCCACTGACTTGTCTTATGGAATAAAAAAAGCTGTTCTACTCCATGCTGGGATTCAGGCTAAGCTGTCTGAATCAGAAAAGACATAAAAATTCTACATAAGTATATCACAAGGGTTTCTGGGAAAAGGAAAATGCTGTGTATATAACAAGCAGGCACTTCTGTGAAAAATACAAAATAGCCAAATACACAAGATGTTATTGCTAAAGAATGAAGCCATTGCCCCATTTAAATACCTCACAGAAAAAGTGGCTTAAAAAAAAAAACCATATCCCAGGCAATCAGTATCTAATGCCCACTTAAGGGAAATCTTTCAACCTCTCAACTCTTTCAAAACTCATAATGCTTAGAAATACGTAGAGCTCCACTTGTCAAACACTCTCTAGACTGTTCTGCTGTGGTTTGCATTTCAGGATAGAAATTTCTGAGAGAATGGCCACTCCCTGTCCCTCTTCTGTACTATGTCGCACTTCTCAGGCAGTGTTTGTCTCTCTGTCCTTTCCATACAGCCCTCTAAGAATAGCAATGGGACAATCCTAGCTGTACATACAGACTGGGGAACTGCTAGAAAGCAGTGCTGGAAAGAGTAAAGTGACCTGGGGGTCAACAGAAAGTCGAATATGACTCAGCAGTGCCCTAGGAGCCAGGAAGGCCCAGCCGTGTCCTGGGGGAATCAGTCCCAGCATGGCCAGCCAGGCAAGGGAGGGGATTGTCCCGCTCTGTCTGCACTGGGGCGGCCTCACCTCGAGTGCTGGGGGCAGTTTTATTGTGGTTGGGTGCCACAATATAAGAAAGACATTAAATTATGACAGAGTGTCCAAAGGAGGGCAACAAAGATGGTGAAGGGCCTTGAGGGGAAGCTGTGAGGATCAGCTGAGGGCACTGGGTTCTGTTCAGCCTGGAGAGACTGAGGGCAGAGCTCACTGCAGTCACAACTTCTTCGTGAGGGGAAGAGAAATGGGGCAGGCATTGATTTCTTCTCTCTGGTGGCCAAGACCCAAGGGAACAGCCTGGAGTTCTTTCAGGGAAGATTAGGCTGGATATCACAAAATGTTCTTCACCCAGGTTGGGCAGGGGAACAGGCTCTCCAGGGCAGTGGTCACAGCACCAGCCTGACAGAGTTCAAGAAGAGTTCAAGAAGCATTTGGACAATGCTCTTGGGCACATGGTGGGAATAGTGCTGTGCAGGGCAAGGAGTTGGACTTGATTATTCTCATGGGTCCCTTCCAACTCAGCACATTCTCTGTGATTCTGCTCTCATCATCAAGACCTATGTTAGACCACCAGATTTCCCTCCAGGATATGTACTGACTTCCTATACATTCATGCCTTCCCCAGATTTGTAAGCTAGTCATATACATGTAAGCCAGCAAACAGAGATGTTTTTACTAGATTTCTACATACAGATCTTTTTGGGTGAGCAGAAGGATCCGCATACATTTCTCTTTCTCGATCCTCTTTCTGAGTTCAAGCCTCATGGGCCAGTTCTCTCTCAAATGCATACTTTTGAGTAACCAGCATTTTTTCACTAATAGTCCACACTCATTTTTTGAAACATGTTTTTTCCCTTTTCCCCTCCAAATTACTTGCTTGCCTATGGCAGCCTCTACAATGAATTTCCTTCGTCATACCTTCCCCTCCCTAAAACATCTTTTAAAATGGTTTCTATTTTTTTTCCTGTATAACTCTGAACCATTTTTCCACCAGTGTCCTTACATGAGCCTCAAATAGCCTCTAGCACATACATGGAAACCAATCAGGATTCATATATGTTACATACACAGAGTATTGAAGCAATTTTTCAGTAATAATTTTCCAGAAAGACTTTACTGTTTAGTTTCTTTTGAATACTTTTACTTTGTATGGAAAATGGTTAATGAAACTCAGCCCTATGTGCATATGTCTGAGTGCTGCCAGAACTCCCCTCTCAGAATGCAGCACACTAAGCAAAACTTGAAGTAAATGTAAAAAATTTTCCAGTTTCTCCAGGACCCTCATTCGGGTGACAGAACCTTTTATGTTAACTTCCCAACATTTCTAGCAAACATTTAACATTGATTTTGCTTACACAGGCGATGTCCTGTTAAAGACAGCGAAAGGAAGACAATCAAAAGACGCTCTACACAGACTAAGCTTTGATTAATCCTGGGTAGCTCTTCAGGGTTAGAAACTCAACAAACATGTGACTTTGAAATTAGAACTGTTCAACAAAATTAAAACAGATGCATGCTATGCTAATAAGAGAAAAGAGATATTACAAAAGATAACAGTGGGTTTTTCAGGGCCTGAAACATCAGTTGTAGTCAAGATTTCAGAGGTTAATGTAACATAGTATGGGGGATAAGTTCAATTTACTCTAACTTCAATAGGAGCTTAAAATATTACATAGAAATTTTTTTTTATGCTGAATATTACATTTGAGTTAGGTAAATTACTCATGGTATGCAAACATAAACTGAGGCAGAGGAATTCATGTTCTTGGCTGAAACCATGCAATATTAAGAAAAGCCTGCTTTAAAAAGACATAAAGTACTCCACTTAGAAATTATTGTTGATGAAAATCAAGCACCTAATTATAATCAAGTAGTAACAAGTTAAGCTGTCACATGAGAGTAAAAATGAAAAACACAAGGAAACCTGTAGGCTTGAATTCTGGATGCAATATATATGGGCTTGGAGTGCTTTCCAAATTGTAAATTCTCATTAAAGCATTATCTACGATTAGGACATACATCTTACAGTATATTATCTGCCAGGGCAGTCATTTTATCCTATGAAAATAAGATACATTCTTCCGTACATCCTGTCCTGTTGCCGTGCTTTTTGTGACAGTATGCTTCTCCTTCTCTGTTTCAACCTGACCTCTATTTCCTGCAAACCTGTTCAAGTGCTAACCACTAGTGGTGGTCCTAATGGATGGTTTGGCCATGATGGCTGTATCCAGCTTAAAGTGGATTCAGGGGAGACATAACAACACAATAGCCAAAGGCTAATTTGAGCAAGGCACACTCCAAACCACAGTGCTGGTCAATGCCCTACTCAAGCCAAATCTGGACAAAGCTAAAATCTGTAGTCAGTATACAAAAATCACTACAAGTCCATCATCTGACTCCATATACTTACGGGCAGCCCAGGGCCCACTGAGCTCTCCTGAATGGCAATGGGCTGCACATTAGGATGAGTCCCTGAGTAGGAATCCTTCTTATATCAAATACTTGGTAAGAGAATTGGGAATAAGCACACTGAAACTTGAAATCTTATCTAAGTGACATAGAGAAAAGGATGTGCATATATAATCCTTTAGACACAAATCATTCACCAAGTCTGGGACTAATTCTGTATCCAGCTGCATCTAAACTTCCCCCTGAGGAGTTCAGAATGAAAGGGGGATCCCTTCTGAATCTTATGACTCAACATGAGGGTGTCAGTCAGTCAGACTCTGTTCACAAGCAGTAAATACTCACATGTACATTGCCATGGATTTTTGTTAAAGCAGTCACATTTACCATAGAATTTTGTTAACACATTTCCTGATAGAAACAAAATGCATTGTTTCTTCTTTCTTTTGAGTGAAGTGCATGATTCTATCGATGAGAATTTTCCACCAGTTTAAACAAAACTTCATAATGAAATCTCACAAATCTTTAAAATTATTATACAATATTTATTCCTCAAATGTCAGCTTTTGCTATGGACCCCACCCTGTACGGTGCTGAGTGCCCTCAGCTGTAATTTGATATTCAGTTTGGATTAAAAACTCATAAAATTGATTACAATGCCACATTTAACTGATAAATGCTTCAGGACAAGTCATAATTTTATTTAGGGTAAATAACAGCAAAAGGTAAAAAGCAAAACAGAAGTCAAAAGCAGTGTAGTTTCTAACATATCAGGCACTTGCACTCCATTTCACTGCACAGATGGAAAATGGCCTAAGAAATAAAAAGGAAGACAATGAGTCTTATAGTTCGAAGTCCCATCCTATGTAGTCATTTATTTCCTTCTGAGATTGCTCAACAGGCAACAAAATCTCTTAAGTTGGTAAATATTAAGGAAAAGGAAGAATGTAATTTTTCTCTTTGACAACTGTATAATATCAAGGCATAAAGGGAACAGTTGACACTAATATTTTTCATTACAAGCTATATGAACAGTGAAGTCACATGTATTTAATGCAAAGTTTAAAAAATACCTAGGTTATTTAGGAGTGGCACAAAGGGTAGTTTCTCTCACTTCAAAAAGTGTGTTTGTACATACTGTGAACACAATTCATCCAAATACATGACATCACTACATGTAAGAAAATTTAGCAGGAGTACTTCTGTAAACATTACATCAGCATTTTTTTTTCCCTGTTTTGGGCCTGAATGTGTCAGAATCTCTACAAACCAGCCTAATTAACTATTACTACTGAAGACTGTTTACATTCTAATATAATGAAATGGAAAAGAAGTTTCAGAAAGCTTATACAATAAATACTCCATAGTACAAGTTAATTAATTTTGAGGGCTAAAAGGCATCATTAGATGATTTTATTTGCCCTCTTACATAACACAAACTTTAAAATGTCACCTAGTTCTCACACTAAGTCAAATGATAAAATACCACTGCCTGAATGCACATCTGCTCTACCTTCCTCAGAACTGTGCTTCTGTAGTGTACAGAAAAATGTCTGCAACCAAAATAGGAAAATGAAAGGTTTTCATCTAAAACAGTAGCATTTCCCCCTCTTACAGCAAAACACCATTTGTTTGGTACAAGTAGTTATTCTGCAGCCAGTACTAACTAGACCACTTATTATTGTAGCCTGTCAAATTTCTCATCCAAAACTGCAAGTGGTATCCAACATGTAGTGAGAGCCCAAGGATACAAGAATTAGAGCTGTAGTGACTCTAGCTCAATGATTCTTGCTATGCAGTATCTGGGGTTTGCTCCATTACAGAGAAACAGATTTACTGCAACTTGTGGACATTCATTGAAGCTTCAAGCAGCAAATAAGTCAGCTCAAGCAATGAGGCATTTCAGTACTTATTTTACTAAAAGAATGATGTTTCTGTTATTGTTCATGTGGGTTTACTGACAGGAGGAGAGTAAAGAATGAAAAGCAGTGACAGGAGAACAAAGGTGACAAAAGACCTAAGGGGAAACACTGCCTTATGTTAATCCTGAGGCCATAAATATGAGAGGTTTTTTGGCTGAGAAACTTTTATTGGTTAGCAAAAAGAGGATTTTAAGATTTTCTTTCTCTCTTCATCATCATTTCAGCTCTAGTCTAACTTCAGAATTTCAAGACTGGCAAATTGAAGTAGACAGCCATGCCTCCTGCCAAACCAGCTTTATACAGATGCCCAGTAAATACAGAGGCTGTTATAATGACTGAGAAGTGGGAGGAATCAACAGTCAGAAAACAAGAGGTTGTGTACAGATTTCAGTACTAAAAGCTCTAGCTGACACATTTGCTAATCAAAGAGAAGGGTTTGAGACATGTTTTTCACAGGAACACACAAATGATCTACAGTGGAGCTCTCCATGTTGCATATATTCAAGTACCTGTTTCAAATTTAGTATTTGATGTCAAGAGTGGACTGTTTTGAAATGCACCTTAATTATATTATAGTAAGTATGATTGATGAGGCTTATTAAAAATCTATATTAGAATGTGGGGAAGCTAACTATCAAATTATTTTTTTTTAAACTCTTAAAGAGAAAATGCTGATAAAGGTCTATTGCCAAAATACTTCTTCAGGAGCAAAGAAGCTATTGAGGGCTGACATTAAATCAATTCAAGAACAGTAGTAATGGAAGGGAGTTTTAAGGTTTATGCTTTAACTGCATTAAAGAATTCTGAAGAAACAAAAAAATAATTGACTACTTTCGTCAAACTCCAGCATAAGTCGGCTCTTCTAGCACTTCTACCATACACAGTGTTGAAAGCTAACTTTCCCTTTTAGTGTGACAGGTAGAATTGTCACTTAGGCCATCAAGCCATTAAAACAGTTTTTAAAAAGTATTTTGTAGATTCTGTAACATTCTAGAGAGTTCCCTAGTGCTTTTTCAATCAAGAAAATCTGACTAAAATTGCGCTATCTGACCTTCCGATTAAAGGCCTTCCTATAGCCTGTCATGCTAACACGGAATCTGGGGAACAGTTAGGATTCATCTGGAAGCAATATAATTTCTGCCTTTGTCTTTCTTTTCTGGACACTAATGGCTTTAAGTCAGTCCTCTTCACTCAATGTATGACACATACAGCCATTCTATTTCAGTTGTCCATTAACTTCAAGCACTATGACAAGAACAAAGCAACTTCTCAAAGGAGTTCAGCTATATGTGTACTGAATTTCTACAAATCCTTTGTTTCTTAGGTGCTCATTTCAAGTACCACTAATATTTACCTGAGTGCAACAGTACCTATTATAATTAAAAGTGGCTGCTTAAACAAATGAAACAGATTACAAGGCTTGTGGATTCAACATTAATGTTACTGTTCAGTTTCTCTACATATTTCTGATTTTTTCCTAAAAGTTATCTACCTTTTTTAAGCATGCACTGAGGAAAAAAAGCAACAACCAGAAACCTACAGTTTGTGGTCTGAAGTATAAGGCCTGAGCATTGTACTTGATATTGTCTCCTGGAGATCAAGCGAAAGACAGACTACAAGAGAGCACTCCTAAGCAGAAAGGAATACATACATTTCCACCGTACTTACAGAATCGCTGATATACACTGCTAGGGGAAATAGATTCTATTCTGAAAAGTGACACCTGTAGGGCTACAAGCTTTTTAAATGTTTCTGCCCCTTAATATTTATCACCAAGATGCAAATAAAGCATCTGGAACGTCCTGTGGAAATAACATGCATCTGACAGCTTTAAGAAACATGTCTGACTGTATTAGCATTTTACTTAGTTGTACCAACCTGGCATCTAATCAATGTCTATATTAAGGCTACACTACAAAGCATTTTAACTCACCATACTGTTTTAAATAAATAAGAAATCTCCTATCTCTTTTTATTGGGACACTAGTGAGATAAGAAGTCTCTAGGTATTGTTGAGAGGTTGGAGAAATTCTCAGCTTCTGTAAAAATATTCTTGTCAGAGCCTCACTGACCAGACAACACAGTACAGTTCTATTTGAATGCAGAAGGCATTTATGTCTATGTGGCAAAGGTGTTTTATTCTGACTCTGTTTTATTCTGACTGTATTTGGTCTGATCAGATTCTGGTGAAACTTAACAGTAATTTGCCTCTTTCCTAGCCAAACTTTCCCAGGACCAGCCATGTCTGTGAAATTATACTTGCAGCTATGCTTTTCTGTATTCCTCTGTGACACAAAGTTCTATCCTAAGCCTCAGGCACTGTGAGACACCAATTTAATTTTGATTCTCTGCTACTTATTTCTCTCCATCAGACAGCAAGCAATATTCAAAAGATGCCTTATTTCAGAAGACTAAGCCTATATTGTAGAAACCTTTGTGTTGTGCTAAATTTTCTCCTTATTCTTTCTGAGCCCTCCATCAGAACTCCTCCTTGCAGAGGGTTATATGCAGTGTAGCAGTATAAAGATAGCTTTGCCCTTTTATAAACACTCATTTCCTTCTAATGTGTGTCTTAGGACTTATGCCCTGAGTATTATCCTTTCTCCATCTACTCAGATTTTAAGCAAACTCAGTCATCATTGGGACACAACTGAGTAAGAGATCAGATCAGTAAGTATCAACATGAGAAACCTGCTCTCTCTGATTCCAAGACTTCTCTGTTAAACTGAATCCAACAAATCAAAGAAAAATGGCTGCATGCCATTTCAGGCATTCAACCCTACAAAGCCAACTACTGTCTGTCCAGCTGCAAAGTGCAAAGCTGGTGGTAGAAGTGGAGATAGGATAGAGGTGTCTATGAAAAAAACACAGCTGAGGGAAAAAAAACCCCAAGCTGTCAGATGCCCAATGCACTTCCAGACAAATCAAAATGCTCAACTTCATATAGGCTGATACCTCAGGTGCTCTGAGATCAGAGGAATAACTGAAATGGCAGGTAGAAGATTCTCCAGAATCTTCTATGCCAGTTACTTGTCATTATGAATATAATTTTGTAGGTGAATTGGAATTACAGATTCAGATATCCAAATAAAATATAGAAATAAGTCTCTACAACCAGATGTAAAGCAATGTGGTTTTACCTTCTTCCTGAGGATAAAATTTTCAAGAATATGTTTGCCCTTGTAACACGAGCAAATAACACAGGTTAATGCAAGAGGTAAGTTTAAGCTCTCACAGCAAGGCATAGAAAGCAAAAAGGAATCAACATAGAGCTCTATAGGTAGCTGCAGAGTCTTCATGGATTCTTACTGCTCAACTTCTTATTTCGCTCCCACTTCATAGCAGTCTAGTAAGAGCTATCATCACCTGAATAATTCTGATACCCTGTTTTCCAAAAATACTATCTGCCTCTCCCTCTGTTCCAAATGTTCCAAATCCAGGCCATCTCCTCTAGCAGTTTGCTGCCACCTGAGCAAAGTTTAGCTTATTGGAACAGTGTTCATTTTACCCTGCTAAAGAAGACTGCACATGATCGTCCATGTACCCATAAAACCAGACCAATCACATGGAAAAGGACGCAACTTGGCACTATTTATCCAGATTGGTTTTGATGTTGTCAAAACCTGTAACACGTATTTCCAGCTTGAACCATATAACAAATATCTATGTAAGAATTTGAAAATGCACAAGCTTTTCAAGTCACTGTTTCTTAAATGTGGAACAGAATCAATCCCCTATTGTCACCTCTCCTTTATCTTTACAGGGTGCAACTATATAGTGCACAAAAAGACTTTATTATATTCACAGACAATGCAGCTGTGTAATAATGTTAGCATTGTCCTTCAGTGTAAAATCATTTTTTGCTGACATGTGTGTCTTAGGACCCATAACACTGAAACATCAGAAAATAGTGATTCACTTTAAAAATTTCATTTGAACATCTGCACTAAACAAAATTTACAAAGAAAGAGACATTACCCTGATCATACAACTTCACTGCTTTATGCAATCTACACTGTGTTGTGTTTCCTACAACTCAGAGTCACCCACAAGGGATGATACTAAAGGCTAGCTCTTTTTCTGCATGTGCCTAGACAATTTCCAATTACAATAAAAACCTAAATTTCAAGGTAAAATTCCATTCTTAAGATTATATCCATGTTTAAATGCCTAAAAAAAATCCAGTCATTAAATATATGAGAAGGAATTGTTAAAAAAAAAAAAACAAGCTCAAACCAGAAATCCCAAGGATATGAGCATGTGCCGGGCTGGGGGTATTAAAAAATACAATGAGCTACAGAGCATTTTTTAAAGCAAAATGCTTCCATGTGATCCTTAAGAACTACATACCTGCATTTGTGTATGCCCATACAGACATACACACTATTAGGGCAACCTGCCCTCATCTGCTCTGGTGCAACTCTTTCTGATAACATAATTGAGGTCATATAATAGAAGGAAATCACACTAGTAAAAATAAATTACTCAGGTTCAGATGATTTTTGAAAGCATGGGAGAAACAGAAAGGTGAATTACAGTGAAAAGACAGCAATCAGTTTTTATGTGAAAAATCAGATGATGGGTTTACCTGATGCATGAGTACCTAGCCACTCTGTAACTTTCAAAGGGGGCTGAAAGGCTGCATTAAAGGCTGAAGGAGAAGATATTTGCAGAGACAGTCACTGATACTAAATGCAGAGAGGAGAAATAAGATCAGGAAATGCAAAAACAATATAAGAGACAAGCCTTAGAAAACATTTCTACCAAGCTGATGACAAAATTAGCTTGGTGATATTACAGTTAGGCTTTGGCATAAAATGGGTAATATAAGGTAAAATCAAATTTTTAAAGACATTTTTCTAGTCTACAACAAATTAACAAAATCACAGGTATGGATTTCATCTCCAGTAATCAGTATTAGAAGAATAATGAAACCCCTTGTCCTGGTAACATACAACATCTTAGCACAAATGTTGCTAACAGCGTAGTTTGTCATTAACACGGGGACTCAAGAAAAGCTGAATGGAACAACTAGGTTGTCTATAAGGTAACTGTGACTAAACAAATAGCTGGCAGCATTTCATTCTGATGAGACAGGGTCTGCATAAATTAATGAATTACAATTATGTGAGGAACTACATGTAAATGAAGCTGATTGTAATACACCAGGAAGTACATTGTTACTATTCACTATGAATCCACATACATAAAAACTTTGCTTACTGTTGTTTTGCTCCCAGCATGCAGTGTATATTAACCTGTCCAATTTCACATAGTAACCAATTGTAACTATTACAATCCATATAATTTATCAGATTAAAAAAAAAAAATAAATCCAAGCAACACCTTTCCATATGGCCAATTAGTAAAGTCATAAAATGCAGCAAATATATGATGCTGTATTGAACATCTGTGCTGGTTATCCTATGGGAATTTTTAATAAAGGACCAAACAGCATATTGATGTTAATTCTATGTTACCGGGACTTTAAATAAAAAACTAAAATAAATAGCATCCATTAAACTGATCATACTGTTGTAACTCAAATTGTGTTTATTATGCTAATGGAACATGAAATTAAGAAAAAGACCTTTATGCCAGTGGAATTAATTAATGAGCTTTATGAAGGCATTGGGATGTAATTTATTTCTAGATAAGTAAGTCTAATTTGCAGTTCCATGGGTCTCTGCAATGCTGATTGTAATAGTTATTCCTGCAGATGTGCTGCTCACAGCATGTCTTTCCATTAGAACTGAACACCTCATTATATAAACTGTACCTAATTAAACATAATACAGTGGTGACTTGTTAAACTGGCCTTTTTAAGTCAGCAGCTGCCTAAGCTAATAATACCATATACAAGATTTATATCATCTAGCATATAATACTGATATTAAAATATACTGCCCAAGGGATTGACAACTAATTTACCAGTACGTAACAGGTATACTTCAGATTCTGCAATAGAGATTAAAGACTACTAGTCTATAAAAATCAAATTAATTAAAGTTTATTTTGAGTTCTAAATAACTATAAAAGTTTCTTAACAACTTTTATCTTCTAACAGTTTATTAAAAAAAAAAAAAAACATAATCAGAGAATAACACTTCTCCTATGTTCTTTCTCCATATGTGATGGGCCATTTTTCTTATGTGGTCTGAATTATTACAACATTTGAACACAATTACATGATTGGCATACTGCCTTTGTTTCAGGCAAGATAAAAGGAGAAACTGCAAGACAGATACAGCTATTTCTCTAATTTTGTGTGTTTGATTCTGTGACTATTATGTACATGTCCTTTCCACCAAATTGTAGATAGATCTCATATTAAAAATATGACAGTCATACTCCATGAAGTCTATTTTGGTCAGGAAACAAGGAAGTTGGAAAATAACATTGAGAACAGATTGAGTTTCTCATGAGGGAACATACATTTGAAAGCTACAAAATAATATCTAGGATAAACAATGTCTAATCATGAAAACTTTCCATTCTGTATACTTACTGTGGTTTAAGAACTGCTTTCTGTTTCTCTCTTCTTCAGAAGCTGAATCCACTGTCACCTTATGTTCTAATGTAGAGTAGCATTGCTTTTGTTCTTCCCATTTTGTCAGCCTCTGGAGGAAGTGGATACATTTTGCTCACAGATGGATCAGTGGAACTACATAGCTACAACTTTTCCCCACAGAAGCCTGTGATTCTTCCTTCCTTTTTTCTCAAGTATACAAAACTGGCTCATTTTCCACTCTTACTCTACGCCATAATTGAGCCACCTGAAGACATGTAAGTACTCCTGCATATTGCTGCCATCTCTCTGAATGAAGAAAATGAGGCTCAAATTCTAAACATCTTTGGACATATGCCACTTCAAGCAATACCTTTAAAAACATGTATAAATTTAGCCACAGCCTCGAGTCCATTGATGTCCAGTATCAAGAATCAAGTACAAAGTTTAGAAATGTCAAGGCATTTTTTCAGTATGGGCTGAAACTTACTTTCACTAAGTTTCTGACAATATTCATCCTCTTGAACAAACTTCAACCTTTTCTTGCATGGAGAAGCTAGAAAAAACGCAAAAATTTAAACTCCTCGAGTTTTGGAGGAAACGATTCAGAATTAGATCAGATTTGCTTTGAGTCACTTTGTCTTACTGAGCACATAACAAAAGATAGTGTTCTTAAATAAACTAGTGCTTTATTTTTGTTTTCAGTAAGATGTGACAATCGGACCAAAATCCTCTTTTAAAGACTACTGCTCTGATGGCAAACTCTGTCACTCTTATACACCTCAATATCTGCAGTTTTCATGGTAAAGACAGTTTAACAGTCATTCCCCTCTTCTTGCTACAATATCTAAATCATTACAGACTGTAGTGTGAACTACATGAACCATTGCAAATTAGGGTGAAATTACAGTTTGTTCTAAAGTTACAGACTCCTAGAAAAAAAGATCCGTTCTGTCCTATGTGGCAAGCACATTTCTCCCCCTCTCAGAATTTTTCATAGAGGTGCACAGAGAGAAATGTGCTTGCCACAGTCCTAAAGGCTGTGCATCAAGTAACAAAACTATGTGCCATTTATTTCTATTAGCAGAACATGAAGAACAGGCTTCCAGACTGAAACAGCTTGTGCACAACCAGCTTATGCTACTAACAGAAAGAGGATTCTTGTGGTAGAACTGACAGCACACTCAGAAGAAACTCAGCATTCCAGGATAAAGATTAAAACAGAGAACTTGCTGTTAGAAGCAAAGACTTTATGAGAAATAATTTCATTGTTTCCCATAGTCACTCTGTTTAAATTCTGTCATTACCAAGGCTGCATTTTAATTTCCTGGAAGTTACCATTTGCTTCATGCTTTCAAGAGAGTCTTCCAACTATTTAATTCTTGTACTTAATTCTTTCTTCAGATCTTTATTGCAAAATCTTTTATTATAAATAATCACTGTACTAAACCAACTTTCTTTATTTTAACGGATACTGTTTCAATTCAAAACCACAGTCTAATTTTTTCCAAAAAGTCCCATTTAAATTGCTTCACTATCTCTCAGTAATCAAATATGAAATGTAACAGAACAGCAACATAATTTGCTGAGAGTAAAATTTAGCAGAATCAATCAACAATAAGAAGAAAATAGGAGGTCATGAGCACCATGGGTCCATTATAATTATTATTTTTAATTAAAGTATTCCAGATACACATTAATTTTCTTTGCTCACTACTTTTATTGTTTGACTTGCCTTCAAATGAGAACTGTGAGCGCTTTGAAAAATGGGTTGAAAGACTCTCTTGTTTCACAACAGACTGAGTAGTTACTCCTCCATTTGCTGCCAAAATGCATTTTAGTAATGTATCGCAGCTAAACTCGTCCATGACTCACCACAGATGCCTTCTGCCTCTTAAAGCAATCTAAAACAAGGAAAACATTTTCTCCATACCCCATCAATGAAAGTAAAGAAATCTCACCAAAGGTTTAAAAACATCTAATTGGATCTTGAATTCGAAAAGCATTTTCTAAACTGTTGCTATTTTAAAAATCAGAATCTTTTTTAGTGTCTCCAAAAAGAAAAGTCCTGTAATTGTGCTCCTGAACAATATGACATCTTTAAAAACGTTAAAGACAAACAAAAGTGTGATAAAACAAAATACTAACTCCTTTAATGAGATCAATAGATTTATTCATTTAATTAAAATTTCAACTATTTTATAGAAGATTTTTTTCAGTTTCTTATCCTGCCTGGTTCTGGTGAATAAAAATAATTCTATATACAACAAGAAGGGTGGATTCACAAGCCTACTAATGTGACTGAATTTTCAATTTACAGTTTCAGGAAATCAAAGAAATTGAGTGATGCGTATGTGAGCTGAAGTTCTAAAACCTCTCTAAAAAAGTGACTCTCTACTGGTCTGATCTCACAAGTGCCTAGGAATACTGGGTTGAGAGTTATACTGCCTATTTAACTTTTGACTTTTACAGTTTAGCAGTTATTCAGGAAGCATAAAAAAGATCTCACGCTGTCACTTATAGCTGGTTTTCAACCTCCTTGGGAGATGCAGAAGGACAAACAATTGGGATCAATTGAATTCTCTCAGATGCACTCTTCCCCAGGAGGAACTAAAATATGCAATAATATGGTCAGCAGGGAAAAAATTATTCCTTAATAAAGACCCCACAAAAAAACCCAGTTATTTTAGCCTATTACTGCTACAGTAAAGTCAAAAGAAGCTGTTGGATGAATGAAAACATTATGAAATTACTCATATTTTTCCTCTTAAACCAAATGCAGAAGGTTATTGTCCATTGCATTGCCAAAGACTTGATTCACAGATACTCTAAAACTTTAGGCTTTTTTCTGAAGTTCCTCAAAACATAAAAAAAATACTTTTAAAAAACTTTAACACACCATTGACTGAAAAATCCGTATTATATGGTGAATTGGGACAATTGCAGGAAACATAGACAGCATCGTATTCCAAATAATTCTACAACAAAGCAAAAACTTCTAATCCACACTCAAGACAACTGAAAAACAGGAGAAAGTGACAATAATTAATGCCCTGCACTATCACTTCTCCAACAAGACAATCATTTGTGGAAACCCTGAAAAATTACTTGGAAGACAAAGAGAATGTATATGCATGCTGCTTTGAATTCTTTTTGCTGCCAGAACTTGGATACCATAACACTGAGAGGTCACGCACACACCCCGACAGAACAGAACTGACAGGTTTGTTAATTGACAACAAAGTTACAGCACTAATATCTTTTCAATTACAATAATATTTTCATTATTTGAGAGGTCAGTCTCCATTCCCCATGTGCATACCATGAAGAACACTAATGAAATACTGTGAGTAGATTTCAGACAGTTGCTTCTGCTCCCATCAAGGACAGAAATTTCCACTGATTTCTGTGTAAACAGAATCAGGCCCTTCATGTGCGTATTAAATAAAGCAGACACTTCTGTCTCAGTCTTCTCTGAATACATGCTTTTGATGCCACAAAGGAGATAAGATGATCTGATAAAAGTAATAGATGAAAGTATATTATTATCTATACTATCTCCATTATAAGATATAAAATACTCTGTAGTGTCTGCGTGTATTACCATAAGCTACAGTGAAAGCTGACCTGTTTTCCAGAGGACAGATTTTTAAGTGTGATGCTGAAGCAATTTTTGATGACATACTTTTCTACAACATTTCTCATGCCACTGAAGATTAGATATGTCTGCAAAACAGAATATAAATACAGCACCAGAATTTTATCTTATCCTTTAGCCACTAGCTATGAAATAAACATTCCAGTGTCAGTTTCTATATAAATATGAATCAGTGGGACTTCCTTGGAATTTTTTAAAAGATGGACATTATTATTGTCATGTCACTAACAAGAAGAATTACTATTTTTTAATTGCATGTTCTCTTTCCTCCCTCTCAGGAGGTTCCAACATAGTATTCTCTTGCAATATTCTTTAAAAGCACTGGCATTCTGAGTTAGATTTTTTTCAGCTTTAGAAGCAGAGTCTCACATCACCAGGGGAAAAACAGTAAAAAAACCATGGCTGGAAGCACAGCTTCCCCAGTGATGGAATACCCCCATTTGGTAGGTCACAAATCTGCAGGGAGAGACAAAAAGGTGGGGTTTGCACACCAGCTGGCCTTTGTGGAGAAGAGATGAGAGCTATTCTCATTCAGATGGTGCCTCAGGAGACTCACGGGCTAAGCCAGTACAATCAGGTGACATTGTTTTCAAGACCCAGAACACCAGTGAACGACAATTTAATACATTAGGAGGTGCACTGGAGTATTACTACAAGACCTTAGCTGGGCATGTGTGATGTGCTCTGGAGACTTTAAACTCCATAAGGAAGGGCTTTCACAAGGTGGGAAAGAAAGGAATGCTATTGACTCTACAAACAGCGAATCAAGTCAGAAAGGATTTGGGCAGAAAGCTACTGAATGATTAGCATGTGAAGGAATCCCAGGCACAGTGGATCCCAAAATAACACTTGCTAAACACCAACTATTCTCTGGCCTGCATCAATTACTGAAATACACACATCATAATACTCAACAGTGCTCAGAGTTATTTTTTCTGAAATTGAGGCCATCACAAATTCAACACAAAACCTACAGGGAAGACATGTAGTGGAACAAAGTAAGGGGAAAAAATCCACAAAGATGCTTTTTATTCCTCCTCTCTGCATAATGAGCCAGATTCTCAGCTAATGCAGAGCTTCATTTTTCCATTCATACCTATTGAGCTCTGACATTCTGTACAGCTGGTATATTTAACAGCAGGTTAAGAATAAACCCGTGGACCCAGCCTTAGTACTTTCCAGACCCACAGAAGCTCATAACACAGTGAAAGGTCACAGAGCTGCTCACATTTCTACCCTTTGCCCAACAATACCACAACTTCAGCCACCCACGAAGTGAAAATATGCCCCAGACACCAAGTTGTCAAGCTTAATGATTGAGCCTTCATAAAAAAGAAAAAAGCTCAGTTAAATCTAAAAGTACACACACAAATTCTGACCTCTGGTGAGAAAAAAGAATGTGTATTTGTGCCACTTTTAGCTTTTATTGGTTTCCCACCAAATCTCTTAATACTTCTTCTGACTTATTCCAAATTTTCAACTTTTGAATAACTACATTTGCAGCTCTGCTAATTTTGCTGCTCTGGGAACACAGCAAAATCTGGCTGCCACAACTGTGGCTCTTTTGTGTTCAAAACTGCATCACTTATGTATTTAAAAATACATATGATATTTATAAAGCCTACTCAAAACATTACTAATTTGTCCCATTTTCATGTTTTCATGACAATTTATGTGTTTTCCATATGGGCAAATGCTGACAATATGATACAAGTTTAACGGAATAAACTGTGGTTTTTTCTTTATTGTCTTGGCATCAAAAATCTGTACTTGCATAAAAATAACTCTATCATCTATTTTAAAGGGATGACTTTTCATTAATGCAATTTTAAAGGTAATTCTCTCTCTCTCATTTTACTTAAAAATGTATCAGAAATTTTCACTGCTTACCTTACCATTGTATCACCACTGTATTTGGGAACATTACAAATGTCTATCTATTCTTTATAAAAAGCAGCTGATATCCACAGAGTGCAGAATTATTTAGATTAGTTTTCTATAACTTAGTGTGAGCTTCACAAAAGACTCAGGTTTGAGAGGGGAGAAAAAGATGCCTCACTCTTTTTATCCACATGGAGATAATAGAGGATAATAGAGGATCACTCCTCTACTTCTGTTTTCTCCCTCCAACTTTCCAAAAGCAGTAAGAACTAATGCCTGCAAGCATTAGGAGAAGCATGTGTGCTAAAAGTCTAAGGCTTGAAAAGCTGACAGTAAAGTTCTCAAAGACTCCAATATGGCACAGAAAAGAACTAACATTCCTATACTCCAACAGCATATGTACTTCAGCTATCTCCAGTCAGTCTCTGCTGCTTCCTTCTCCCTACCTCACCACAAAGCTGTCATTGCCTTCTACTTTTCTTCTGTTCCAGTTGCTGCAGACGTAGTGTGGAGAAAGCTTTCCCTGACCTGAAGCTCCTCAGTAGACAGTCAGATGAGCCAACCTTCTCTTCATTTAATCCAGCTCCTACACAAATTTCACAACATGACAAGCATGTCAAATGAGCCATCCACCAGGCTGCAGACAGCAGCTTCTAGCGCATAAGAGACACAGCTGACGGAAGAGATTGTTAGAGGAAGTCAGGAAGACAGGAAGACATAGGTAATAGCACAAGTGTCCTGCTGAAAACTGACAGCTTAATGGGTATGATACTGCTGGTTATTTTATGTATCTCAAGCCTAGGCCTTGAATAATTACTACTTACTACTGAGAAGCTAAAGCGGAAAATAGATTTTGCCAGAGTTAATAACAAAGGGTAATGCTATAGAAGTTGTGGGTAGCATGCACCACCTCAGTCACAGTCTAAAACATTTTACTTTCTAAGAACTGAAAGTTGATGAAAGTTGCTATGCTGATGGAACAAGACCAAGTTAATTCACTCACAGATAAAGCAGGTGGTATCATACACAAACCTTTTCCTAGGCAGCCTCTCTCTGGGATAGGCATCAGGCAATCTGTTTAAGAAGCAAAATTAAAAGATAGCTGACTCAGACAGAGTCTCTGAACAAGCTTCCTATTAAGCAGCTAGAGATTCTCAACCACCAACTGGTGCCTCTTCTTTTATGAAGAACACAGTACCTCCACCAACTGTTCTCTTTTGAGGTGACTCACCTTGGTGACACTACTGTTCCTGGACATGCATATACTTCCACTTGTAACTCTCATGCCTGACAGGAGAAAATCTGCTTCACTAAAACACTGGAACATTTCGTGGATTGTCACTTCCTTTTTTTAGCAAGACTTTTTTTATCTGTTGTGTGGGAAATGCACTTCAGGACAGTTTTACACATCCTGAGTTCTGTACACATGCTCCCATGCTCCCAGCAAACTGGCACTTTGTATTGGTTTGGGCTGAAGTAGTTATTTTTCTTCATCATAGCTTGCATGGGTTTGTGTTTTGGATTTGTGCTGAAAACAGCATTAATAACTCAGAGATGGTTTAGTTACTGCTGAGTAGGGCTTTCACAGCATTGAGACCTTTTCAGTTTCTCACCCCACCCCACTAGTGAGTAGACCAGAGGTGCACAAGAAGCTGGGATTGGACATAGCCAGGACAGTTGATCAGGATCCCAAATGATCACAGGGATATTCCACATCATATGACATCATGATCAGCGTGGAAATCTGGGGGAAGAAGGAAGGCGGACCTGTTTGGAGTTAAGGTTTTTTGTCTTCTCAAGTGACCGTTCTGCATGATGGAGACGGCCTTTCCTGAAGATGGCTGAATACCTGCCTGTGGGAATAGGTGAACAAATTCCTTGTTTTGCTTTGCTTGTATGCACAGCTTTTGCTTTATTTATTAAACTGTCTTTATCTCAACCCACGAGTTTTCTGACTATTACTTTTCTGATTTCCTCCCCTGTGTGGGTGTGGGGCTTAGTTACACCATGACAAGAACACATGAACAGTAGGGCAGCTTCAGCAGAAGTCTCTGTTCTTGACATTCTCTAACTCTGTCCTGTTTAATCTGACTCATGTTTTCTTCACCCATTGTCTTAGTTTTCCTTATTTCATAACATTTCCTTTAAAAGAGTTTGTGGCTGCAATCTAAGAAAGTTCAAGCAATAATTTATTTTTCTTTAGCAAATATTTTAAGGGTAGATCTCTCAACAGCATTCATAAGATAAGCATAAGAGCAAACAAAACAAGCTTCTGAGGAACAGAATCTAATAATGACTTCTCTTGGTTTACTTCTGGATTGTTTTCGTATTAGGCACAGTATACATATATAGTTTAATTAGAATAAATTCTCTGCTTGCTTATGATCTCACCCTTTGCAAAATTATCACCCCTGTAGTGTTGAATAGCCTATAAATCACTCAGATGTTCACGCTCAGTGTTGAATTTCCCGCACCAATTAAACAGGGGTTTGGAAGCTCTGGATCCAAAAGTTCACATGATGAAAATTTTGGCACAGAGGTGAATATTCTCTATTAAGATGCACTACACAGAGAAGTGAGCAATATACTGCAGTGGTTCATTTTCCATCTTAGCAGAGTCTTGATTAAATACCTGTCTGTTCCTCTTACATGTCAATACTTGTATTTCAGCCAACTGATTGCTCAGTTACAGAGAGAAAGTTTGCAGACAGGAAACTGAGTTTATTCTGTGCAATATAAGAGAACTACTAAAATTAGATAGACTTCCAGGAAGCTGTACAATGGAATGCAATAACCACCAATAGCCTTAAGTCTTAATAAAAATGCTTATTTCCAGCAGTAGGTTGTCATCAGTCAATGAATGATTCTTCCTTTTCATGTAGCATCAAAACCATGTAGCATCAAGTTTCATTTGGAGTTTTCACTTTAATTCTCCATTGTTCAAGTGACTTAATAGTCACAGTTAATAATCAAATAATAATTTTTTAAATTGTGTTGCAGTAAGATGAAATGGTACACAGTAAAGACCATTGACACTCCCCTGAAAAATTTTCTTCCTGGATAGATAAACAGGATTTTTTTTTCTTTATAAGGAAATTAAAAAGTAGAAGAAATCTGTTCTGGGAAAATGAAAATATATATTTTTGCTGTTTATCCAGGCTGAATTAATAGTGCTAGTACTCTCAGGGTAACCTGACCTATTGCAATGAATGTAATTCCTTGCTTTCGAACAAACATTTGAAAATTAGTTTTTCCACTTTATTAATAATATATTAAGTCTATTTCACTTACATCACAAGCTTCAAAGATTCTTTTTCTTCTAGCCCATCTCTGCATTTCATCCTTAAAACTTGCTCTGCAGTTAAAACATCCATGCCAAAAGGTACTGTGCCATTTGTACATTTCATAAAATAGAACCACAGAACACATATTTTAAAAAATACATAAAATATACATATTTTCAGGAATTATTATTATTATTATTATTATTATTATAGGTAGTGGTCACATTGCTTTAGTAATTACCAGAAATTCTATATTGTTTTCAAGTGGACTGAAGGGCTTGACCAGTCCTGGCAATGGAAAATAGGCCAGAAGACAACGTCAGATTTTAAAAATTCCTTAGAGAAAGACTCCAAGAGTCAAAGTCACATTCACTGCATCATTTGGAATTTAAAGTGTTCTTTTCTGACTCTGTTTTCTTTCAGCAGATGTATTTGAGGTGTACAAGCACTGAAAGTCTAGGCTCCTTTTTACATAAATTTGATTTTTCTACCTTAATTATTGTTGATATTGTACATCATTTAGATGTGATTATGTTATATTTAAGTATTCCTAAATGAACTCACATTAATCTAGTTACCTAAATTAGAGTAGAAAAATCATTTTAATGTGACATCCTGTTAATTTGTTCCTTTGGTACTTTAGCTTTGCATCCCTGGGGCAATACAACCATATCCCGTCTAATGCAAGAGTTTCAAAGCTACAATACAGTACACAAACTTAGGATCACAGGAACTGCCAAACATGATCAGAACCACAGGCTATTTAGTCTCACATCCTGTCTCCTGCAGGGAAGATGCTCCAGGGAAAGGTGTTAGCAACCCAGCAGTAAGCAATAACAAAATATAACTTGCAATGTGGTCATCCAACACAAACAATGGAAATGTGATTTTAAGCACAGTGACCATAAGAACAGAGATAAAAAAAATAATGATAAGTAATCACTTTAAAGAACACAGGGATGTTTCTATTATGTAAATTTCCATTCCAGTGACACTGATACAACTGGGATATTCCAACACGGGCTACAAATAAAATTATTTCTCAGGATGCAGCTATGGACAAGAGAGAAAAATGTGTATTTAGTCTATATAGTGCTGTTAAAGAAGTGTTTCCAAGTGGCCCACAAATTTTTATTCAGGGGAAATGCTTTTGCTTAAGTTTGCTGAAATCAGTAGTAAAACTAATTGTATTGCCTTTGGTTTAGAAGGGCAGAATGGAAAGCAAAATTCAGCCACAGTGAACCTAAGGACACACTTATACAGCTTGTGAACCACACAGAGGCTAATGATCTTAATCCGCAATAGAATTACAGTAATCTAAAGGTCTGTATACAGACAGAGCCCTGGTAATATCACAGCTGCAGGAGTCCAACTTCTCTCACTCCATCTGGAAAACAGTATTTCACTGGGGCTGAAAGGCCTGATTTTTTGTTCTTATCTCTAGCCAACACTTCAATCCCCACAAAAACTGAGAAGAGAGACCCTGGTTCCCCTTCGGTGAAAACTTTCTCAACAGTCCTTTTCCACTTCTTCCAAGAGAAAGCCCTGCATAAAGGAAGCTGCTTATTGAAGAAGGTTTGACATGAGCTTCCACAAAAAGCACAGGTCTTTCGCAATAAAATCTGCATCAAATTTTACACAAAAGGGGAAGGTCTCCTTGAAGCACATGAAACCAAGCCTTCTGGCAGTGATAAGGATAACTCCAAATAATGGAGCTTCATTATTTAATATTTTTTCTTGACATAGTAAAAAATTTTCAACTTCAAGATTTTTCAGGAAACTATATTTGGAATGCCACATGGCAGACCAGAAACTCCAAATCTTTTTAGCTGCACACCTTTTCTGTATAGTTTACAGTACAGTCTAATTACATATCACTTACTTGTCAATATCATACTTTTTCTGCCACAGAGACAGATTATAATTCTATATAATATTTTTCACTGCCATAACAGTCCAGTATGCCTTTACCAGCAAACTCTTCTGTTATTAAATCCTCATCTTTTCTCGGTAAAGTCACCAGCTATATACTATAGACTTTTTTCAAGCAGCAGCAATGCTGCCTTAAATTCAATTTTGAGATGAGATTTTACTTTGAAGTTAACTTAGCTGCATGCACAGGTATCTTACAAAAGCAATTCACATCTCACAATTTTTTTAGGCCGGTTGATAAATATGACAAATAGTCAAACTATGCAAAAACAGTGACCAGCCCATGAGGAACAAAAACAGTGAATAAACAGCTGAAAAAAAATTCTAGAATGTTTTCTCACATCTTGGAAAATCAAAAGTACATCCAGAATGCAGCTTTGTTCTGTCCTTAACAGTTAATTAAATATAGCTACCCAGATCATCTGCCAAGCCTGAAATTTGGATAATCATACCTGTAATGTAGAACAAACCTGCAAAGCAGCTGTGACTTACAGAATTATTCACTAGAAAGTACTCAGATGTTGGTGGATCAGCATATCCATACTTTGCCCCTGACCATAAGAACAGAATAGAGACTGGAGTAGTAGATAATAGATTTGCCAGATCTTCTGGCATATACAAAATGTTCAACAGCACGAAATGCAGAATTATCTGAAGTGATATAATAATTGTATTTCAGAAAAAGTAGTTGGCAATGTAGTCAAGAGTTGTTTCTTAGAGGGATTTTTAAGTTGGACATTTTGTACCTTTTGAATACTTAACCCTACTCTTGCCTCATGCATTTACCATCAGGGTTGTTGAAAGAGTGTGCAGTAAAATGAAGTAGAAAAGAGCAGCACTGAAAACAATACTGCCTATTAGGAAATTATTTTAAAAACTGCAAAATCTTGATCATAAGAAATGTATTATTTTGAAATCTCCAGAAAATAAACTCAGAATATAAAATCACTATAGTCCTGTCATGAGCAGGGAATTATTTTCACTGTAGTTGTGTAAATACTAACAAACCAGAGCTCTTCCATCTCAGTAAAAGATAATTTAAGGAAGGTGATCTTTCCTTCCCCTTTCATCTTGCTTGTAGAAACAACTTATTTCCTTTTACAATATATTGCCCTACCCATCTCTGAGAATTTGGGAGCTTGAGCTTCCAGCCAGGCTAGATAATCTGCTAGTAACTACACTCCCTAGCACAGACAAAATTGACACAAATGTCTCTTGTAAAAACATTCACTTTTCTGTTTTAAAATGCATATTAATACATGCACAGTATTTCTGTGGATCAGACACAAATATACCCACTATTTCCTTTCCAAGAAACTTACTGCTTTGGTTGAATTTTGCTTATGGAGCCATCCCATTTCTGCCTGATAGAGATTCAGAAAAGCCAAATTTCCTGAGAAAATGTACCAGGCAACAGCAGAGACATGCTAACCAAGATTGGATTCAGTTGTGAAAGGGGGAAAGAAATTTTAAGGTTTTTTTAAAAAAGTTGTTTTGACATGGTCTTCCTTTGTACATAAGACAAGTAACTTTGAGAAACTGTTTCACTGTACCACGTATAGGGCCCTGTAGGGCTTTTCCAGATGAAAGGAAAAGATAGCAGTGTGATCTGCACAGGTGTCCACAGGAGTCTAATCAGAGAACACTGGGACTGCAGAAGGCAGGCACCAAACTAGAGAACCATTACTGTAAATGATGACAAATAGATGGAAACAGCTTGGTTTAATGGTCAGACCTTAAAGTGAACTTGCAAGATCTATATGCAATAAAAGTCTTTAATGCTTTTGCACTGAAGAAATTGATAAGAGGATCAGTGATATACAAGGGAATATGGAGTACCACAGTGCTATTATAGTACAGTTGTTTCTAACAGGAACACTATCTCAATGACTTCTTTGTAGAAGTTTTATTATGTAATCAATTGTTGGAACACATGGGTGTGTGACGCCTACAATGTCATCCCTAAACCCAGGCTCCATTGGACATGTAGGCTGCAAAGATTCATGGAGTTTTGACATCTCTCACCTCTACAAGGCTTTCTGTGACTCTGAGCACCTTAATGGTTTTATAAATCTGGTCTATGTCTACTGGAACAGAGGGACTGATTTCTACATGGAATAACACAGGTATGTATGAACTGCAATTTGTTGTAAAAACATTTATTTCATCTGTTTCTAAGTAACTGCAGTTCTGAAGTACAAAATCATGGAATCGTTGAGGTCAGAAAAGAGCTCTAAGATTATTGTATTAACCCAGAACTGTTAACCCAGAACCACCACGTTCACCACTAAACCATATCCCCAAAACATACGCAAAGTTAAGACTAACAAAACTTCCTTTAGCATTTCCACAGAAAGCTGGTTCCCGCTTCCAAATGGCTATTTACTGAAAAACACATTCAGAAAACTGAAGCAAATCTTTGGAACATGGGTATCCTTAAAGCAGTAAAACTTAATCTCCCTGATCTGTAAAAATAAATGTGTTGTATTAATAAATATTTTCAATTGTGTGCAGTGCAAAGAGTCTGTTAGCAGGCCCTTGGTCCTTTACACCAAGAAAATATAACAGAAAATTCTAGGAAAAGAGAAACATACCAGTGCTGGACACGCAGTGGGAGGTGCTCACAAGTCCAGGGCAGATTGTAAAAAGTGTCTAAGGGAAATTGTTCAATTTATTACTTCTTATTTAAAAAGCAATATATACATTTGCTTTATATTTCCCAGTGCCTGGGAACCACAGATTTTAAATGCAGGTAAAGCAGAAACCTGAATGTAGCTCAGCTGAAAACTGAATGTTTCTCTTCACTGAAAACTAAAAGCACAGAATTTGACCCCTCCTGCATCTGTAATTAATCTTAGTAAAAAATCCTTCCATACCTGAGACATCACTGGATAGAATGTTTGCATAATAGTTCTAAAATGCTAGTACTATGAGTGGATATTTTTTTCATTTATACATAAATATAAGTACATAAGAGACAGAACTTGGTTTGAAGAACCCCTATCTAATTATATTTTTATCCGTTTAATCATACACAGTAAAATAGTGCGGTTTTTCCACTGAGGAGAAAGGTAAAAGAATCAAAGTTTCATAAATTATGAGTGGCATGAGATGGCCAGCTCAAGACATCATAATGATGCTTGATCACCTTTGAAAACCTAGAGCGGGCACCCAAAATTACTCCCCACTCTGGAAAAAACGGCTTGCTCTCTGAAATAGCAAAAAAATAGAGCATATGGCAGTCATACCACAAGAATAACATAGAAGAAAATAACTAAGATACTACAGCACGGTAGAACTGTAGCACAGAAGAAAAAAGGCCCACTGCTATTCAAAAGCATTGACTTGTTTGGCCTATGTGTTTCAAAGGAGACAGGCACAAGCTACTTGTTCTAATGAAAGAAGTTTGCACTACCCACCATCAATCCAGAATGCAAGAGCTGTCTTTGGACATTTAGAACACAAAAGAACTTGTTACCACTCCTCTAGACATAGCTTCTTGCAATGAAGTTAAAATGTAGCTTATTATACAAGCCATGTTACAAGATAATTTCTCCTAAAAAATAAACTCATGAAAAATGCTCTTTAAAAAAATGCCTGATCTATGTTTTCAGCCCACATAGATATTAAACCTAGTTTCCTAGACCCTGAAAAGCTAATTATGCATTCAATTAGAGTTTCTTAATAAAGATTAAAACTCTGAAGTCTATTACAGGCCCATATTTAATTCAACTGCCATTTTATCCATGCCATGAAAGTGTGAGTGGTAACAATGAATATAAATTATAATACATGCCATAGAGTGAATGCTATTTGTCCAAGTGCGTTACTATAAAGAATTAAATTTTGCTATCGGTTCCATAATCTAGTTAAAATTGGTATTCTTTATTTGGTCTTTCAATGTAGTCCAATTTCCTACTTTGAAAAACAAATTCTAGGGAATAAAGAAAAGAGATTAATTTATCATTAAGACTCTGCTTAATTGAAGTCAATTCCGAACAAACTTGAATTCAATTTCTACTCATTAAATTGAATGTGCTCTGCGTTTCTCTCTGCATTGCTTTGAGCAAGCAGCTGAGAACAAGGGACTAACATCAAAATTATTAAATTGAGGAGATTTTATTTGGTCTTCACATGCCAGAGCTGCTTTGATGAGGAGCTGTTTTGGCACTGAAAGGAAACGAGAGCAGCTGGAGGAAAAATCAAATGAAACTAAGCCTCGGAAAATTGAAGAAAACGCAAGCTTAATAATATTTAATAATTAAATTTCCACAAACAATAGCGGCAAATGAAGTAATCTGCAAAGTCTGTGAACTCATTTGCATAATTGATGCCGGTCCCCTGTAAATGAATAATGAAGATAATAAAAGATGTTTCTAAAAATGGGCACAATAACAGCAAATTTCATCAAGCCGCGCTCTGATTAATCTGCTCTTGCAAATCAGCAGTGAGGGGGGACGCGTGATTACCCGCGCGGCGGCGGCAGCAGGCGGCAGCCTGGCCCCGGCCCTGCCCCGCCGCCGGGTCCCGGGTCCCGGGTCCCGTCCCCGCCTCACACTCGGGGGCAGCGCCAGCGCTCCCCGCGGGCGGCCTGCGGAGCGGGGCCGCCTGCAGCCGGCTCCGCCGAGCCCGAGGCAGCCCCGGGGGCAGCGGCGGGGCCGGGGCTGCCTCCCAGCCGCGCGGCCGCGGAGCGAACGGCAACGCCTGTGCGCCCCTTGTCCGCCGGGGCGGCCAGACGGGGGCCCGAGGCTGCGCCGCCCCTGCCGGGAGCCGCCCGCTCTGCGCCGCGCTTGGGCCAGGGCAAAGCTTTGCCCTTCAGCCTGCCTTGAGCAAACCAGGGCGTCCTAGCAGCGACCTTCCCGCAAGCCCAAGGCCTCTCCTAGAAAACGCAGTTTACAGCCGCCCAGGACAAGGGCCCGAGGTGCCACTGCCTGGTGGGGCCCTTCAAGACTGGACAAAGTCTAGCTCCGGCCACTGAGCACCCGCAGTTTCAGCGCAGCCTGTCAGTCCTACCAGCACACGTTTATTTCTAAGAATAAGCTTTGCCATTTGTGTACCATCGAACCTTTGCACTGATGGAACCCTTCATGAGACAATGCATCACCCAACACTTCACACACCAATCTCTGCTTTTCACAGATGAAGAATAAGTACCACAAGTACAAACTGTTGGCCATGTTGCTATCTGGCTTGAGTGTTGGTAGGCATAAAATACTACTTTCAAATATACTACTCAGTTTACCCTGATTTAACTACTCCCACGAGGGTTCAACTCCATAGATTTCACTGGCATCAATTAGTGCTTTTCACAAGACTGGAATTTTTCACAGACTGAAGAAGAAAAAAAGAAATTGAGAAAGCAGTTATGCTGTTCCTGAAGCTGATGCATAGGCTGGCAGTGGATACTATGCACTGGAAGCAGGAAAGTATTCCAAAAAGCAGTATCTTTTTAGAATACAGCCACTACACTCTTTTACAGTATTTACAAATAATCATTTAGGAAGACATTACTTCAGTGGGATCACTCATAGGACTATTTATAGGATCAAGCCCCAAACTGTTAATCTGTAGATACAGTTTACTATGCAGTTGCCTGAAACAAGTCATCTGTCAGACCATTAAAGAATTTCATTGAATGAGAACTTTTCACTGCATGTAATACTTAAGTGCTTTATAGCTAAAGTACAAGATACTCTCTATTTTAATTGCACAAACTCTTTTACTCAAATTATGGATCAATCCACCTTAACAACTAGAATTTGTTTGAAGTAAAGGACATGTATTTAATTACAGAAAGCAAACTCCAGTACTAGACTAGGAGAAATCTTTTATATCAGTCTAGTGAAAAACAAAAAAAAACCCCATCATTTTCTCTTGTTTATAGTCCTTTTAAGATGCAGTTGCATCTATTTAATTAAGTTAAAAAACACCACCTCACTCCCTTAAACACAAAGACTCCCTGCCCTTTGTGGGAAGTATATCCCCTTCATCTTCCCTTTTGCATTGATACGAAACAATTGTTTAAACCTAGTTATTAAATCTATGTACAGTACTATATACACCTGAAATACAGTTTGATAGATCATAATTAATATGAAGACATTATGTGTAAATTGCATTCAGTACATACAAAAGCAGTTAAGCCATTCAAACTCGAATGAGCAATTGTTTCAGGAGCTTGTTGGATACCTGCAGACCTGCATGGCAAGAAAGAAAAAGGTTTGATTGTTTTATTAGGCATATAGGGAATTGTTTCATTAGGGAAATAGGGACAGATCCCACTATACACAACACAAATCTATATTTTGCAGCTAGGAAGATAGCTTTTAATTCTATCCTTTTTTATTTTCTTCTAATACTCAAGTAAGTCAGGGCAGCCTTAGAAGTGTTACAAATTCAGCAACTTTGTCACAGAACCTATGGATCCTCCTTTTGGCTGCATATAAACACATAACAGGCAAGAACCAAAGGGAGAACAGAGACACATCAACCAATTTTGTATTAACCAAGAGTCTTCCCACTGAACAGTACAACAACCATGGAACAGGACTCAGGATCCTGAGTCCGAGGGGTTTGTAAATGTAGGAGTCAAAGATGCCACTAATAATGGAGACTGCATTAAAAAAAATGTGTGAATATAACTTTGGATTCGATTTCTGATAGATGTGATGTGTTTGGGGTCAAAGATAGTTATTATAATGAACTCGGAGTTTAAAGGAGACATTAAGGTCACTCACAACTTGAGCTACATTCAAACTGGTGTCAAAGCAGCCGATGGAAGACTTCCAGTTCATCTTATTTCTATTCTCAACTTGATAACTTGATGAAATTCTGAGTCAACAAAAGGATGTGATGACTGCCAAGATGTGAAATAATGAAAAAGCCACAATGACAAGAAAATAAAAATTGGTGTTGTCATTTTCATGATATGGATTGCTGTATTCCATGTGGAGAAGGACAGGAGTTGCACTCTGTAGGATGTTACAGGTCAGGTTCGGTAGCAGAACTGATTATGCCATGACTGCCTTGAGTGATACTTAGTAAAAGAAGGAAAGAGATCACAGGCACTGAAAATCAACACCAAGTGCTCAGAGCATTCACAGAGGATATGGGATAAAGGGCTTAAGTGTGTGTCCCAGATGGCAGGCAAAAGTATATTTTCATCCTTGTTCTAAACTAAAGACTCATTCAGGAGCCGAGGTTGTTTTAAACATCATCAGTCATTCCTGGGCCAAAATCATATTCCAAAGATCAGTGGTGATTCTGAAAGGGAACTTGTTGATAATCTTTTGCTCAAACAGTCATAAGAGTTGATAGTGGAACCTGCATTTCTCTGTGGCTAGCACATCTCCAAGCTTTCTACCACAGTCCAGACTAGAAATTAGTAAAAAAAAATATTCAAAACTAGCATATTCAATACTTTCTCATCAGTGATAAATGTTTTCTGATGAAATATAATCTCAAATAGCTCTACTATACAGTTAGGTTGCAATGGTAACTAAATGGAAATTAATTGTATTTTCACAATAAAATATCTAGGCAAAAATATTAATCACTCTGAACAATTCTGCTTTGTATAGAATCCAGACATATAGGTATACCATTTATCATAATCACAGAAAGATGGGAAAACCAAAACCAAAAGGAAAGTTTAATGGTTTGATCCAACCAAACATAAGGAGGGTTTAATGGAATTCTTAACAGCTAAGTATTTAGACTTCAATTATCACTTGGCATGTAAGGACTCAAACAGAATTGTAATTATTCGGGTTTTAGATCAGTTTTCAGGTAAAGTTTAGGTGATGTTTAACTTAAAACAATTGTTATAAAAAATTGTTTGATCACTTGAAAAATTTTCTTATGTTTATTTGGCAAAATTTTGATTTTTAAAATATACATTTGCTAGCAGCTAAATCAGAGTACTACATGTTCATTATTCAAATATCATGTACTCCAGAATTTCTGTAGCACAGTCATAACTGAAGTATTTGCATGTATCTCACCATACTGATGGTACTTAGCATAATTACTACTACATGGTTTGTTTTGTTGGGTTTAAAAAAATATTTCCAATTCTTTTAACTAATACATTTTCCAAATTTTTTAAAACCCCAAAACATAGGAGTTTAGTATATTTTTCAAAAACAAGTGTCACCAGAAAAACCTTATTCCATGTGAACTGTAAAGCACAAGTGGGAGTTTCAGAAAAAAGGCAGATATCCATTCCAATTTCTATTTTTAAAAAGCTTGAATGAAATAGTGAATTAAAGGCAAGATTCTATCCATTCGGTATTTCCCCACTACCAGACAGACTTCTCTTTCAACCAAAGCCCAAAGGTGGGATGTAATGTGTGACAGGTTCACAATTACTTCTGTAGCCTCAGTATCACAATTCATTATTTTGTGTAAAATGTGTTCAACAGTACAAGTGAGTGTCAAAGTGTGTGAAAAAAGAGTGCAGCAGAGGCTAAATGCAGTGACGTGCCTTGTAATGTGGAAAGTTTGAAAACTGTGTCAATAGGCTTTGACAATATCCCTTAAAATAAGAAGACATGGAGAAGTTCAGTAGGATAGTAGTCACAGATTTTAACACTCAAAAAGCAGACATTTGATTGATTGAAGTAGTACTTGCAGTTCTCAGATGATAATACATGTTGCTATAAATCTGATTTTATTTTGAAGAATCATCTTTTATTTCCTCCTTTTTTTGAGGGTTATCACTGTTACACTGTTAGGAGTCATTATCAAAACATCTTTGTCTGACAGTAGGACTGGGAATAATTAGATTTGGTCTAGTCCAGTCTAATGATTTGGATTATTTGACTTAAGACCTGATCTTTGTTGACTAATTAAAAGGATTCTGTATCAGATGCAAATGTTGTGACTGTTTTTGATGCCCTACGGCACTTTTGGTCAGAAAAAATATTCTAGTTTGCTATTCTCTGCATGTTTTAGTTCAGGTATTTTCAATCTTTGAAGAGAAATAAATGTGTTGTTAATTCTTTGCTTTTCCATCCAAAATATTGTTTAAAAATGTACTTAAGTTCTCACCTCAACGAAACATAATTCAGAGATCCTGAGCCTGTGCAATATCTGGATAAACTTATGATTTATAAAAGCAGTAACAGCTCTTATTAAAGATTTTTTCCTTTCCCATTCTTAGAATGCCTATGAATCCCATGTTCTACTCCATAAAACATTCCAGTACCACATCTACATAGACTCTATCCAGACAGCATCCTAAAATACAGATCTTCAGCATATCCATGTTTTTGTCCCCCAGAGTTCCAAAGAAAGACTGATAGAATTTAGCAACTCTTGCAGGAAATTGTTCCATTTTAAGTTTCACTTGGTCTTAGCTGACAGTTTTCAGGCAGAAGCAAAATTACATTGCTCTTAGTACAGACTGGATGAGCTCTCATTGCAATGGGAGGAAAGGATTAAGGCTCATTCTTCCTTCACCCCTGATTTCTGCTGTTCCTAAGTGGAGTTGGTGGGTTTTATCTGCAGAGCCTCACAGTAAATCTGGCCAATATCTTCATAGGCTGAGTCAATCTGGGAAGCTGTGCTAGACTTTTTGCACTCCCTTTATCATTCAGCTGCCATGTTTCCCTCTATAGTCACAGTTAACCTGTCAATGCACTTACTGTGAAACAAGGTTTCTGTTACCATTCCAGCTGGGTTTTTTTCATCAAGTGCATCTTGAAATTCTGTACTATGGTCTTCCATCATATACAATTAACTGGCCCTAGAGACTGTAAACTTCAGCTAAGTGTTCTCTCATATTAAAAAAAAAAAAAAAAAAGAAAATAAAAAAAATTAAAATTCAGAATTAGCCAGCTGATGTGACTTCTGTCATACTTTTGAATTGGATTTCTTTCTGTGGGAGATTTGTCTTCAAACCTTACACCATTACATTGCCTAAGCTGAGTTTTGTGGCAATTTTAATATTTTAGATGCTCCTTTTTATTTGCTAGTCTGTAGCTGTTCCTAGATTAGTAATGGAGAAGGAAGATATAAAGGTGTCACATAAACTTCCAACCTGGCTTAAAGACTGATGAAAGTATCACTAGAGACTATATTTCTTCTACCAGTTCTCATAACTAGGGCTCATAGTGTCACATATTTAGTCATAGTTGGTGACATTTGGTTATGCAATGTGCTTTTTTCTTTTAGTAAAGGAGATTTGTTGTCGCGCTATACTAACTTCCATATAACAGCAAGGAGCAAGGGACAATCAAAATAATCTTATTGGAAAGCTGATGTTTAAGGATTATTTTGCCAGAATATTAAATTCACTATTTAATTGCATAAACAGCATGATACACAATGAAGAAAATCCAAGGGGAAAATCTTCACCCAAGAATAGTAGTACCACTAAAAAACATTCTGGGGCAATTTTCTCTGGCTTGTTCAGCATCATCAAACCATTTAATTCTAGGTGATACTTTCAATGACACTCCCTCAGAGAAACAATATTAGGTATTCACTTGTATGATCTTCACCTTGTATGAATAGAATGAATAAAAAATGAAGTTCTTCACTGTGAACTATTCCCAACTAGCTATTTTCATTTTAAAAAATGTTTATTTTACTTTGACAGTCTGAAGGTTAAATTAACTCTGAGTTTTCTGTTCTACTGTAAAGCTAGTAGGAAGACTCAGAGCATACTGCTGCCTCTTAAGATGGTAAAGGAAGCAATAAAATATAGCTGAAATGTTAATACTCTAACACTGTTAAATGTCTAAGTCACAGACTCAAGAAAAACTTTCTGACCAGTGATGCTTTCTTCTGTCTAGAGCATACAAGATCTTGATTACTGATACAGAGCCAAAGGAAATAAAAATGAATTGGGATGCTGCTTCAAAATAAACATTCCCTGGGATGCATTTTGAATATCATGCAATGTTTCCTATGCATTCCACAACGTGTCTGTATAACTCCAGTAGAGATACTGTTCCTGAGCCAGATACAGAAATTATTTAGGTTCTTGTACACATTTGAGGATTTGATCCCAATTTATTGCCATTGCCTAAACAAGAGAGAATATTTTGACCACCCTGACTATGAAAGAAGCATAAAAATATATTGCCATACATATGCCTTTGTCCTTCTTAATAAAGCACTGGAAGCAGAAATTGGGACATACTCTGCATCACAAATTTTCTAATTGCCTTCTCTCTACCATTAGTGACTCTTAACTAAATTCACATGGACAGAGGGTTTTCTAAACAGTGAGGATTTTTTCTTAAAAGGCTGAAACTACCAGTCTTTTAGCTAAGGTTACCAAAATCTGTGTGGAGAATAGCACATGTCACTGCAATCATGTCACAAAATACACACACTGCACTGTGCAGCTACACTGAGAGTCATACCAGCTTTTACTAGAATAAACTTGTAAAGCAGACCAGTAGTGGAGGTATTTGCTACCAGCTCACAGAGAAATTAGTTCAGAGCCTTTTGAAATCATTTTTCTGTGCTCTAGCTGATAAACCACAGCCTATTTATTATATTATTTATGCCTCATTGTTCAAAATGTACTTGCCTATTATGAAGGGCTGCTACATTGCTAACTGAATGAAAATCTTAAATACACAGAGTCCTACCAACTCTTTGTAGTATATCTTTTGAAAATGTATCTGCAGTTGGATAGTCAGACTAACTAGTTGTCTTAATTTATGCAAATATAGCCTATAGCTAAAAGCTTTGTATATTTGTTTCCCTATGGTATTAGTATTCAAAAAATGGGACATTCTTTCAAGGGAATTTTATAAATGCAGAACTATAATTTATATAGCAAATTAAAGCTTATACAAAATGTGTGCACTGAGCTACAGATTAACATATTTAATTTCACTATTACCTGCGAACCTATTTTTTTCCATCCACTGCTCTAATTAGCCAGTAAAATCAAGTCAATATATTGTAAGCAATTATTTTAGTGGGAGTAGAAAGAAAATCTGAATTAAGTATATGGTAAGAGATAATATCTTATGGAAATTAATATACTCATTTGTGTCAAGAAAAATGTGTTCCAGCTAAATTTTATAAGATAGTTTGTAGTTCAAACATATGACTCATGTGGAAGTTGTAGTTTTATAGCTCCTAAGATGTTAGACTGTAGATCTGCTTTTAAGTTGCTTATTAATGTGCCAGGGCTCATTCTTTGATATCTACAGATTGTCAGTAGCTACTGCCGTTTCATATTGTGAAATTTTTCCTATTATGAATATTCACTCCCCCTACAGTCAAATATGTAAACTGTTAGCAACCCTATATATTAAAAGAAGGGTTTTCTTCCGTCATTTAAATCCATAAATCATACCTGGCTCTTCATATTTTTTTAATTAATTTTTATTTTTGCAACTAGTTACTTAAGAGAATTAAATGATGTTGAAAATCAAAATGCTACCTTCCTTTCATTGAAATCAAAAAGTAATCATATAAAGAGTATTTTTTTCTTTACCATTTTACCCTCAAAAAGTATGAAAACTAAATATGAAAAGTCTTTTTAAGAAGTAAGAAAAAAAAGTGATCCATGTGATCATGAACTTCAGTGTTTCCTCCTAATACAGTTTCCAGCTGGGATAGTATTCAGACCATTTTCTAACAGTAAGAGCATTTAGCTGATCAAGTTGCTGCAATTCAGAATTCCACACTCAGTTTCAATTGTGGAGTCTGAAATATATGCCACAGTTAACTTCCTTTTGAAAGAAGGATAACAGATTCAGTTTCTCTTACTTCCTGCTCATGATCTCAGACTATCCAGCAAAATACAGTGCTAACTCCATGGAAGTCTGATGACGGCATAACAAGCTTTTGGCCTTAAAGCAACTCTTCCCCATTTCTCGCCATAGAACTCGCTGTCTGACATAGCTGCCTTATACCTCTACTCTGCCCTGGGAGATAACATGGAATCTTATAGCTCGGAAGGGCCTCCGTAAAAAAGCAAGCAGAAAATATAATCTTTTAGGAAATACGCAAAAAATTGGATTATGTTTTTGCCTCCAGCATCACACAAGAATAGCTAATGCACAAGAAACTTCCTGGATCTAGAACTGTGAAGAAAAGTCTTCCCATCTCATGAAAATTCAAAGCTTCCAGATGCTTTACTGTTTTCTATCTGACTAAATCAGAGAACGCTATAAAAATACAGTGCAAACAGGCATGTTCTAGTTCTTTCCTTAGCATTCTCTCGCATTCCAGCTGAGCATCCTGGTCACTTGAAGTCTGAGTAAGTTGTTCTCAAACTGCCCACTGTAGCCTTTTTATCTTCTATGAACAGAAAATCTTCATTTGAAGAACCTGTACTTGGACAGAATATCAACTACTGACCAGCCTTAAGCAGCTGTATTATATATATACAAAAAATCACGTATTTTATATATATATATAAAAAACCATTTAACACACACACATACATTCTCCTATGAAACAGCTTGGTATGGAGAAATCATCATCTCACGTGACACTCATACTGTTTTAGAAATCCAAAATAATTTCCCTCAACTATAGGAGGAATAATTGCCAATCTTCTATATTAATATATACAAGTAAGAGAAGTGTGTACAAAATATTTTTATTTAAAACTTTCCTTAACATTGTAGGACAAATTGGTAGCATGGCCTCAACCCAATCTGTAAAAATATGTGGAAGAACTTCAAATGTGACAGCTAAACTTGCACTCAACATAAAGTGCAGTAGGAGTGACAGAAAAAGTGACAGACAAATTAAAGAGCTACCTCTGTTTTAGCAATTTTTTTGTGACAGCATTTTAAAAGTTTGCTGGGCAATTACTCTAAAATGACAGTGTACTGCTGAGCGGGTAGTACACTGAGTACATAAAAAAACTTTTCAATAGCTTTCAAACTCACAGGAGCTTTAGTATACATCATTACATCATTAAAATATTAATTTATAACAGCTTTTACAGATGTAAAATTGTTGCTGCACCTATTTTGCTAATTAACTCTGACATTTATGCGTTTGCATAAATGTTAAATACTTCAGAGATGGTTCATTTCTACATCCTAGTTACTAGCCTGTGGGCTGTACCAATCTGCTTGTAATATCAGAACCAAAAGACTAAGTACCCAAATAGGGTGAACATTTGGGTCAGTGATGCACTTTCACATTTACTTTTTTCTTCCTCAGTTTCTTCAGCTATCTAAGTCCATCCTTTGGGGGGGCTGTAAAAAATTTCTTACATGTAGCATTTAAAAGGCACATTCTTTTCATTGTAGCAGAAATTATGTGAAATATGAGTTGAGATTCTTTTTTTCAAAAGAAAATGGTTTGCCTACAAAGCAGATACAAATAGGGTCATATAATAGAAAATAAGTAATACTCCTGAAGAAATATTTTGCATCCGCTTTATATTACATACCTTCTGTGTGCTTTTTTGGTACATATTTGCTCAGTATTAATAATGGACCACTTTAGCAGTTTAAAGATTCTCTGCATATTTCAGTAAAAATGGAATAGGTTTTCTTTTCCTCACACATATGAGAGGTTTTCCAATCACTTTAAAGAAGTATTCTCCTAATCTTCCCAGACAAAGTGACTAGTTACATTTTTCATCACATTACTCTGGCTGATGAGGTGTTAGAATAAGATGATCCAAACTTAGTTTATATCAGAATTATTCAAGTGATACTAATGCATTTAGCAAAAAATATTAATCCTGGATAAACTCTGCTCATGGACGGTCAAGGAACAGATAAACAGGGTTTTTCACTTCATAGTACAAGTTTGAATCTATTCTACTTTAGTATTGTCCAGGAATTATCAGGTGTAAGCTGGCCTGAGTTAAGTTCCCTGTAGAAATCCAGTACTAAAATAGATGGAGATATACATACTACAGTATTTTGTTATATACTGAAAGGACTTATGACCCATCCAGGACTCTGCTCTATCTTATCAATACTTTTAATGTTAGTGTGTAAATGTGGGGGGAAAGGCAAATGCTACCCAAGAGGACTTCCTGTCAATCACCTCAAGTATCTCACATTGTGCTCTTTCCCCAGTCCTTCATACAGATTTGTACTTGGTGTCATCTCATGGCTCAGGTTTGCATGCTTGACTTAGCATTCTGCTGCTACAGAACAGAGCCAGTGTGACAGCCTAGTACAAGTGACATGAATTTTCAGAAATTCTTAAACATTTCTAGTTTCAAAAAGCAACATATAGTACTGATAGAGGTAAAGCCAGTTCAATGTTTTCTGAAATTAAAGTACTTTTTTAAGCAACATAATACAAACCATCACAGTAATTAAAGTTAGGCTATAGCTGGAGTAATCAGATGTTTCCCAATAGTACATGCTCAAACCCACACTCAGATCATTTTCTTCATTCAGACACAAAACGTGTGGGGAAGATGTTTCCAATGAAATCATACCCAGTCCTGTAGGTGAAGTGTGCTTGGAACTCTGATGCATTGTCTGCAATGTGTCTAAAGTCTCTAACAATCAATCCTAATCCCTGCCCCCTACCTGTTTAAAGACATTGCACTGCTGAAGAGTAGTTCACAAACTCTCATTCACTATTCACAAAATTATGAAATTTTGCACCTTAAGATTCTCTTTCACCTCAAAACCCAGTTCTGTTCAGATACTGCCGTATCTAGATTCATACAAGTAAGTGCAGCACTACCACAAAATATTACAACAAGCTCAGGTCTCCATTAGATCCTGCAAACCAATGTGCAGGAGGTGTGTATTGTGTTAAAACAGTAACCTTAATCTTAAAATATTTATTAAAAATTGACTTCCAAATTCTAGAAGTTTGAGCCACATAAGATTATTAGGTTATCATTAGGTTTTGACCAGCAGTTCAAACACATGCCTAAACACCTGGTCAATAGCTGTACCCTATTCAAGTATTGAAAGTCATCCTCATTGATTTTGTAAAACAATGACCAAAACTCACAATACAGCAAAGAAATACCATGTTACACAGTACTTAAAAAAAATATAGAATGGTTATAAAATAATTCACAGTGGTGCATATCTCATAAAATGAAGATTTTTTGAAGATTTGTACCATCTCTTTAATCACACTCATAGGAAGCAAAATAAGCAACAGTACAGAATTTATTTAATATTGGCATTAAACTATGTATCAGCTACTCCATGTGTTATGAAGTAAACTTAAATCTACATCACTAAGGAAATCCAGCAGTAAGAAAATAGTTTTCTTCTGATAAATGTGGCAAAATTTGCAATACACATTTCTCTCACTGAATTAACTTCTCCCTAGTTACAACAGTCCAACTGGAGTGTCAAAAAATGGCTTTAGTAACACAAGAGTTCAAACTGCATTCAGGCAGAACTCCCATCAAATAAATGGGAATCTCTCCTACAGCTCTGTTTCTGAAAATGCATACACATGTACATACTGAAGGCCACAGGCCCGCATGTTTAAAATTAATTCCACATAAATATGTGGGCTCAAAGCCTAAAGAGGGAGTACAGAACTGAGCCTTACAGGAACAATGGCTCAAAGATTCCAAAAGGAATTGCTTAGAAAAAACTTTTAAGACTGCAATGCTTAACTTTTCTAGTCTCCTTTGAAAAATCTCTTTATTTACCTTAGCTATTTCCTTAGTAGCTCAAGCCTTCTGTGTGCCAGGAAAAAAAGAGAAAAGATATACTCTCTGTCTTAACTATTCATGTACTAGGATTCATGCACTATATGAATACTTTTGATCCAGATCAAGTTCTACACTTTATCAAATTACATAAATATCTAATATGATAACGCTAGACCTGTATTCAGTAGTGCTGTAGTCAATGGGGACATATTTGTAACAGTAAGACACTGTCACTTCCTGGGAAAAGATCATTTTGTGACAGGTAAATTATTGCTATATCTCATTAGGAATGTTACATTCCTGTGCTAAGACATACCAATTGCAAAGTGGTAATCATCATAATAGCATCAAGATGTTGCTATATATAATCTAGAAATCAGAAGAATGTGTACCCCTTGGGCCTGCATTGAAATTTCAGTGCAATTATCAATACTTTATAATTAATTTCTGCTAACATTTCTCCCATAAATCAATGCTGCACAGCAATACCAAACAAGCAAAGCATTCCTTTAGATGGGCAGCTCTTCAAGATCCCAAGCTTATAAATGGCAGCTATTTCCCTAGTTCAGAATCAGCTGTATCAGTATTACCTCATTCAGCAAGGAAGTCTTAGAAACATCTCTGGCCAGTGCTAGGGACCATCTGACCTGAAGAGATCCTGGACATCCCCTGAAAGCTTGGTTGCTCTTACATGCAATTCTCTGTCCATAGGCTCTACTGTACCAATCTTGTATGGGATTGGCTGTGTCCATACTGACAAAAACAGACATTTGAGACCTCAGATTTAAATCAGAAATACTGACAACCTTTCCTCCTGTTACACAGCTAAAATAAGCTACAAGTAATATAAATATTTCTAGTATCAGGCATTTCAAATGCAACTAAAATTTCCTGCAAAAAGGAAGTCAGTCCTTTCACCTAGATTTACTGCATTGACAGAGGAACCCCTCCTGATTTCCATTAGAGCATGTGAAGCAAAAATTGCTATTAGATATGTCAAAATGTTACCTGATAAGTTTTTTAGAATCAGAGATTACACCACAAATATTTTTAATGAAACCTAAAAACAGACAAGTGAATTTAAGTCATTAATTCATTAAGAGCTAAGCTTTCAAGGCTGAGGGATATATGTCACTTCTGGGGGATTCCCAACAAATCTAAATTTTTCACCACAATAGAAAATGTGACCAGAGTAATAATACATGGTGTTATATATTGCTATACAACTTAGAAAAATTACATCTCCTACTGGATAGATGTGGAAAGAGTCTGCATTAGAAAACTTCCTGCTGGGTCTCAAACATACATCAGTAATGGTTTGTTTTCAGCACAAGAAAAATTGCCATTGTCATATTCCAAAGTAAGCGGAAATTGTTTTATTATAAAGTCCCTGTTGGTCCCTGTTTAACTGAGAAATCATTCAATATAAATTTATCTTTTCTCTGTGGCAATACCATGTGTATCACAAATTTTGCCTCAGTAAGACCAGCATTTCTGTAAAAGACAGACTGCACTCTGGAACTTAAACAACCTTGCCATACATTAACTCTTAATTTGCCCTAATTTCCTTTGATTTGTAATCCAAGGCTTTCAGATTCATGAAGAAAAGGCCTCATTGTTGTTTATTCACAAGGCAATCAGTCTCTGTAGACTTCTATCATGCTTGATAATTAGGTATTTATGCATATGAAAATATACATTTCAGAAACATTGAAAATTAATGAAAACTATCACCTATTTATATGACTTCCTGTAGCTTCAATAGAAAGAAATCTTAGTCCAGATTAGTAATGATAGATATACCTATTCCAGATATCCTCCATTCACTTCATTTTCATTTGATTCGCAAGAGAACTTACCTGCTTAAATAATGCCATTTAAATGTACATAAAATCAATATGTAGCCTTTTTTGCTCTCCCATCTTTAGCATCAGATGGCAACAGGGTAAGTGTCAAAGACTCAAAAAGAACAGTGAAGCAACCACTCAGACATCATACATGCTCCAATTAGTATGAGGTGTATTGTTGTGTCCAAGAGCTCCAGCAAGGAAGGCTTTTGAGGATGCAATTTTTCACAGTGCCATGAAATGTCAACCTGAAGCAAAATCAAACTCACCACACCTAATGTCACAAACAGCTCCATCATACCTACAAGAGCACAGGTGAGGTAATAGAATGACTCTAAGTCCCCAGTAAATACTTATCTGCTAAAGATTAAAAGTGTTATACTTGAATTTATATGCATTAGAAATATTATAAGTTTGATTTTCATATGTACACATCTGCCCACATTCAAAAGAGAACAGAATTGTTTAAAACAAAACATTCTCTTTAATTTTTTTTAATTGGCAATTACAAACGAGCAAGGCATCAGAGAATCCTTTTTACCCACTAATTTAACCTCTGGGGAATAGCAATATATTTTGCATCTTACTACTCTTCAGTGAAAACCTGGGGCAATTTCTATACTTTCTTTAAGAAAGAAGGTTGAAAAACACGTTACTAGAAACTGTAGGGATCCAGTCTTTTCTGTATCCAGCTTCTTCATGTTCTCACTGGCCAAACTAGCAGCCAGCTCAGTGTGACTTGCATAGGCAAGGCAAGCCAAGTCAGGTGGTATGTGATGTCTCAGAAAAAAGAAGATAGTATTGCTTCTCTAATTATGCTAATGAAGGGCATTCTTAAAGTATATGATTCATTCCTCTTTTATAGGGCTTTCCAGAAGAGGATATTTAAGGAAGGGCATAGCATGTACTTTTTTAAAAATAAACTATTATTTACTGGGTAGAAAAAACACCAGCCCTTTCAAATCTCTTTTTATAATGGGATTTTTCCAGTTCTTCTTCTACAGTAGGTTTGGGTTTTTGTTTAGTTTTTTGTTGGTGTTTTGTTTTGGGGGTTTTTTGTTTGTTTTGTTTTGTTTTTTTGCATATCTGGAGAAAGTAGAAGCCAACACATAGAGAAAAATGATAGTTTACTTCAGGTGACTGGAAGATCTTCCAAATTAAGAAGTGAGTATGTAAATTATATTTCTGCAGTACGCAGAAATTTAAGCATTTATCTGGAAAGCAGGTGCTAGAATATGGCTTTGACTCAGTTTAAACTGAGTAAGGGTTATTTCCTATGTGAGGAAAGAGAACATGAGTTTGCCACTGTCCTACCTCGGTGCTGTTTTTCCATTCAAAAGCATGGGATGGAGAAGCTGGAGAGTTCTTGGAGCACACTGCTGCTCCCCACTGGCAGCTGATAGGTCCCAGCTAGTCCAGCTGGGGCTAATTTAAGAAGTCACAGGTGCAGCAATAATCTAACAGCAGGAACTAAGTCATTGTTGTTACACTTTTGGGTATAGAACTGCAGCTACAGACTGAGATCTGTCTTGGGTATGAACTTCCTCAGACCTAGTAAGACAGTAAATCTTCAGCAGGAACCTCAGAAGTTGGAGAGGAAGAGAAAATTTAGCTGTACTCTGAGTTTTGGACATACGTGGTACACTGTGTTATTCTGGAGATCCCCTAGTCTAAAATGAGATAAAAATTAAGAATATTTGTAATGAAAAGCAGTGACTTTGGCTGCTACTGGCTTTCTTTCCTGTAGGGAAAAGCAGTTTGTAAAATATCATTAGATAGTTTCTTGTAGCTGCATGATATCTCTTTTATTAAAACCCACTGATACAGCTAGGAAGCAAAACACTCCATTTGCCAATAAACTATTGCTAGAGAAAAGCACATATCATCCCAGTTATTATCGTGACAAGGGTGTGTTCCAGAAAGACTTACACTGGGCTAATGAATAATTTGTGGGTTTTCTGTTAAAAAAATTACTTTCTCATGATATTCAAGTATAACTTTAACCTTTCTTTGGACAAGCATCTAAGAATGAAAAAAGATTATTAATTTGAACATAAGAGCCTTAGAGAAAAAAAAAAAGTTTATTAATCCAAGTCAAGAGCAGTAACTATGCATACAAGAAACGCATCCAAAATGTGGTATGCTTAGTGGTAGGATCTCACTTATCCCAGAGCTACCAAAACACAAAAATCTCTCTTTACGAAGTATAAGTGTATCATTCAGACAGAAAAATGAAGTGTTCACCTTGTGAGAAAAGCACAGAGACCCCATTAAAGGAGATATTAGAGCTGGAGAATGAAAGCTAGGAAACAACTGCAGATAAAATGGGAATTAAAAAGCAGACACACACATTTGATTTCTGAAAACTTTTGAAGAGGCAGCAGTTGAGAAAAACAAAGGGAAAGAAATCAAAACAAAGCTTATTTTCTGACATTTCCCTGCCAAGACAAAAAAAAAAATACAGATAGGTGAAATAAAGCATTATCTGAGGATGATGTGAACACACTAATTGGCAGGCTGGAGTGTGAGTAACTGAAGGGACTTACAAGGTGAACAACATTCCAAGTGCTGGGAGAAATTACTTGTACATTAATCATTCACCATCTGGGAAAGAATTAGAATGCCTACCCACTCCTCAATGACCACAATTTCTGGGGGTTATTGTGGTGGGAATATTATTTAAATTAAAAATATGAACAAGTTAAAAACACTTTGTTTCACAATACATTCATTGCTATCATTTTTCTACTAACATGGAGTGCTAAACAGAAGTCCTTTCATACCTGACTTACTTGTTCTATTTCAAAATTCAGCTAGTCAATCAATTTATTTCTATCTGTACACTTTATCAAACATGTTTTGAATGAAAAAATACTGTTTTTAAGGCTGCCTTTCTCTCATCTCCAATTTTGTTAATTCTAGCTGTTTGTTACAGCACAGCTGTAGTGCCCTACAAGCATAGAGGGATGGGGGGAAGGGAGGGCTTTGGAAAGGGCATCTGGTTCAAGGTTAAGATGAGATAAAGCCATAACTTGCTTTAGGCTTATCTGTGTCTCATCTCAGCTGTGCGATATGACCCTCTCTTCTTGCTGAGCTGCACTATCTCATGCTGATACTCTGTATCAGCTGACAGACTTCCTGAGCTTTATTCTTGCCACTGTGATTTCAAAAGATGGCTACAATGAAGTATGGGGAAGTATTTAGCAGACTGAAGGAAATCTGGAAATAAGTTTTATAGTAATGTGTTTCACAACCATTAGTCAGCTAAACCTGTAGCTTGTAATAAGATATTTACAATTATTGCCAGTGAAATTAAGGTTTCATTAATTTCCAGTTCATTCTTAGCTGTGCCTTGCTATTTTTATGTTAATTCAGACTATTTTAAATATACTCAGCTGTTTGAAGTGCCCAATGGAACATTTTCAAAAGTAACTAATTAGAGAAACAACAGGAGCATAAGTTAAGTTAGGAATAATCTGAAGCAGAAAACAACTGTAGGGTTTTTATTTTAGGGAGCCAAATGCTGTCTTAAGGACAGGAAATGGCTATAAAATGCAGAGCAGGTTTTGAGAAGATTTCAGCTGAATTCTGGAAGTACTAGATAGTAATATTAGCCAAGTCAGCAAATATCAAGAGGCTTTCAAAGGTTTTGGCTTTGGCCCACTTCAGTGCAAAAGCCATTATTTTGATTTTAGAATACTTTTGTCTTCTTGCATTACCAAAGCAGCAAAAAGTCCTCTACCATTAAAGACTGGTCAGAGCTTTAAGCTTCAGCTGGCATGAGTCCAGAGATGCTCACATCTGGTTTTAAGCTTCAGTGACCACTGAGCCTCAGTAAAGTAAGTTAATAGCTTGGATTTTGATCTTGTTTTGCTCTTGTGCCTTAACAATTAAAAGAAAGAGTTGTCTTCTGTCTCCCACCAACCATTCTAAAACGTCTTCTTAAAAGAACATGTGTTTATTTATGAGAACAGCTTCAAATAATTTAAATTTTCTGTTCAGAACAAAGGACACCACATTTACAAGTAAATTCCACTTACATGTTTCTGCAGCATCCATACCTGACATACATTGTCAGACATTCTGATTTATGAATGTAGCAGATAACCATGGGCCCAGAAATACCATAACTGTAAAATATTTGTTCCTGATTTGTTTTATACAATTTCTAGTATTAAGCCTTATTAAAGAACAACGGGACATTCATTACAAATGTTATGCAAAATGCAAAATTTATAGGTTTGGTTACTCCCCTATGTTTTTGATAGCAAAAATAAATTCTCCTAAAACAAGACTGAAAATCATTTATGGACTATTTCCTGCTCTGTTTTCCATTCAGCATCCAAATATTCAAGGCAAACCAAAGCTTAACTCCACGTATTATGAAAACTATCATTTAAAATTTATGTTTAAAATTACCTATAAAACTTTTGTTCTAAACATCAGTTGAGATATCAGTTGCTTAAATATATTCATCACATTTAGCAGAATCCTATATCTCTCCTCTTTCTGTTTAATTAAGAATTACTTTTGCCTGCCACAGGAGAATCAGAAGAGCTTTCTTTTGAGTTATTCAGAAAGTGGTAAAATAACACATGCAGATACAGCAGCTGACAACATAAGTAGGGTCAGTATTAGGACAAACTGGCCAAAAAGAGCAGCTTTTGGCATAATTTTAATCAGTCCTTGGGTACATGAAATGTCATGGAGTTTCATATGAAATGAAATTATCCCTTTCTCTTAGCTTATTTTTGTTCCAGCTAATCCTCTAACTCTTTATTAAACATTATCTTTGCCATCTGCTCTGGGTGAATGTTCAACACCTTGCAGAAGAACTCTGGGCTGATTGGTTTTTATGGGCAACATGATCTGAGTTTTATGCACATACTTAGGATTATGTCAAGGACAAAGAGGATGAATAATCCATTAACTATAATAAACAGGAACCCATATCAGTGAAGCTCAAACATGTGTTATGTTTCAAAAGCAAAAGATGAATTAGAGCTATGTGGATCATAAAATACACATAACCCAGGACCCTCTCTATACCAGAGTATCATTTCCATACATACATACTCCACTAAACAGCATTCCTGAAAGTGACATTTCATTCTTGATGAATCAGACTTTATAGTGCTGAAATGGAATTACCAGGCCTACAACATGCAAAGAAATAGCTCTGCTGAATTGGGCATTTCCTCTAAGGTGGAACAGATGGTAGCAAAATATCTGCCCGTGCATAGATCTTTCAACCACATTTATATGGTCAATAATAGAACTCCACTCTATTTTCATACTTTCAGTAAGACTCTAAAATAAATCATCAAGGAATTGCTGCTGTTTAAAGTCACAATTTAAAAATTTACACTTAAAAAAGAAATTGCTAAAAGTTAGTCAAATGTTGCAATCAATTAGATCCAGTTATTGCTTCCACTCTTTGACTACCACAAACACTAAAATAACACCACTATTAATTATAATAGTATATTATAATAGTGCAATGTGTATCAGCCCACCAAGACTGCATTTGCTGCAAAACACGTAATTGTAAGATTTTCGTTCCTTTCTTGCAATAGTTCATGTAATTACTCACCTTTTCCACCTTTCCACATCTTCTGCAATAATTTGTCTTCCTCTGGCTAACCTTTGAGACCAAAGTATTTACCTTTTCTTCCACTATAAAGGTTTATGACCCCAAAATGAACAACAATTATGATGGTATTTAATAAGAACATATTATCAACAGAAAATATCTGAAAAATAAGTCTTTACTCATCTCCACTGATGTAGAGGGTTTGCAGCATATATCCTTGCAGTATGCTCTAAGGCCTAATGCTACTCTTCTAAACAATTTCAGCAACTTGTTGAGAATTACTCTACTCACAGTGAGCAGTATTCTTCACTGCTGTATCATTCCATAGATGAAGGATCAAGGTTCTCCACTGGTATAAGCTGTATGAATTCTGTTGATTTCAATAGAACTGTCTTGATATGAATCAATGGTGTGATCTATACACTTTTAGAATCAGTGAAACAGTAAGGACTTTGAGAGAGATATTCATTACTAGCTACTGGGTATGCTGCTAAAGACTATGAGAATTGTCCACCCGAGAACTATGACAAGCAACAGAAGGCTGTATTAAATCCCAATATTCAAACCTCAGTACTACATGTGCTTTGGCTGACTGGGCACCTTGACTTCTTTACCTGTTCCTGTAGTACACACTAGGGGCAAAACAAGCTTAGAAGCAAATCACAGAAACCATGCTCCATGAACCATGCTCCAGACCACTGCCCTCATAGCTCACTGGATTAAAGGGAGATCAGATTAGACCCAAGATCATTTACTGTATGGGGACCTGCTCAAGTTGCTTACCCTAATCTAAATCTCAAGTGTGCTAAGCAGCAGATGAAAAGCTACACAATAATTGCATAGCTCAGGTGCTTGGTAAACTTACTTTCCTATATTCCAGACTAGTGACCAGCTTAGAAACAAAACCTAGTAATAAATAAAAAGTAATACAGCTGAAAGAGCCCAAAATAGTATTACACTAAGCTTCAAACAATAACCTAGTATCTTCCTGTCCAATTCCTCCAGCCATGGGCAGCATTCAGTGGTAGTCATAGGTGGGCAAGGAAGGATCCAGTATGTTTATGTCACAGAATTTCCCATGTAAATAATTAGCTGCTTAACACACACTTCTTCCTGGACTAACAAGTCTTTGTGAGTCTCCAAGTTCAGAATACAAACCTCATTATTAAATGAAAGAATAAACATATACATAATATTCAGAGTAAATATAATCTAAGATAGGATATCACTATTCTTAAATAGACAGAAAAATGGATTCCAAATACTCAAGTATAGTCAGAGGTCTGGGCCACCCAGCAGAAGACATCCTTATCAGCTCCCATCCTAAACACTGCATTTCAAAGACTCGTCAAAAGTACGGTTAATGCTTTCATTAAAACTCTTTTTATGAAAGTAAATTAAAGTTACTTTCCAGGGCAAATTTTCAACCCAATGGGAATTTTAAAACAAAAGATAAATGTAGTGTTCATTCTTATGCAGAAAGTGTCTCTCCCCTCCCTAAATCTTATCACATACATACATGTGTGATTTAGCTGAGGTAGGACAGTGAGAGATGAAGAAAAATCTTCTCTAAAATAACACCTTTGAAATTATAAAAAGAGGAAAGCAAAAGAGTTATGCAAAGTGTTAAAGGGTAATAAAGATTTTATATATATCTTAACTATTAGCATGAGTAATACACAAAATGGATTTGTTTTAGGTTACCAGCTTTTATCCAGATTATCCAGACTATCAGCATCTGGTTTAAGTCCCCAGTGTAACCATCTGTAGTAATGTCACATGAAGGATTAGCCTTATCTGACATTTGTAATGAATATATGGATGGAAGAAGAGGAAGGAGTGTGACACAGAGTACAAGTGCTAAACCTTAAAATCAGGTGAAACCACATCTTTATTTGCTGATTCTAACATGGGGACATTTTTACTTTTCAAATGTTAGCATATGTATTGAAAAACAACACATCCTCATTGATTTTTTAAAGAAAAGCAGGAAAACTGAGAAAAAATATTTTTATGTTTGACCTTTTAAACATAATTAGAACATTAAATAAAAATAAAGCCTACTTCACCATGTTCAGTTATGACAGATGGGTATGATCACAAAAACATCAAAGGTAGGCTTATCCTAATCCTGTAAAGTGGTAAGTGCCTCCTGAAAGGTCCTGAGTGCCTTCTAATCCTACTGAGGAAAGGCTGCAAGTGCATCAAGAGGTAATGGGAGCAAGTAACAGAGGTAATAGTGAGCTTTCCTGGCCACATGAGGAACAGTCTGTATTAAAAAGATCTGATATATTAGGAAATAACCTGATTTATCTAAACACAGAAATCTCTTTGCTCTCTGTAAGTTAGTCCCACATCATGCAGCCCCAATTCAGAAAACCTGGCTCTCTTCCAGGCTTTGTTCTTTGCATAAAATTGCACAGTGTCCCAGGTCAATATATTTACTCCTTAGTATCAGTGTCTTCTTTCCACAAATGGTGAAACTGAAGTGACCTCTTCTCAACAGATCATGAAGTTGTGCAAAATTGACAAGACATAAGAATCTATAACCATGATTAGTTTTAATGCATCATAATGTATGATGAAAAAGCTGGAGTTCAAGGCAGAAAGAAAAACTCAAATCCTATAAAATATTTTGATTTGAGGGTTTCCCCTTTGGGCGCAATCAAATATTTAGGATACGGGAAAGGAGAATAAAGGATTCTATCAACTTAAGGCAGGTACCACTACCTTTGGAAGAACAGCTGAATTGGAATGATCAGGTCAAGTTCAACAATAAGAGTCTTTTTATTCAAAAATGGCCAGGTGAAAGGTCTCAGTGAAGATCGGGCTCTGTGTTTCAAGGCTAGGTGATATGAGAACACAGTATTGCAGTGGAATGTAGCAGCTAAACAAACAAGGTATATTATGACAATGCCAACCACTCGTCCCCAGTTTAAAACAAGCTTTCTAAGTCACACTGCAAAAGTACCTTGTGCAAAGTCACAGATAATATCTAGTGCAGCCTGAGACCTAAGCCTCAGTTAGTTTTATCTCATCACAATGAAACTCTAGAATGTTCCCACTGGTCATACAAGACATGGATATCTTATTTCCTTTGGTGAAACAGACACCATTAATAGCTGATATTTTTAAAAAGCTTCTTCATATGTGCATTATTAGATGTCACATGTCCATGAAGCTCAAGCTTAGAGTGTTTTTCAAGTATCCAGATACCTGTTACCAGGCAGAATGTCACTAATGGCTACATTTTATAAATTTGCATGAGACACCTTCATAACACATGCTGTGTTGGCACCATTGCCCAATACTGCATGCAATTACTTTGTTGTTGCTGTTGTTGCTGAGGGCCAAGCTCTAACAAATTAAATTTAGAGAAGGGAAATAGGCTTATATGCAAATGGAATTAAATGCTGACACAAGGATAAAACTGCCCTGGATTTAGACAGGGCTCTCCCCCCGACTTTTTAACCAATCATTGGATTTAAATTGAACAGACAGATTCATCTTTGATTTAACTCCACTGTAATCAATGGAACTGCACCAGGGATGAACCCAAAGCAATATGTTTTTGACAGGTTTTATGCAGTGGCTATCCAGAATGAAGCAGATGAAACAGATTTTTTTTTGCTTATAATTTATGAAATTATTTCACCATCCCCAAATCCCTACATCAAGGAAATTAGTTGGTGCATAAAAATGGATAAAGTAGGCAGTTGCATGCCAAATACCAACTGCTGGCCACAGGCTCTATACCCAAATATGCAAAGACAAAATATTTAGCTGACTTACCTGTGATCCAGAACAAGTTCCCTAATGGTGTCAGTACAGCTGGATAATTGCACCGTTTCTCCTCAATGTCAGTTCAGCTGTATAAAAAGAATGAAGTACATTTACTATCTCTATAATATTAGTATCTCTATAATATTAGTAATAAATAGTGGCTGAACTCAGAACTTTATGTTCTTTGGTGATCGATAGAAGTCCTAGGAGGAATAATTGATGGTTGATCTGATCATTGCATTATATGAGAAATGTGTTTCAGTAAACTTTTAGAACCCTTGGTTGCATTTTGTGTCTTTGTTACATGACTGCTCCTAGACATTGCTTCCTCCCTTCTCTGTCTCTACTGGCACATCTTGTGGGAAGATTAAATTGTTTATCAAAATATTTAACAAATTAACGTAGGACCAAAGGACTCTGACAACATACACTGTATATGGGACTAATGAGAACTAGAGACTATTGCTCCTACCAGTCTGACAAACCCTGATTTTTTTTGGCACCTGTTTTTTCAGCATCAACTCCTCTTCATTCTTCTCTCCCTTCCTAGTTTTCCATTGCTTCTTTTCAGCTGGCAGCTCACTGCTTATTCATGGTCTCATTGTTTGGTTTTGAGAATTCTTTATTCAATAGTAAGTTCAGAGGTATAACAGTTTGTTATTCCACACAGCCATTTCTCTGTACTAATGCCATCAAATGATACAGAGAACTTCTGTATGGGTGTTTATAGCTTTACCCTTCTTGTATCACAGTTCCACTCTCACATTGTTTTTTCCCACAAAATATTTTAGCTTCTTTTTCACTGTATATGTACATGTAATGCTATTTTTGGTAACTGCTAATGGTTAACCCGCTATATATGAGAAAGCATAGCAGACTTCCTGCTGGCTCCTATGGCATGGTCACCATCAGCCAGAGTTTGCAGATTATCTTCTTGAAATACTATAGTAGGACAGTGCTTTTTACTTGGAGGTCCACAACAAGTCACTAAGATAAATGTATTTTCAAAAAGTAAGTCCGTGCATCAAACATTCATTAAGTGCTGCAGTAGAGATGTCCTCAGCTGGAAGAGTAGCCTTGGGACTATAGGTACTCTAGGCAAAGACAGCAAAGCCAACTAATTTCAAAAAGCAAAAATAATTCCAATAACAATTTAATGGTATTATAACTGCATTATTACCAATTTATTTCCAAAATAACACTTTCAAAGCAAACTCAATTCAGATCAAACAGTCCTAGAGAACCATGTATTTCCTTTACATATATTGTCTTACTTACATAAAAACAAGAAGGCCTAGCATTGAACTTACATTAAATGTTTACATTAAATGTAAACAAACTGATCTTCATTTACATTTGTTGTTCTGTAGTAAATACATAGGGACAGAGCAAAACAGAGATATCAGAACTGTTATACTACATGGAAGTACTTGAATCAGGTCTAAAACTTCTCTTCCTTTCCTCAAATATACGTGTTTCCTCCAGAAGCACAAAGCAGGTATTTGTTGCACCAGCATTTTGCTCACTATTCATTTTTGAAAGTATAATCAGAATTAGGTGGGCAACATGCAGTCTTATGAAAATATGTACAACAGAGAGAATTACGGTGTCATCATGTATTTTGATGCAAAACTAGTTTAAACAAAAGTTATGAAGATATAAGTCAATGAAAAGTGTGGAAAGCAACTGCTTTTATAATACACACCCAGCTTTAAAGAGAAAGAAAATATACAACCTTTACAAGTATGTCAGTGTATAACATATAGGAAAATTAAGATTCTTCATTTCAGCTACTAATAATTTCCAGAACATAAAGCTTGAAAGTATGAGTACTCCCTTTTTTCAAGCAGTAAAGGTCTCAAGTTTTTACCCCATTCATATTTGCTATGAAATATGAATGGGGTTCATCTTTCCCATATGAACCCCATCATTTGTATGTCATTAATTTCAAAACATAGAAAATGGTCCATCAAAATAATACTTTTTATACGTTACAAACTGTATAACAATCCTACAATTTTCACCTTGGAGACTACTGTAATTTTCAAGTAATAAAACTTCATGCTTGCTTTCTGAAGATCTAATTCTAAACATTTAATTCTGTTCAGTAATCTGGTGGTACCACACTCAACAGCATTCATTCTTCTTATGTGAAAAAAGCAGAGTTAGAGATGGTAACTGATATTTGCATGAATTCAGGAATCTAAGCAAAACTAAGATATTGGATGTCTGCTCATTAACAAATCAAATCGGCATTCAACTGCCCTTTAAATATTTCTAATATTAGCAGAAATTTTTCAACTCAAACATTATAAGCATGATTTCTTTTCCTAATCTTTCAATAGACGTAAAAAAAGCATTTCAAGGACAGACACATGCACTGGGAAAAAACTTGCTGGATTACTATCAGCCTCATAGAGTAATGTTAACTGCTTGCTTTCAAACTTTAAAGTAAGTGGTCCATTAATTTTTAACTGTTTCTTCTAGTCCAGCTTTGATTTTTTTTTTTTTTCCTTCCAAAATGCCTGAATTCATCTGTGGTTGTACGAATATGATTCTCCGTGTGTTTCTTGTGTCTGCAAAGAATCAGTTTCAAATCCAGTTAGAGAATTCAATCTGAAGGGAGGCTGTCCATAAAATCAGTTGATCGATTCATGAACATACTATAGGGTTTTATGCTGAAATAATAAGAAACCTATTTAGGACTCTTTAAAACGCTCTTGAGTGCCGCGGGTGCCCGGCTGCTGCGCGGGGAGGGCTCTTTTTGCCCTGGAGCCCCCACCGGGCAGTGAGTGCACAGGCTGCGAACGCCAGGGCGGCTGCCTCCGCCCGGCCCCGGCAGCGCAAGAGCCGGCTCAGCCGCAGCCGCGGGAATGGCCGGCTAAGCCGCAGCTGGGGAAGAGCTGAGCCGGCTAAACCGCAGCTGGGGAAGAGCTGAGCCGGCTAAATCTCAGCTGCCAAAGGTGCACAGCTCTCGCACGGACTAATAGGCTCTCCCATCTTCTACTAGGAACACTCCCTCTTCATTTTTCCCCCAGCGCTAGAAGTTTATGAGTCGTTTTCCAAACTAAACTATGTTCTTAAAGAAAGTTTGATACTCCTTTGTGAAGAAAATAGTAAAATGGAAAGTTGGAGAGGAGTCTCCTATACAAAATAAAGCAAAATATTCAAAATATGCAACTGTGTAACCATCATAAATATCTCATATGGAATTTTAAAATGGGTTCATTTTGAGAAACCTCCTCATTCATGGGAAAACACCCACAACAGAGAGAAAAAGTACAAATGCTGGTAAAAGGAATCAACCAAACACAGAATCTGAGAGAACTTTCAGGGAAAAGAATTTTACCACTCCTAACATGATTGAATATCCATCTTGCAAATGAACAGTCCAAACAGTGTGGGGAAAAATTAGTAGCAATTTCAGATCAAATTGAAATGAACCATTGGATGGCACTGAACTGTGAAACAGGAGAATGTGGATTCTTGCAGAGCTGTGTCTGACTTGTTATGAAATCTCATTTGCTATCCTGTCACCCCCACTATCAATTCCTTTTCTCAACTCTGGTGATTTACAGAAGTTATGGACCAATTCTCACAGTGGACACATCTATGCTAAAATCAGAAGAGTGACAGAGGGGGGTGAATGAAAACATTCCCAGACTGGCTTTACTGTCACTGGCCACCTCAACAGACTTTAGTTATCCCAATAAGTATCCATTATGTCTTTCAGCTCTGCATCCTGTGCTGTAGTCCACGTTTCCTGTCAAAGTTCCTTGATAAAGTTTCTTTCAGTTATGCCTACCAGTCCTTCACTCCCACCACTTACATACAGTGTGCAATAGTGATTTTGAATAAGTGACACCTGGATCTCAATGGGTTCCTAAGCACTACTTTATAATACATAAAACTAGGTGCTTCTGAAATGCAAGCAACTTTCTTGCACTGATGATTTGTCACTAGACTAGCCCTGCTTTTCACCCAGTTTGCTTCTAAAAAGCATTTCCTGCAAGTGTGGGTAATTCATGCCCCCTCTGCCTGGAGCGTAGATCCCTGCAGTTGTTGCACTGAGCAGTCCCAGCCAGTGTGAGTCCTCTGAACCAGACCCTGAAGCCAGACACCCTCAAAATGCACCAGTGAGCAGATGCATCACCTTCTCCTGCAAGCACTGCAACAGCCACTGCACAGGTGGTTGCTTAATGCCAACAGTATGATGCGTATTTCTGTGCTGAAGGAAATTGCATCTTTCAGGAATTGCATCAGGCTCTGGCAAAAAAATAAAATGGCTAGGGCGAACATATTTCAATATGAGTAAGCTAATTATAATTTTGGCTCCTAATGCTTTTTAAAAGCCAACATATAAAGTCCAGCTGGCATGTCCTCCCTCCTTCTGCCTGAAGAAAAAAAATCCCAATTTATAGCATAATCAAAAATCATGTTTCTGTATTTTGGGGGTTTTTTTTAAGTTACTGCCAATACATCAGCCTATGGAAAAGCCTCAGATTGCTTTCCAAGTGATGGAGTGCCAGGAAGAAAAAGTTTCAATGTATACACATTTTACTGCCTTTACACTGGTTTAAAAAGCAGACAAGACTGCCTGGCTGGAAGTAAGGGGCAAAGAAGTATCTGTTAAGTAAGGAATTTGTGAAACACATAACCTTGTGCAAGTAAGGGACCATTGTTAATTTTCAGATTGTTATAAAGCCATTGGTGAATTTGAGACAGTTCAAAACCAGTTACAATAGAAGAGGGGATTGGGCAATCTGCTGAAATTAAATGCAGCATAGAAACAAAATCTTGTAAGAACCCAGCACTGAAGTATGCTGTGAGAATAAAAAATATATAAGCCAAGTACACAGGTATAGTCTTTTAAAGACCAATGTTATTTGGTATGAAGGCAGAGGGTGTTGCACAGCTCTGAACACAGGTTTGCTAAGTATACCAGGCTCTTACTTCTTTCAGTCAATCATACTCTGAAAACTTTGAAACTACCACAGATGTACAGGGAAGTAGCTGTATTGATTTTCACTCACTATACCTGTAGTAATAAATCAATCAATGTATCTCAGAAAAATACTATAGCACTACTTGCCCTGAAATAGCATTTTGAGTATGCACCTGCAAAGACAGATAAATTTTTCTACATCTCATAACTAAAACACTGCACCGCAAATAGCAGTTTGCAATGATCAAAACAGCATTTATATGTCTATTTTTAAGTGATGTTTCTTTAGCAATATAATTATGATTTTCATTACTTATGCAGCAATGTAAATAAATGAAACATAGGTTGTATTGAAATAAAAGGTAAGTGACCAAATCTAAAAACTTCATTAAAACGCAAAACTCTTATATGATCAACAACATAGATTTCAGCATGACTTTTTGTCTGTAACAAGTTTGTGTAGTAACCTTAACTGAATTCAAGCCAAGGAATATGATCTTGATTAGTAATCTTGCAAACAAAGGATAGGAAACCATATTTACTCTTCAAATGATAGCCACCTTGTGGGATCTGTAGCACATGAAGTCTAAAATGTAACATTTACTCAGTTTCTGAGACTGGAAGTTGAATATAGCACATCTCCTGCATTCTGTGGTGCATTGTGACTTGAATGCCATTTTACATGCCATACTCATCCACTCTACATTTGTACACACAGGTATTCAAATTCCTTCACTCTAAGTCAATGATTGTCCAAACCAAGCTGTCTAACAGCAGAATCTAGATGCAGGACTTTAGGTGCCTGAAGAAACAGCCAATTTTACCAATTTTTTTTCCAGTTGCAGAAATTCTTTCAGTAGTTAAACAATGTGCAACCTTAAAGCATGCTTTGGATGGAAATGAAGGCAGAATGGAAACCTGCCTCCACAGCTCGCCTATTATTTCAGCCTTCAGCCTTTATAACAGCCAAACCTTTCAACTGCTCCTGGTGCCTCTCCTCAGCATGCATTATCTTATTACACTATAAAGGTTGTAGTTTAAGTACCAATACTTTATGACTTCCTAGTTCAGTCTGTGTCAATTGTGAAGCACCCATCAGTCTCCCAGTACTACTATCTAGTTATTTACTAACAACTACATCCAAAACCCTGATTTTCTCTCAGGACCCCTGAGGATTTTCCTGTCTTATCAGTTAAATACAAAATTCCACACATCTTTATACCTTGTCTATATGGGTATCTTAACTACATGTCCTTCACAGATATCATTTGCGTTGTATGAGCTCTTGAGGAGACGATGCCAGTCTTCAGGGGCTGCAGGGATTGCCAGGATCCATTTCTTGGGGCTGGGGCAGGTGCGGCAATGTCCTTGCTTGCAGCAGTGAGCTCACATTATATCTGGTAAAGACAGCACTCATCATCCTGGACACCATAACAGTAGACCATATCACCATAATCAGTAGACTGAGGGAGGAGAAAGTCATCACTTGTAAGACCACACCAATAATAGTGTATTTGGGGTTGGGATCTCTACCACTCAAAAGACACAGGTAAACTGGTGTGTCACCAACACTGTCAGGGACAGAATATAGATATGTACAGAATATATATATACATCCAGAATATATCTATTACTCAGATCAGGAAAATTCCAAGTTTTCAACTGGCTCAAAACTTGCAAAAGCTGGAATTAGAAATTCAATGAAATTTGGAATCCCTTTCCTTAGGGCAACTTTTTCAGAAGACCTATGTAAAATGTATAGATCATTGCTTATACAAACCAACAGTCTATATTCCTGTGAAATACAAACCAACAGTCTACATTCCTGTGAAAAAGGTTTGCAGTATTTTTCTCATTTTTATATATACATATAGAAAGATAGATAGAATTCACACAAACACACACACACACACACACACACACACACACACACACACACATATATATATATATATATATATATATATATATAAACAAGCATTTTTTGACTCAGTTGGCTGTGTGCTCAAAAAACACCTAGGTGATATACTTTCCCTTTTTATTTAGCTACTTCTAGGAATAGGATATTGGGCTAGACAAACCTTTAATGTGATTCAATCTGAAAGTTTTTATAAAGATTATTTTCAACTGTTTCAGCAACATGTTAAGTTCACTATTCCAAATATTCACAAAGCATAATTGAAGACAATCCAAATAATTTAGAGGGGTTTGGATTAGCTCCTGTTTTCCATAAAGAAAGTATGAGATTCAGGAGAGTAGAAGACAAAGATGAGTCACATGAGACTCAATCTGCAGCCATGGTCCACAAAAGTCTGAGAACTACCAAATCACTAAGTAGTCAAAATCATGTGCAAAATATGAATAAAATATTGATTTCATTAAAAATGTTAAGGACTACTTAATTCAACAACATTTTATATGTTTGCATATTTATTTCCAAATTTACATATCTGTTTGCATATATCTTGTAAAGCTGAACATTAATTATACTTTAAAATCATGTATAAATTGTAACCAAGAATGTTGTATGAATTTTTGAAATAAGAGACGCTCAAGTACCATTAATTATAAACTGCCATTTAAAGCACACTGAATCAGACCTCATATTGAAAAAATATTGAGCCCTTGACAAATAAAAAAGGCAGAAAGAGTTATTAACTGGTCTAGCTGATTAAATGGTGTCTCCTACAATCATAGCATAATTTTTTTTTTTTTCCTTTCTCCCTCCAGACCTTTCTACCTCCTGGGTTTCTTTTACTTAAAAGTGACACATGACAATTTGCTGGCCAAGGTAAAATTGCTATAAAGACCACATGATTCACTCACTGGTTTATAGTTTCTATTTAGGCCAATTCTCTTTTTGAATCTTTATTCATGTAGAACTGACAGGAATATAAAACAATAGCCAAAACTTCTTGAGTTACTTTAGTGGACTAATGTCAAATGAGATGAGTTGAATTAGTGAACACTAATTAGATATGTGAAATGATTCTGAGTAATTTAAAAAGCAAGGTCAAATCTCAAGCAGCTTCCAAAAACCTAGACTTGCTAAATATACAAGGCATGTTGTTCTGACTATCACTTAAAGTGGTAATTGGAAATAGTCAAAATTCTAATAGCTTTAGATATAAATCCAAGGTCAGTTATCCCAGTAATCATAAAGAGCCAGGAGTTTCCTAAAAAACTGTTCCTTAAGAATATTACAAAAATATTATTTGCTCTTGTTAATTTTGAGAAGATGCGTTGAAGATCCATTAATAGTTAAGGAAAATAATTCAAATGTACATCTTGCATAGAGAAGGCTCCAAAAGTTTATTAGTGCAAATCAGTGTTGCTGCTCTTAAGTTATCTATCTCTGCAACAAGCTGCTCCCTGAAGAGAGGACAGCAGAAAGGTAAAAGTCCCCGCCTCTCTCTAAATGGCTAAAAGTCAGTCTAAACCCGACATCTTAATTTACATGAACAATGAAGCTGAATTTGCATTAATCCATCAGGCTGAAAAGTATATAAGGAGATGCAAACTCACCTATCTTGTTGTGTTAGCTTTGCCTCAGGGGTGGCAACATCAGTGCAAGGTGCAGACTGACAGCCAGGAACAGTGAAGTCTCAAACTTCTGCATGTGTTATGCAAATGGGACCATGTCCATCAGCTTTAGTGATCTTGCATTACAGAGCATAGGTCTGGCCTAACATTGGCATGTTATCAGCCATTCAGTCCTTGGTCAAGCAAGGGAACTTTCTTCAAATCTACAGAAGCTCTTTGCCTGATCTGTATTTCCCATTAGAAATATAGACTGCAGTAGGAGGGAAAGCCAAGACATGCACTATGGAAATACAGTTCTGCGGTTATCTCAATGTTCAAGTGTGATTGCAGGAAAATAGCCACAGAGCAGCTACCTCAGAGACATAAACCTCTCATTTAATCCTGTCTTCTGAGAGACACCTATTCTGCCTGCATGTTCTTTCTTCTTCAGCTCACACTTGAGAGTGGTTCATTAGAGGACATGCACACTCTAGCAGACGCCTACTCTTAACATTCCTTCTGCCATGCAAACACTGTTCACACTTGCAGAGCTGAGTTAAATTTGCACTAAACTTTAATAGTTGTAGATTCATAGTATAACATGTCAGTGGTAAAAAATTCTGGCCAATTTTCTTGCTCTGTAGGAAAATAATGTGAAACCCTATGAGTTCTGACTTCTGATTTTTCAAGATTTCTAATTTTTTTTTCCTTTCCCTTTTCACAAAACAGTCTGCAAAGGAAATAAATGCTGCAATTCCTGTGACCCTTCATAACATCACATGTCATTACTTCCAACAGTAACTGATTCTCAGGCTTGGTTCTTTCTCCTGTATCAGTGTAGAACAGAGAACTTAAATAAGCAACCAGCACAACTGTATAGAGCAGGGAACTTCCCCAATAGCTAAAAATGCAATTAATAAGTTACCAGCTTTTCTTCCAATGTCCATGTCCTTCACCTATAACCATGGAACATTTATTTTGAAAAGAGGGGAAAGAAAAAGGTGCTTCTGTTTCTTGAAACTAAGACATTGCTACAGCTGTAATTTTCTGTTCTAATAAGGATCTATAGCGAATGAATTACTAAAGCACTAGACAAGCACCAAATAGTTCTCCTTCCTGATTGATTACACACTAATGGCAACAAAACCTCATGGTTGAGCCACTTAGTCTTAGATAACCCATCTGTTTGTAATAGGAGCATGCTATTGTAGTGCCTGCAACAGAAGGACTTCATATTGATATTTTGTTACAGAAGGGTCTAGAACTAGATTTTTTAAAGAATTGGGATCCAAACAAAGATCTTTGTAGTAAAAATGTCAATTTCAGGGATAAGCCGAAATCCTGACTCAAACTTGTATGACTATAAGTATTTAAGTATTGAGTGAAGTTCTTTTGCTGAGCTTTCATGACCAAAGTTATCTATTTAGCTAAACGCAGAAGTAACTTGGCAGCGTGATTTAAACACATGCTAAACTAATACAGCTTAAACTTTAATTTCCTCTGTTCCTTTATAATGGGTTGCTACTTTGATACAAAATAGCAATTGTATTCAATTTAGGCCTCAGTAACTAATTACTGGTGGTAGCGGAATTAGTTAATAACGGTTCAGAAATATTAATATAGCAATTCATATTTTGGGTCATCTTTGTTTAATTTTAGTGCAGGTAGGTAGCTCAGTAATGTTTGACCATAATCATTGTAGTTCGGCATATTCAAGACTTGCAAGACTAATGCATGTAAACTATTGTCTAACTTAGATATTTTTCTTGATTTTTCAAGTCTAAGAATCTTCTGAAGTGTTTTATCAGCAAATTCATTTCTTAACTGAAAGTAGTATACACAAAATATATATAAAGATGCACCCATCAATTCTTTATGCAAAAACTACAAATATCAGTGTAGTCGTTGGAAATTTTCATATGCAGCATGCTTTAGATAACTGCTTTAAAATGGATGACCTGACACATGTATTAATTCCTTACTACTTAGCAGCCTATTATCAGTATGATTCAAAAAGAGAGGCAGGCATGCAGGCAGACAGGCAGACAGGAAGGAAGGAAGGAAATGTAATTTTGTCCTTTTTCAAATTATAATAAAAACTAATTAATACAGGAAAAAAACCCAAACACACAAAAAAGAAGCAAACCAAAAAAAAACCCTGTGAGAAAGTAAAGGCATTTTTTCAGATGATTGCCATGCCTTGTTATTGTAGTCTTATTAGGAGACTACATATTCTGATCACACTTCATAAATAACTGTGCAAAAGTAAGTTCCAAATTTCACTTTTTGATCTCATTGATTTCCATTTAAAATAAAAAACCTGTACTTTTGGAAATACACCTGTAACCATTAAAATGCTACAGGTAGCTACAGCTGGAAAGGATCTATTACCTTATGCTTTCAGGTACTCTATCATGTGTCTTCCCAGTCTTGGTTTCTTCGAAGACGCAAAAAATATGTGGGCCCTTAAAAAAACACAACATCAGCTTTTGGACTTGCCTACTACAGTTGTAGCCCTGAGAAAAGAGATCTCTGATAATAATAGAGATTAACAAAGGAAAAACAGGAGTTGTGTCTTTTTGCTGCTTTTACACATTCTGCAGAATACCAAGAGGATATTGTTTTACAAGTTGCTTAAAAGCTTACCTTTTGCTTTTTGAAATACAAGGGAGACCAGGTTTTGCTCAACACTAATTGGAGGGGATGGAAATACTGAACCTCTGTCAGTATTTTTTTCTCACAACTGCAGTTGATTAGCAGTTGAGACATACTCAATATAGTTTTGTTATGTTTGTGGTAAACTTGAAGACAGCATTTGCTGTAGTCTATTATCAATTACTCCTGCTCAATTCTATATACTCTGCTTGAGGAAGAATAATACAAAGACAGCTTGTGGTGACAGTCCACCTTTTCACGCACTCTTACAAGCATAGAAAACTGTAAGACAACAAAACCTCATTTGATAATGTCAGAAAGGAAATCTCTAATCTTCAATAGCTTGATTTTTGCAACTACCAGGCTAATCTACTGTTACAATACTACTTCATCCTCAAAAACTCTGTTCTGTGTGTAAGCAGGGATGTCAGCATTGTATAGGAAGGGCTGTACGACCAAAAACCTGTCACCCACTTCTTAGCCGAGTGACACTTTTTAATGGTTAAAAAAATTCTCACAGCTAAGCCTGTCCAAAATCAAATAGGAGTTAAGTGTATCGCCTGAAATATTTAATTTTGTGTAGCTTTGGAGTTTTTAAACTGGCCATTTATTTCCCTCTAACATGACATTAAAAATGAGACTTACGGAGAGAGAGAGGGAAAGAAAGAGAGAAGGAGAGATAGAGAGAACACAGGCAAGAGAAATCGTTCATTAACTGGATACATCAAAACTTCTCCTGAATGTATACAGTGTGAGAAATTCCTGTGGATTGATCTATGCTGAGAAATCTGATCAAGGAAAAGGTAGAATCAATGCCATCCTGTGTATATAATAGAACAAAAGTCTAAGTCTTAACTACATATAAGGAGGTTTTCCTTCTTTTCTTTCCCTATATTAAAATGTCCATTTCAATGAAGATGGACCAAAGCTATTGGCTTATTCGAAGTTCAGTCACTTTACTAAAAGGCAGTTTTCTTGCTTTGAGGAGTATCTGTGCAATCTGTGACACCAGAGAAAGCACACAGCTCTATGACACTTGAATTTGTAGGATTGCTTAATTTGGCTCTTAAGTAGGAACACAGCTATGCCAATCTAGCTTTCAGATGAGTTTTGCAAGCACAGCCTCTTATGTCCAAATTTGTACCAACTTAATTAACAGGAACAAAAAATGAAAATTGCCTTTTTAATGCAAGACACGTTTCTAAAATGATCAGTATATGAACTAAAATGTATCCATTACTCCTTAGAGTAACTGCTTGGCTGAGCTGAAACCAACACACAAGGTAGCTTGAACCTGGAATTCCCCCCAGCTGTATATTGAAATCCCCAGGAAACCTTTGTCTCAGCCATGTTCTGAAAATTATTTCAGCTAGGGGGCGTTCAACTAACATATTTTCCATGGCTGCACTTCAGACATCAACCTGTTCCAGCAGCTGTGACAGCAGCCTCCTGATGAGAGCTGTAAGTGCAAAACCCTGATATTCCAGGATTTTAAATTTCTCCCTTACCCTGTAAGCAAGGGCCTCAGACCCCACTGTGAAGCTGTTGCAACACGAGTAAATAAGAATTGGGGTCTCATACAGAAACGTGCCTGCCATTTGCTCATTGTATAGGCAATCCAGTGCAGGGATACCCCAATGCTTTCCTACTGTGACGGTAACAGGGATGTGCATTATTCCAATACAGTTAAGCCATAATGCACAGAACAGATTACAGCAGCAACAGCTTTGCCAGTGTAAGTTCATGTTCACAAAACTCCTACTGGCATAAAGCAGAGATCATACCTCATGTCACCCCAGCTGTCCTACTTCCTACGAGTGACAGCAGCAGCATAACTACAACCTTAAATACTTACCAATGCAACTATTTTGAAATACTACATTTGGGGTATTTCTGGGGGCAAAAGGTTCACATCATTTCCTGGCCACACATCACATATGGCTCCTGGACACCAGCACCTCCACTTTGCTGCATAAGTTTCCTTGGTGGACAGGAGTCAAAGGAAGTTTCATCACATGTCCACCCACTAGGGTCCCTAAGAGAACATTTATTCCTGCCTCTTCAACATAAGCAAGATATGAACAACAGCACCTTTTTACTGGCTTAAATAAGAGACACAGATTTCAAAGCTTTGAACAAACAAGATAAATATAGATCTATAAGCATAGGTTCAATAAGGGTAGCTAGACACTGAAGTAAGGTAACATTTTCCCTCAGAAACTGTCACCTCTTCTACACTGATGATTCTCTATCATGTCATAGGCTTAGATGACTGTATTGGAGCAGGAGGTCTGGTTAAGAAAATGCTATAATAACCCTTCAGTTCATATTGCATGAGATTTCTTTTGCTGTTATCTCCCCTTCTGCAGATGAAAAACAGATGAAAATACACATTGCAGCTGGTGACTCATTACATTAGTAGATGCCCTGTGCTAAATTCTATATATGAGAATTTCCATAATTTCATGGGTGCCTCTTTAAGAAACAAAATGAGCTGAATTTTCATTGTGTTGTGGGAAGTAACAGCACATCAGCAGTTATGGTATTACATATGGACTTTTGCTTCCTCCTGGGAGTTGTTTTCCTTAGAAGCAAAGCTGATTCCTATTTTCCACTTTGCTGATAGCTCTGTTCCTGCATAGTTTGTACTACAGTGGGAACTATTATGCACCCTTCCCTCTCCCTCCCACCCCTACATACCTACACACTTCCTCTTTCCAGAACAAAAGCTTTTTCCAATTACTTAAGGAATCTCACAAAATTATAGTTCCTATCCTTATACAGTGATCTCAATTATTAGTTCCAAAACATACTTTTGAGGGGAAAAATATAATTGTTACTCAGGAGCTGAGACTTAAGCCTCCATCAACTTTGTATTTAATGTCAAAATAGTCATGGGAGAAAAGCTTTTGGGGGAAGTAGGATTCCCTGCCCAGTTCTGGTTGCACTACCTGTATGAAAACAATTTCATTTCAGAGGATTACTAATGCAAAGATTCCAGAATCCAAACTTACTATAAATTCTGGTTAATTTCAGTTATTCCTAGTTGTATGGAACTACCATTTGGGATTTAGTTTACAGTCTGCAAGCAGTAATGATAGAAACTCAAGACAGGTCAGGTTACTGCAGCTTAGCTATCAGACTCCTTGAAAAATAGACTGTACAACCTTTAGAAAAACAAGCTTCCAATAAACATAAGAAGCAAGTTCCCATCTCTGATTAAGAATTCTCTTATCTCGTAGCCCTGGTTCCCAGGCTAATGAGATGACTTTGAGAAAGCTGTCTTTAAGAGTCTCCCCTTTATTCTGTCCAGAATTCTGCAGGCTGTATGGCTCATTACATGTTTCTCATAATACTGATTTGTCTCTGCCATAAGCTGTCTCTGCTGCCTGAGTGCAGGAATGTCTCACATTAAATTAAAGGGCCAGAAGCACAGGACATTTTCAAGAAGGACAAAGAGATGGCAAAGCTCACTGATTCTGCAGGGAAATTGCTTTCTTGAGGGAAGTGTTTCATGTACTCAGGAGGTATGGAAGATGTACTTTCTGGGAGAAGGTGGCTCAGTGCTGATAGGGGTGCTAATATAAACTGTATATGAGACTATTGTTATAATTTTAAGATTAAAGACATACACAGTCAATCCTTCAGCCCTTCTGTTCCCCCAAAGTCAGTATTTTATTGTTTTTAAAGCTTTGCGTTGACACAGTGCCGACCAAAGGTAAACACTACAAAATACAAGCACAAACCCAGCATGTCACTTTGCAAAACAAAAATAGAATGGGGAAGAAGTGCTACAATGTCATGCAAAACATCTCTAGCCCTAATTAAAAAAAAAAAAAAAAAAAAAAAAAAAAAAGAGAGAGAAAAAAAAAAAGACAGTTTTAGATTGAATGAATTGCCCTTAACCTAGAAAAATAAACATATTCAGAGAACTGGAAGAAAACCAGTGCCATATGCTATTACATCCAAAAAATGCCTTAGCTAAACTGTAGCATTCTATAAATGATTGAATTTAGATTGAATGAAGAACTGCAAACATCTGAACACTAAAAATTACTGTCTTTTGTTACAATCCATAAGAAAATAGCCTAAAACTGGAGGCAGAATTTTTTTGAAACTATGATATTTTGGTCCTTTGCTTACAATATTTAGCCACACACAGGGAACAGGAGTGGTGTAGTGACATGGAGTTGTGGGGCACTGGACTACAAACCACACAGGGCCACAAACTGATCTGTGATTAGCACAGAGCAGTGGAACAGCCTTTGATAATCAAGCCTCAGAACAGGATCAGACTAAAATCAGAGCTGCTCTTGTCAGTAACAACTTTATTAAGCAACATTGACATTCCCCCACATAGAAACAGAAAAAAAAAACTAAAAAACTCACAACCTCATGCAAAACCAAGAAAAACACCAAAACCAACAAACAACACTTTTTATTGATTATGCCTTTCTTTTTGAAGAGTAAATTTTCAAACAGCCTGGGGGAGCCTAAATAGTACCACTGTAAGCCTAGTTCAGACTTGCAGTGAATTCAAGAAAATAATTTTCCATTTACATTGCAGTTGGTCTCACTAGGCCAAGTTTACAGAGAGCACATCCCTGTAAGCAGTCAAGTTGAAAACAATGGCCCTGCTCATACAAGTACAATTTTGTACAAGTAATGCGGTAGGAAGGAAGGTGTTCAGGATACAGGGCTATTGATAACTTCTGTGGCACAGAATCACCACAGCAAAAAAGAATCAGGCTGCATTTGCTAAAGGTTAAAAAAAGAGGAAAATATACTTTTATTGTATAATAGACAAACTAGAGTGCCTTTTGATATTTCCTTATCACACAACCCCCAAATAAAGAAAAATTCACTCAGCAGTTCCAATCATCTAACTAGCATGAAAATAAGTGTTTCATAATAATTTGTGATGGTTCTGAAACAATAAAGAAAACATGCAAATTACACCATACAATAAAGACTTGATTATGCAACTGTTTTGCCTCCTTTGCTGCAGCAATAAGCAAGCAAATAGAGCCTGAACTGAACACAATTTATACTGCAAAAGAATATTCACTTGTGTTACTGCTTCAGCTACTTAAAAGAAATAATTTTGGCAAATCATTATCATTAGGAGACCCTATTTAAGGTTTATATCAATGATCTTGAGACTAATTTCATCATGTTTGTGCTCCACTTCCAGATTTTCAAGACACAATTGCTTTGCTCTCAAAACACAGCAGAATACTTTTTACAAAATGCGTTCAATAAATTTTTAAGAGTTTCAGCATTCTATTTTTGAAGACTAATATCTTGAAATAATCTTTCCTAAGTATTTCTATGTGAGAATACCTATGCATATCAGAATTCACAAAGCTTTTTTTGACTTAATTACAGTCCATGGAAGTTAAGTACAGGCTTAAATGTATTCTGCTACTTTTCGTCCTGAACCAGGATATTCCACTGTATTTTAGACTAAGAAAGAACAACACTGAAAACTATGTATCAGGCAGTTTTCAGAGTACACATACAAGATATGCTACACAAATCATGGCAATATGCTAATAAAATCAGTTATTTCTTTTCTCATGCTGTTGTAAAAAAATATGCCAACAGTGTTGTTTATGGAGTTGATTAGAAGAAAAAGACACCTTTTATTCAGCTACACAAAATCTAAATTTAGGATAATGTTTCTCTTTCCTGGTTTCTTCTTAGAGCAATGGACTTTCTCACACCACTGTAGATGAGAATCCACATTTAAAATTTGATTCATTAATGGTGCTAGAAGCAGCATTAACTCATCCTCCAGCCCCTACAAGCTGTGTCAGAAGGGGTCACAGAGTGCTAGTGCTGGCCAGCAGCCAGTGACAGCATGGCAAGTAGCCAGCCATTCTGCTATGAACTGGAGGGGGTTCCTGAGGGAATTTTAAAGTTTTCTGCATTTCCACCTTTATTGCAGCTCAAGATCTCCTGCAGAGTTTGCATGTACAGCTTATGGATACTAAAGGATATATTTTTATTTCACTGAATGCTTTCATAAAGAAACCAAATCAACAGTAAGATTTTTATATAGCTTCAGGAAGCTTAGGTGCATTAACTTCTTTTGGCCACATCACATCCACATCTAAGACTTTGCAGAATAGATAATTTAAGGTAATTCATGCTTTCCTTGCAAGCTGAGAAAAACAAATATAGGAATTAGTAATACTATCTTGTCTAAATTCTCTGTTTAGGAGGAAAATAATCTTCTTTGTTACCATTTCCTGTACTTTAACATTCTTACCAATGAATTACCGGATTTGGTCCTGAAACATTCTGCAGCAAGATTTGGAAAATTTGTACATACTTCATGAAATAATACCAAGTTACACACGGCTTCTGAGAAAATAAAATAATTAAAGTTTTTATACAAGAAAAAGAGGCAGTATGAGTTACAGAGGAAAAAAATGCACCTCGGCATAGTACATCAGTAGGCAGTATCACCAACACATCATTTTCTCATACATATTTATCCAAGGTCCATACATAAAAGCACTTGCCCACAAATGCACAACACAAAAATCCACAGTTCTTTGGGAAATGGACTTCATATAATCTGATAGAAAAACTTTACTGTGGCATGCTTGAAAATAGATTGAAAATTATTGCCCCACTTTGAACATTTCCTGAAATGTACTGCAATATCAGTACAAAGCTGACTGCATCAATCAGGTATCTTCAGATGCTTCATTTGATTTTTCAGAGAGATGAGAAAGCAACAAAGTGACTAGACCAAGCAATTCCAGGTACTTATAGCACATTAATCAATTTGAAATGAACTCCTTTTGTCTGCTGCTGCAATGGTTTAGAAGATATTTCCTAAACAAATAGATAATACTTTCTTTTCTATTACAAGTGATCAAACTCCGAGACTTATGTAAGAATTTTTTTTAAAACCCACAACACAATACTAGTGCTTTTTGTTATTTTTTTTTTATTTAAGAGCATGCTTACAATTGTGAAATCATGGTTACAGAAGTTCAAATAAAGCTTATTTTTTAAATTCTATCTGACCTTGGATTTGACAAAAATTGTATATGGGTCAAGATTATGAAAGGGCTTTCATTACATGAAGTTATCTAAGTATTGTTCAGACTGGTTTTCAGGATGAAATACTAGCTGAAGTTTGTATTTACTTCATGTGCAATCACTTTAACCTTGCTATTTGCACAGCAGATGTCTTCTTCACAAGACTACAGAAGCTATTGACTATAAATCTTGATAAGATAAGCTGCTCATTCCTTCCTTGTCAGAGCACTCTAAAAAGTCGCATAAAAGAAAACAATTACTGAACTGAGGCAAATACCAAACGTTGAGCCTAGAGTTCTTAAGGAGTCTTCTATACAGCAACTTCTGACCAAGTCAAACCAGCAGATTTAGAATCCTTGTAGGAAAGTCATTATAAAGAATTTGATTCATTTGTGACATTTAATTCATACGAATGCCAAGACTGCAGTTACACTTTTTCTAAATGGAACTATTCCTGAAATCTCAATAGTTAAAAGAAGATTGTATAAGCATAGTAATTCAGCTACTTCCTTTATCTTTGCATCTTACCCATTCAGTCATCAGTGACAAAATGTGCAGTTATAGTAGGAATAGAAAAGCTTGTATTCCCCACCCTAGTGGGGAAGAGAGTAGCCAAGGCTGCCAACTCAACAGCTTAAATTACCAAAAGCCTCCACTGAGTGCTTTCCACTATCTCTGGAAATAGTTTTGGAAAGCAGATTCCATCCATTTTTCTGGTTTATTGATTAAGGAAGTTTGTTCCGCTTACAAAAACAACATCAAATCAACATAAGAAAGTCTGAGGGCTCAAACTTCCTATTAAGAAGAGAAAGATAAGAAAAATACACAGACAATGATATTTTGGCCATGCATGTCTTCACAATAATGGTTAAAAAAAAAAATTGATAAGGTGAACTGCCCTGTAGAGAAGGGAAGATTGTTTCTTCATTGAAGAGTTATTAACATGCTCTAGGAAAAGTTTCTAATCCATCCCAAAAAAGTTTTGTATTTTTAATTTAAATTAGTGACCTTCAGGGAACTCACTGTAAGGACAAAACTATTATCGTTTTAATCTCTCTCCAAAAGGTAAAACAGAAAACCACCATCCTGTTATTTCAATTGTCTTCTACAAATGAACTTTGTACATACAAACCTGATTCTGCTTTTATTTACATGATGCTAATGAGCTTATTAACAGTCAGGTAATTTCCTATTGACTTTCTGTGGGCTAACAATTCATTGATGCTAAGCAGCAAAAGATGCCTTATGACTGAAGTCCTTTTTCTATATAGGATTTCAAGCTTTGACTTACAATATTTTACAGCCCTTAGGCATCTGGGAATCTCATAACAAAACAGGAAAATTATTTGCAACCCTACCTTCAAAGATGACTTATTGGATAAAATAAAAAATAATTGGCAAACCACACAAGAATGCCATAAGATAGTCCCATCTTTAAAGCACATGCACTTAGGGACAGGCCTCAAAAACAACATTAGCATTACTATACATAAATTAGTCAGATAATCTGTGTATACTTAGCCCAATAAACTGGATTTACTCAATTCAAACAGGATTCTGCAGAGGTAAGACCACAGCCATTATTTGCATGCTGCAGTGGAGTCTCCTTTTCCTGTGTGCTGTTGTTAAATCTTTCTGAAAAGCAGAGATTCCCTACTGCACTTTCTGAATTGAATGAAAGAGAAATTAGAAAGGTATACAAGACTTTAATACTTAATTAACTTTCCAATCAAGGAGTGAAACCAAGCAAGATTATATGACTGATTATACTCATGATATGACTGATCCATTTGGATTGTTATTTGTCACATTATTTTTCTCCAACTAACCACAGAGACTTAACACAAGTAATGAGGAGAGCTATCCTTTGGTTGCCTAGGATCAAAATTTAACACATTTGGTCGTTATTTTCCTAGCTTCCCCTGTCAGCCTGCCAAATTTCTTTTCAGCAAACTAATACCCAGTTATTTTTACCAAGTCTTCAAGCTTTTACTAAGTTAGAAAAGTATGATCCATCTGTTTGCAGAGGCTGAGAGTCCACAATTTTCCATATCTTCACATGAATGGCAGACCCTGCTAACTGAGCACCACGACCCAAGTGCTTTTTCACAACTGCCACACACAATAAAGCAATTGTTTTAGGTCATTTCAAAGTCACCTCTTGTATGGAAGAAAATAGTCATAAGATCAGATATGCAACCTTGTGAGGATGGCAAGTTACATGGTGACAAGGTGGGTGAGCTGTAGAATTAAGTCTGTAACTGGAAAGCATTTCTAATAACCCTAAAAGCAGCAAACAAGTGATGATGCAATTCATGATGCAGACCTATTTGCAGGAGAACATGCAGACATGCAGAGACATGATTACCATCTTACAGCAAACAAACATGACATAAAACATAATATTATGTTTCAAGGAGGCAAATTTCAAGCTAAGTTCAACATAATCTACCCATCCTTCTTAGCAAAACATCCTATTGCCTTAGGAAACAATCTCGTTGCTAGAAAGCCACAGGTGTTGTTTCTGTTTCTCAGTAAGTCAGGTGCATTTCCTATAGCCTTGTGGGATACTGCATGCTCCTGTAGTTTTGTAACGTAGCACAGGCCTGTAACCTCTTAACAGATACTAAATTGTATCATCCAGATGCATCAGCCTTCCAGACTCTAAATTTGCTCAAATACAGTAACTACCAACTTTTAATTTTGGTTTGCACAAGACATTCTGATACATATAGCAATTGAATCTGCACATATATCTCAGCTCAATTCCCACATGAACTTTTTTGGGACTTTCAATCAGAGGTTGAATTCCTTGTCTTGCTTGTCGTGGGCACAATATACAGACTTTTTCCAGAAAAGTGTTATTAAATAAGACTTATGTGCTTCAGAAGGACATTCTGTCTTTCTGTTGGAGCTTTCTACAACATCCAGCTCTATACTCCAACACACAAATCTAATGCTAAACCCTGAAAGTAGGCTGAAAAATGCTACTTCTATGGAATGTTTGCCTCCATTGTAATCCCTTATTCTTTTCTGCTCCAAATCACCTTGCATATCATAACCCAATTTTACTCATGGGAGAGGAGGGAAAACTCAAACCCCACAACTCTACTCTAGGAGAATAACAAGACAAAATTCAGTTTAGAAACACAGAAGAAAAAAAAAAGGGGGAAAAAAAGAGTGTTACAGTGCACTTGGGCTATGCCTTTCCCCATTCCCCAGGACCCCTGTGACTCTGATCAGATAAGCCTGGTCCCCTCCTTCCTGCCCCTACGGGGTTGGTGGAGAGCCAAGAAGCCCTCCCTGTCCAGAGCATAGATAAACCCCTGACATTTCCTGTTTGCCCTCTTTTCCCCTGCTCTTTCCCCTCTGGACCTCATGGAATAAAGACCTGGACAACTACATCAGGGTGAGAGCCTCTTCTGGAATCTTTGCCCATCTCCTGATGTTCCTCCCCTCAAGGCCTTGTATCTCTGGGCTAGCCTAATAATTTGGGGCTGAGAGAGGGAGAAGCGTCAGAAGAGAAGCAATTGAAAATATAAGAGAGATCTAGAAGTCCTTGAACACCTAAATTTTTCCCTGCTATGCCTGGTTCATATCTCCAGCTGCCAGTCTGTCAAGTCTGAGAATAACTGCTGTGATTGGAATCTTCTAAAGAAAATAGAATGCTATGAGCAGCCATGTTTAATTAAACAGTGGGAAGTTCACATTAGCAATAAACACAGGAAGTATCAGAAGTCTTGGCAAAAGCCAAGGACAGTGTCACTTCTCTGCTCTGTACTTAAGTGGCCCTTTTTATTGGTTGTCTTTACAACAGAGCAGAGACACTCAGGACTTCTACATAGGGATTCTTAGGTATGCTAATTAAATACCATGTGAGTCCACCTGTCCAGAATAAGAATGCCTAATTCTGCTTTAGATGTTCTGCTCGTAAAGGTTTGATTCACAGAAAGACAGTTTCACAGAAAGAAGGATGCAGACATGGAGAGCTTGATGGACTGAAAAAATGCCTCTCAACTTCTGCTTTGGTAGCAGTAAATCTAGAAAGGAGCACCAAAATAGCCCACTATCTGTTCTGCAATCATGGAAGAGATGCAATTAAAATAATTTCAGATTAGCTACAATATTAGGACTGAAATTATTCCTGAAGACCATAGGGTATCAGAGGCTAAAAGCCCAAACCAACACAAACCTGAGTAGAACAACTGAGCAGAATGTTTTTTTTCCTGTCAGCATGGAAATATGTAGGGACAAGAAGTCACATGCTGGTTGTCTTTTTCACAGTACACGCCACTAAAATGGACACTGTTTATGATTAGAGGTGGATGTGAAAATCAGTTCTTTTCAATTAGCTAAGAGAAGACCAACCATGGAAACACCGAAGAAGTTAGAATATGATACTCAATAAGGATCATAAGAAAGAAAGTTTAAGAAGGAGCTAAACCTGAATGAACTAGAAAAATCATCAGTGGTAAGAATGTACTGAAAACTAACAAACCAAAAAAAAACAAAAAAAAAAGTCTGGCATTTATTTCTTTTGGGGAGATATATGATCAAAAAGGGTTGAATAATTAGTAAGATTAGATTTTATAACAATCCAAAATATAAGAGGTTAGCCATGCTTGGACATCTAGAATCACTTTTTGATGAAAGATATTAATAGTTATTTACCCAATTAAGTTACACGATCCAGCACTAAGCTTATGATACAGTAAACAATATAAAATGCAAAATGCCACAAGACAGATTGACAGAATTAAAAAGTAATAGCATTGGTCTAATGAAAAAGGTGCATGAGACCAAAATTTTCAGAAATTTGGAGGAAAAGCAAGCTCTTCAAGTCCAGGATAATGCCAAAAAACCCCAACAACTCTGCAGGTCCTGCACTGTCCTATGGAAGTTGTTCAGAGAAAAGGCTCAGATCAGATGGATCAGCATCAGTACTCTGAGTAACCGGCAAAAAGATAAACATGCTCACCATAACATTTTTAAAAAGACATACTCTGCTAGAAACCAAGCAAGTATTACAGAAGATGAGGCCTCAAGAAAAAGTAGTCAGTGCCAAATATTTATTTACACTGCATGTGGATAACAGCCAGGTTCTGATGAGTACATCTTGAAAAATAGAGAAATATACATTAAATATTGTCTCTCTCAGTGCACTGTTTGCTGACTGTTTCCTGGGATGGCTGATGTTTGGCTCAGGCTTGAAACAACTATGTTTCATTACAAAAACAAGGCATTTTCGATGGGATTAAAAGTAAAATGGTAAAGATGTTTTCCAATATCAAAATCACTACAAAGACACAACAAAGCAACCCCAGAGAGGAGCAGAACCAAACCAGTACAAATCATCATAAGGCATACTCTGACAATATATCTGCTTCAGGAAACAAGAAAGATTTCATATACATATTTTTAATCAGTTCAAAGGAAATTTCTACTATTTGAAGATAAAGCACCATTCCATTTCACAGCACTTAATTATTTCTTCATGTACTACTATCAGGATGTGCTACCTTGTATTTCAAACTTTGAAAGTTAAGACAAAAGTGTAAAGAGCTGAGGTTAAAATGCACACTGCAAGGAAACTTTATTTAGCATGTAGGAAAGTTACACAATTGTGATATTTAGTGGCCTGGAAAAGGATGATAGGAATAGCAATCTGCAATTTTAAGTGACCAAACTAATTGGGATGAGGAAGTCTGGGAAAGTGCACTACAAGGTCTATGTTCCATTATTCAAGTAAATAATAATAATAAAAAAAAAAGTCTTGGAATACAATGCAACTCTTCCAGTCTTACAGAGCAGTTTCTTAATATTAAAAGGAGTATTTAGACATGAAATGAGGAGAGAATTAATTTACCAGGAAATTAAAGGCAGCAGATTAACCAAAACTGAAAAATTAAATACAAAAATAAAGGACAGGGTAGTAAGCAAGTCCAATGCACCTCAACAACAGACAACTTTCTTTTTTGAAAAATCTAATACTTAAAATTCGAATTTGGACTACTTCAGTTAGCCCTTTTTCTTGCTTTTCATTTTTTCAATGTTTTTTGTGTTCTGCAGGACTTCAGCGGCTGGTTGCAGAGTTTTGGGCTCTATTCAGAAACTGAAAAACAATACCAAACAATCACCCTGAAAGTGATTCATTGTTCTGTGATTTTGCATTCTTAAGAACCTCAGTTCCCATTAAAGCCAGCTGCACAAGGGATCACAGCAGTGGGCAGTAAGAAATATGCAGATGTCCTCAAGAGGTCCCTCTTTTTTGCTTTTTCTTTTTTGTCTTTTTAAGGTGTACAAAGGAAGAAAGTATCAGAGATGTTTGGATTAAATATCTTCTTGAACATTTTTCTTTTGAATTTTTTCCTATTTTCATAGCTGGGAAACAGGTGTTTTCACCTTGATTAGCATAAGGATTCTAATTGCTTACAAAGTATATTGACATTAATGAATCATTCAATTATTCATTATTATTATGAAAACTACAGCATCAGTGCCAGTTAAGGCACTGAATTTGGATAAAACAATCTGCAACTGATATTTCTCTCATATTAAGACATGGGATGCATCTCACTATGCTGGATTCAGTACATAATTCACTGTGTATTTTAACTCTTTGACAAAGTATCATTCTTATTGTACCATTTATGCAATCCATCTTCTCTATTTTCCCTCCCAGGGCCAAGAAGAACCCAAAACAAAATAGTAAGGCACTAAAACCAAGATCTCAAAAGCAGTTGAGACACTTGGACACATAAGACTTGTTTCCATTGAAGTAAATAGTACAAATCCTCAGAAGAAACTGGATGGAAAATCAAAGTTTGTACCTTGTCACATGTGCAGATCCCTTGGTAGAGAGTTTCCTATGTAAAAGAAGAATTCCATCTTAAATCCTTAAGAGGCATAATCATTACTAAAGGATAAGAATCACTAAAGAAAAATGTCAGTTTTAGAAGATAGCCACTAGATGGAGCAATTTAATATTAAGATTCCCTTTATAAAGATTCTTTCACCTTTCCCATTACCGAATTAATTTTTCCTTTTTATGCTAAGGATACTTAGAAATACTGTGCTCTTGCATATTATACAAGTAAAAGGAAAACTGCATATGAATAAACACGATGTTTCTATATTTTGCCTGTATTGAAGCAAAGACTGGAAACAGTGTAAGGTAAAGTGTAATTCTAAACCACTTCTGTTAAACTGTTAATTTAATTAATACACCAATCTACATTTCCTAATCTTGAGAAACATTAAGCATTAAGAAACATTAACAGTTTATCAGAATACTATGCTCTCTATTCACCAGACACCAGAACTTTTTCCAGCAGAGATTATTCTATCCTACCCTGAACCTTAGCCTAACTACTATACAGTTAGAATTCTATATTTTAGAATCAAACTGAGAATTAAGAATATTTGGTATTGACACAAAAGAACAAGAGACTTGACCTCATTAGCTTGAATCCCAATTTACATCAGTTGTATCTAAGATGACTGTAGAACTACAGTGCCTTCTGTCAGTGTAAGACCAAAAGTTGAACCTATGTCTATTTGTATTTCTAATTTTATTTTCAAGCAACAATTTACAGCAGTTACTATCCAAAGTACTGCCTGACAACATCTATCTGTATCTTGTGAAGGTGATATGTATGTTTAAAAACAGAGCAATGGTGTTGTTGCAGAATGCAGCTCTGAGGCAGCAAGAAAGTAAATCCTCAATGATTAGATTGGATCTTAAAATCCTTCTTTAATACTGGATTTGCTGGGAAAAGGGGAAGAAATAAACACAGTTAAGGACAGCCTGTGAACAGCAATCCCCAACTGGCCTCTGCTTTTTTGTTTTGAAAGACTTCTGCTATATCATACTTATGAAATATTCACATTTCTGATTGATAAGTGAGATAATCTAAGTACCATGAATGGTCTAGAGTATCTAAAGTCTGCAAACATCATAATACAGTATACATTTTAATATCCTTCCTATTACTGAACTTTTCTAACATTAAATCAACCTCTACCTGCATAGCAGGTGCAAATAGCATCTGGATTTACTGTTGTGCTTAGGTCCATGGTGACAATCCATGCTTTTAATGCATAGATGATGTGCTTTTTTCCAAGAACTGTTACTATTATCTTTCATGATTAATGATAAAAAAAAATCCAAACATTAGGCTGTTTATACAACTATTAAGAGAATTGTGCATTTCTCTCTTACAGAATTCAGCCATGCTTCTAAAATTCTGAAGATGTATCATTGATATATCCCCACCATGTCCATCATTATCAGGACCACATTTAGCACAGGTTCAATTAACCTAATCTTTTATATTTCTTATCTCAATCAAACAGTCATTAAGGACATTGCTGTTCAATGGCTTACTAGATGGACCTCAGAATGAAGAGAAAGCATATAGGACAGGAGGAGGGCAAACTTTATTATTTTGTTTTGAGATTATTGCACTTCATTTTTATGCTTTGCTCCATCGCTGCACCACTTCTAGGGTAAAGAGGGGTGTATGCAGGCAAGAGAAGAAAGCAAAGAACAAGCCAAGAGTGCTGCATTAGCTGGAGACACTTCTGGCACTTGTGTAAAAGCTGCCTTCATTAAAGCTAACATGTTAACACTGCAGCAAGTAAAGACATAAATGAACATAAAGAACATCCACACTATCACATTCCAAATATCAAGCCAGTATACCTCAGACTTCTCCTCTTCAGCAATTGCCTGTGGCTGTTTGCTTCTTGACAGGTAGCTACAGAAAACAGATCAAGGCTCCAAAATGTTTTCCCCCACATATTTCAGTGGCTTCTATGCTCATTTTTCTTATAAAGAACAAACAAGTTCATAAACTGCAAACTACCTGCTAGACAAATCAACTTGAAAGTGTTTGAGATTTCATTATGTGATGATAATAAATAATTGAAAGCTGACAGACTGACAATGTGGGATTTCAGTGAATCCATTTCAAGCAACTTAACCCAAACTTATTCAGTTTAGTCCTTGAGATCTCCAGTGTTTGCTCTAGAACATAAAACCCATGACATTAAGTCCTTACAAGAAAACACTTTACACTTTAAAAAATCATTGGCACCTATGTATCTAAGCACATTAAGAGAAGCACAAGAACTTAATCTTTCAGATGCCAAATCACTTCAGTTTCCAGAAGAGTCACTCCACAAGTAACTTTGTAATTGGGCTCAGTAGAGAAATCTAACCTAAGGAATCTCACCTAAGCCTTTTTACATTGTGGTTGCTTTCAGAAAACATGAAAATGCCAGCAGATTCATTCACACAAGAGAAAACGACTTTGAAGAACCTGAAATGTGTGGAAACTACAGCTAGTTTAAAAGGTATATCCCAAATGTGATAGGTGTGATTAACTTCCCTGCTCACTTGTGAAATGACCATCTCTCTCCAAGGATGGAGGAGAAAGAAAAAAGAAGGAAAACAAGAAGAAAAAAATAGGAGGAAAAGGAGAGAGAGACATATTAGTCTTACTTCCTTCCCCTTATGTTTAAATAACATTTAATTAAGGGGAATACACTGTAACAAGCCATCTCTGAACCACAGGGTTCATAAGCAGCAGAACATAAATGAAAGCAATGTAAAGTTGCACTAAATTACATGACAGTGTGTTTGCCACAGCCTAAGAATAAAAAAGAACTGAAGGTGAGGGAGTTAAGACAAGGAAGAGTGACAGGAAAGTACTAACATATTTGGTATCAGAAATTTTTGGAATATTTTTTTCTTTATATTGTTTAATGCAATTGTCATTTTCTCAGAAAGTTTTTAAGCTCTCTTCTCTCCTGAGGATTGACATCTCCAGCACAGCAAGAATGCAATTAGAGCTAGCTACAAACCTGCCAGGTAACTCTTGTTCTAAGTGTTCATTAGATGAAGATAGATCTGCCCTTTTAATTCAGAGACATTGCCTACTAAGTACAAGTTAATAAGTACTTAGGACTTCAATCCCTGACAGAGCTACATATGCAGGCTACTGTCTCTGAGAAGAGATAAAGACATGGAGAAAAAAAAACAGCCATCAAGTCAATCATGACCAGAAATCATTACCATCTAAGACTGAGTGTCTGATGAAGTCTGTTTCAGGACCATTCAACATAGTTATTTATGTGTCCACAAACATATTAGAGTGAAGAAAACTCTGATGTATAGATGCTGTATCACCAGACACATCATACAAGGGACTTACTTCCTGGCTTTTTCAGTCTTTGCTGCAGATTTCAAAACAGCAAGTTCAAATTGGTTGAGGACGACCAGAAGTTCACAAGTTACAAACATCAACTTCTGCAACACAAGGTGAGACAAGTCTGTCGATAGCATGACGCAGAGGAAAATGGACACAATCTTCTGACTTCTTTATACCCTGCTGTGAGCTGCTAGCAAATCTGCAGTCTAATATTTCTGAAACCAACAGATTGCCCATAGGCAGGTCAAACCCCACATTACAAGCATGCAAGAGACACAGCAGCTTTTCAAGCATAGATCTCTTTTGCTAAGACTTCTCTGGGTGAACCATGTCTGACTCATCCCTTGCAATACATTTCCCTTTCCTCCAATTGCAGAGTGGGATTTCGGCTGAAGTTGTAAAACTTTTTTATATATGAAAAGCTTTTTGGAGGAACTCGATTTTCCTAGAATCATAAGAAGTTGTACGCCTTACTGCTGCAAAAGAAAGTCCTTCAGCTATCTCCTGAGCCTGAATTTTCTGCTGTTTATTCATAGCAACTTTAGGTCACAGCCAGTCACCTACATTCCTTCAGGAAATCAGTCTTTTGCGTAACAGGATGACATAATTGTCACCTTGCCTTGTTTTTGTAACAAATGAAGCTATTTTCCCCTAGTCACCATTAGAAGTAATGTGCTTGCAATTTACAGAAATAAAGCAATGAGACCTGGAATTATCCAGAGGTACAGCTACCTTGTTTGGACTGATCCCTTATCTACATTGTTGGAAAATAAGGTCTTGATGTTACCAGTGCTGCACCTCTTCACTTCAGTGAACAGGCCCTATTCACTTCAGTGCATTCAATGAAAGCATGAGAGTCCATCTGGGCAGTTCATTTGCAGAAACAACATCAAGTATAATAAGCTGGATCCTACAATCAAGATTAATTAGAATCACTGGGACTTAGCATAGGTGTAGAGATCGATAATGTTGATCCACTTGTGGGCTCATAGCCTTAATGTAAAGACATAATGCATTTTGTTATTACTTCAAATAATCCAAGTTGATCTCCTCTAGGGAAATGAGGTCTGATCTTAACAGCTGGCTCTGCACAGGTAGGGCTTTCCTGTCCTCAAGGTACCGCTGACATTAGCTGGCATAAGGCAGACTTCTCCTCATAAGAGAAGGATGGAAAAGAAAAACAGCAGGCCATAATGAACAGAAATGAACCTCTTTTCCCTGGAGCACTCTTTTCTCACCGACTGCAAGTCTTCCCAGGGTCCAGAATTAATAAAACAGATAGTAAGATAAAGTTTCTTGCACTCCACACCTCATAACATATGCCTACACTTAGCCCTGGGTAATAGTATGTAACCATAGAAGACAAATTTTAAGAATAAAGTGTGCAGCAATTGCTAGGAGGGTTATGATTACATCACAGTAATCCACAAGGAAGTTGTAAGATTAGTTGTGTAATTAAAAGAGTAATAAGGGAATAGTTTAAGTACACATCAAATTTGCAAGCACCACAAGAGCTAAATAAACTTAGGTAGTCATTTTAGTTTTCTGTTTATGACGTGCCATAAACTCGTCCCCTTCACTGCCACTGGTACATCAATAAGAGCCTCAGAGAGCTCTCATGCTCTCAGGAGCCTTTTCTTTCATGGATTTCCCCTTGAGAAATCTGAGTGAAAAGCAGGTAATTAATTCCTTAGAAGTGCTATGAAAGAAGTGAGTTTTCAAAAAAGGAAAATTATCCACACTTTTAATTTTTTTTTCTATTTTTTATTTTCTCCTTTATGGCATTTTCTTTAATAAACACCAGGAAATTGTTAATCTAAGAAACATAATTATATAAATTTATTTTTTGTCTCAAGTTTTAACCTGACTTAGACATATTTATTCCTAAATCTATTGTAAAATGTAGTATTGGAAGCTTTATAAAACAAAGATTTCTCCTATTCCCACAAGATGGCAAAGATGTATACACTCTCCATCTCATTTTTATGTGCCTCATAATTCCAGAATTTCATAATGTTTTTAAAGGATCCAACTTAGATGGTTAACTATGCAAAAGTAACATTGCTTTGACTAGAAATCAGGGACAATTAATTGCTACGTTATTGAAAATCTGTTGTGGTGGTGGTAGTGGTTTGAGGTTTTTTGGGGTTTTTTAACTAATTTTGGGGCTACATTTCTTTTATATAGTTAGTTGTCTTTATTCTTAAGTGAAAGAACTTAAATTCTATCCTGAAGTTGACTTGAAGTGTGAATCTTAGCATTCCCATTTTATGAGACAAGGATTTCCTTTAATAGGTATCAATATTACTTGCAAAATCAAATAGCCTTTACCCCACCCCACTAACAACGTCACTAATTCTTAGAACTTGTTCTGTGCTTAAAAAGGTGGTGAGCTGGCCTAGTATTGCTCTGCCCCACTCACCTATTAGGAGCATATGTAGCATCATATCCAATTTCTTGTTTCCAAGAGTTTAATTTTGCCCATATCTAGGCACATCTCTACATTGTTGTCCCTCTAGACCTACATCACTAATTTAAACAAGCAAGATTAACCAGGAGCTTAAAAAAGAAATTACTTTTTTTTCCTGGTAGAATTTTGCCAGTACTAAGTATAATAATATAATTAACAGCTATCTGATGCTCTTCACATGTCAATCCTCATTTCTTTATGCATCACTATGTGAAAGTAAGCTCTTTCTTAGCTGATATATTGGACTAGTTAGAACTATCCTAAAAAATACCTTTGATTTTGCTTACAGTATCTCAAACGTTTACATAAAGAGTTCTTTACTGTGCTTAAAAGGTTCACAAGGTGTGTTTTGTACCAGGAACACTGAAAGTCTCAGCTATTCATTTTTCCAGGTCTTTGTGACAAAGACTTTAATAACACAACCTGAAGAAAAGAAACAATTAAAGGCCTTAGCCAATACTACTGACATCCATTTCATTCAGTTTGCTTTTCTAGCTTGCTAATTGACTGCAGGGATGAGCTAACAGAATAATGGCTGAAGGGATTGCATTCAGAGATTTTAAGGCACAGGCTGAACTCAGAATTCCATATAACTCTAATGTTATATGGAATATGTATATATTCCATATATATATTACGTACTTAATTGCCTTCTATTTTAGGAATCATTCGGAATGTTCCCTCTTGCTCAGTAATTCACTGTCACAGTGCTTAAATGCAGAGCTACAGTTGTTCAGGACTACCTTGTACTTTCCAGACTCTGAAGGAAGAATCAGAGTTTTAACTAAGCTAACATTGCTTTACCAAACCAGTTTCTCTTTAGATTCCTGTGCCACTACACTTCCATCAAAGAATCTAGGACTGTGTCCTCCCAAGCTGTGCAAGTAACATTTGGAATACAAAGAAGATTACACGCCTTGTCTTGACAGGAGTAATAACATGCTCTAGGCTACACTCAATAGGCAGGCTAGGTTAAGCATGAACCAAAGCCAGCTGTTGCTTTAGAGAGAATCTCAAAGCTTCACTAACTTTGTTAACACCCATTCATATATCTATGAATTCTCTCTGGTGCACAATCTGTGTTTCCCTCTGACCACATGTTGTAAACTAGACATGCAACCACATTGATTCTTCTCCTTTGCAATGGGACCAGACAAGCAGATGAGCTGCAGTAATGGACCACATACATGCTGACAAGTACATGAAGTCACTAGGTCACAGCAATCCACTCATTTCTGATTACTTCTTTATATCCTTCAACATCTGCTCTCAAAAGCAGTTGAAATGAAGTTTAAACATTTGGAATCATTCTGTCATAGTCCAAATGAGAAATTATTGTATAAAAATCTTTCTTTACCCATTCCCACCAATCCCATTTGTACGTGCTGTGCCCAAAACTGCACGGTGTGCCACAAACCAGTTCATGGCTGTGGCCATGGCACCACTAAAATAGCACTGATTCATACCACTGACACTGAAGCTGGGCTAGCACACACTTTACTGGGTAAGACCCTTTCGAAAATAGTGACTTTTAGACAATCAGCAAGTGAAGTTTTCCTCCGAGCCTGTAATTGCCTGGCCACACAGCACAGAAAATAAGCCACTGTGGACTAGGTCTAGACATAGATTTGGATATTTGAAAGATTATGAACTGTATCAAACAGCAACTTACATGTAAGTCAGTGAAATTCTAATTTCAGTAAATATGTGCATTGTTACTGTAGAATTATCTTAATATTTCTTTTATGTGAAACTGTGTGCATATGTTCATAAATCTTTTTCTACTGCATGATAGTACCTCAGATTGTCAGGTTTGGTACTCATTAGTGGAAGTATAAGCACACTTAAAATGCTTCAAATTTGCTAAGAATAGTAGTGATTATTTAATGTTGACTTCTGCCATTCCTGTTTCCTAAAAAAATCAAAACAAAATGACCCAACCCTCCAAAGTTTAACTTGCATTCCTAGAGCAAACAGACTACTATTGGTCTGTTGCCATACAGAGATGCAGTAGCATATACAGAACAAATGCTGATGATGCTTGCATGACGTGGAATCTATCAAAAATGCCTCAGATTATGAAATTGGCATGAACTGCATAGACTAAAAAAAAAAATACAACAAAAAACAAACAGCTATAATTGCTTCCACGGAGCATTTTGCAATTAGCCGAACATAACATAAAATATTAGGGTGGAATGAGAAAGCATGTGGGTATAGAGTCGACAACAGAAAGCACACGTTTAATGGACAGGTGAAGAAAACCACCAACCCTCGACACAGGCAGGAAGCTGAAAAGGTCTTGTCACATGGTGCCACGAGGAAAGAAAAACCGTTTCCTCTCAGACACTCAAAACGATTTTGAAGCTCTGAGAAGCTTATTACACTGCAGATGATTAACTGAACAGTGTCAACCCCCAAAAAACCTCAACCAAGTACAAATGTTTAGCCCTTAAAACTGTTAAAAACGGCATTTACAGCCCCCACTCACCACAACCTCCTGGGCCACTGCTCCAGGTCCCCAGGGCGGCAGGTGGCTGCTTGAGACAAGCGTGAACTCTCCTTCCTGAGCTATCTGCCTTCGCTACCCAACAAACTGAGGGCTTCACCTGTCTCCCGGGCCCGGGAGAGCCGAGCCCCTGCAGCCCCCAACACTAGGAATGTGACACACGCCCCCAAAACACCGCCAGCACAGGAGGAAACGACAGGATTCCCAGAGATGGAGCCTAAGGGATGGGGGAGCGCAACCAGCGGAGCTTGCAAGGAGGGAGGTAGCGAGGGGATGGCGAGGCGGCCGCGGGGCTGGGGGCAGTGAGGGTCTGAGGGCAGTGAGGGGCTGGGGGCAGTGAGGGGCTGGGGGCAGTGAGGGGCTGGGGGCAGTGAGGGGCTGGGGGCAGTGAGGGGCTGGGGGCAGTGAGGGGCATGAGGGAAGTGAGGGGCTGAGGGCAGTGAGGGGCTGAGGGCAGTGAGGGGCATGAGGGCAGTGAGGGGCATGGGGGCAGTGAGGGGCATGGGGGCAGTGAGGGGCTGGGGGCAGTGAGGGGCTGGGGGCAGTGAGGGGCTGGGGGCAGTGAGGGGCTGAGGGCAGTGAGGGGTATGGGGGGCAGTGAGGGGCTGGGGGCAGTGAGGGGCTGAGGGGAGTGAGGGGCTGGGGGCAGTGAGGGGCTGAGGGGCCTCGCGCCCGCCTTCCCGCGCGCGGTGCCTCGCGCCGCCCGGCCCGCGCGGGGAGGCGGTGCCGGGGGGCGCGCGCCGCTCTCCGCCTCCGAGGGAGCCCGCTCTTCCTCCCGCACGGTCACGTGCGCCGAGAGCCGCAAAGCAGCGACGCCTTTGCGACAGGGTGACAGCCAAATGGTGCGACATCGGCGGCGGCCGCAGGCGCAGCAGCCGCGGCGGCCGCAGCGCTGCCAGGGCCGAGCGCCGCGCCCGGGCGGGGAGCGCACCGCGGGCACCGCGCGGCGGGGATCGCACCGCGCCGCTCCGCTCCGCTCCGAGCGCTCCGCTCCGCATCGCGGGGAGCGCGCCGCTCCCTACCGCGCCGCGGGGCACGCGCCGCACCGCGCCCCACCGCCCACCGCGACCCCCATGAGAGTAGAGGGGTCAGCGGCGGCCCCCCCGCGCACCCCCGCCGGCCTGCCCGAGCACGGAGCGCTCCCCCCGCCCCCGATGCGCCCTTAGTCCCGGCCCCGGACCCGCCTCCCTCGCTCCCCTCCCCGCCGGCGGCGGCGGCAGCGGCAGCAGCAGCGCCCAGGTGCGGACTTCAAACCCCGGCGAAATGGCGTCTAACGCGGCCGAGAGGGAGATTCTCTTCACCGAGCTGCAGGTAAGCGGCGAAGGGCGCCGCCCCAGCCCCGCTTCCCTCCCTTCCTGGCGGGGAGGACGGAGGAGCCGCCGCGCCCCGCCGCCCCCTGCCCGCCGCACGGCGCGGGACGCCCACCGCCGCCCGGGCCGCGCCGGGGGCCGGCGGAAGCCCGTGCCCACCCCAGGCCTCTTCCCGCTGCTCTCCTCCGGGAGCGGAGGCGCCGCCGCCCGGTCACGGCCCCACCCCGCTGCCGGCCGCGACCCGCTTTTGTCTGCGCTCGGCTCCCTCCTTCCCCGCCGAGCGGCCGCGTCCCTCCGGCGGGGCCTGCCCGGGCCGCGCCCCCGGCCCCGGCCCCGCCGCCCCGGGCTCTCCCTCCGCCCGCCCCGGAGCCGCTACGGGCGCCGCAGCTCTCGCCCTCCCCCCCGCCCGGGGCACGGCGCTCGTCCGGGCTGGGCCCAGAGGGTTCCCGGTGGCCACCCCGCGCCAGGGTCAGGCGAAGAGCCTCTGCTCTGGACACGGCACCGCGCAGGAGCCGGAGCAGCTTCCTTCTTGTAGGCCTGGAACGCTGAGCTTGGGAAGAGGAGAAAATGGTGCGCTCAACGTTATTTGTCACACGGCAAGGGTTCTTGTCACTATGGAAAAACCATCCCAAAAGACCCCGCAACACTGTTGAAGGTTGAAAGCTCAAGGCTTAGAGGTTTCCATCCCTGTAATTCGACCGGTTTTGGTTGCCCGTGCAACTGTTACTATTCTTCTTGTCAGCTGCAAGGTTAGATGCAATTCCGGAGCTTCACTTACGTGCTCTTATCTTTAAATGTCAGCACAACCTGCTACCTCTTCAGCTTCCTTGTTCCGATGGAAGCTTGCTTTTCTTTTCTTTTTTTTTTATATACATCACTAAATCCATGCAAGTTGTTATGTTTATCCAGGCAAAGAATGTGTCTCTGAATTTATTAGTTGGACAACGAACCAAAGTAAGAAGTCCATAAATGGAAAGTATTGAATTTAATGGTCAAATAAAAATTAGAAAGGCATGTTTTAAAAAAAAATAATTTTACTTATGTAATGCTGTTAAGTTCTCCCGTAGTTCTGAATGTTGGAGGTGTACTCACTTGAATAGCAAAGGAAGAGAGGGCACAACAGATGTAGGAGTCTGCTTAATATTGTAGCACATGAGATGGCTGAAGGCTAAGAATGCATCTAAAATGCTGAACTTTAATCAGTGGCTCATAAGTGCCTAGGAAGAATCAGTATGTTAATACAAATTTGATACAATGATATATAAGCTCGTAAACCTGTTTGAAGTGGAGAGCTGTGTGAATAACTAACTATAGTAGTGTTTCAACTAAGCTAAATGGAAACATTTCTGTAGAAGTACCCAAAGCAGAGATCCGATCACTTTAAACAGAAATGAGTGGAAATTTTTCTTTGGGGGGATTGGAAAGGTTGATTTTGTTTTTTTGAAAGATGAGACTCACAGTGATACTAATTAAAAAAAAAATCAACCAAACAAAAAACCCACCAACGAAACAAAAAACCTAGGATGGATTAGATTCTTAGGTTGCACTATCTGTTCCATTATATATGGTAACTTCTATATTAATAAATGCAGTTTATTGCACAAGAATGGTTAAGTTAGCATGGGAATGCCAGTGGAGTTTAAGCTTTGTGAATTGCTAACTTTTAAGTATTTTTAAGAGGAACTTTCCTATCAGAAAGAGCTGCTGTAAAGATAGTGTTGTTTGCCATGCCATATATTAGCAGTGAAATACGAAGGCATCAATATAGTTCTGTTTGGAAATACCTCACAACAAATTGCTCTTCACATACCTGGATGTAAAAGTTCCTTTAGTGGTATGGTCTGAAAGTAAAGGGAACTACAGTGAAGTGTGAGATACGCCATTTCACTCATATTTCTTCAGGAGGGAACTTCCTCAATTGTAAGAACTCTAACTTTAAAAGTGCTTATATGGGAAACGGACTTTTGCTTGCATATTTCAGTCCTGCACAGAAAGATGAGGAAGTTGTAGAATTCATGACTACAGTAAAAGTTTAAAGGGTCAAGTCCATGATCTAGATCATGGGTGATGTGTGGTCTAAATGTTTTGTTAATAGCTGTGAAAACTTACTGAAAACAGGCTAAACCCAGTGTAAATGCCAGGCTTGTTCCTGACACATACTCTGAAGTATCAGTCAGTGGTCAGTGTAACACATTGTTTTGTGCTGTGATCAGGGCTGCGTGCTCCTGGTTATGACAGCCCTGTGTACTCCAGCGTGCTGTAAGGAAACTGTTAGCTTGGGGTGAAGTTGATAGAAGTGGATCAGTAGTTATGAATCAATTGAATGCTCCTGACAGAAAGATTAGCAGACTGTCACAGCTACTGACTAACAGGATGTGAAGTGGATTCTGAGAAAATATGAAAAATGAAAGAGCAAAATAACTAGTTGCTAGTAAGTGGTAAAACATAGATGCAGTACATGTCCTTGTTTCAAAGGCTTAATTAAACTGGCCTTAAATAGAGCCTAGATCTCACTTCTCACAATGACAGTTTTGTATTTTAAATAAGTGATGCCATATCAGATAGAGCAATTTCTTATAAATCTCTGCTAGCCAATATCCACTTGGTATTTCTGTCCTGCTTTTTCTACAAAATATTGTATCCATTCTATATTTTATTTACTTTAAACATTTTACAGACTGATAGTGGGATGTGGAAAGTATATCTTGGCACTTAGCAAGTTTTAAACTTAAGTCTGTTCAAGGTGAAAAATGCAATGCTTATTTCTCCGTAGTTAGCAAATGCAAAGTACAAGGTAAACTTGGCAGTAAGCAAATCCTCTTTTTAGTTTGTTCTGGTAGCTTCACAAGCGAAATTGCCTGATTACTAAAGATTGAAAGATTACATAAAGCCAGATTACCCTTTTTTGCCTCCTTTTATCTCCAGTACAGGTTCTTTAGTAGGAGGAGGAATGAGCTTGGGTAAGAACCAGTATTGCTGATGTTGTCTTCCCTTCCAAAATTCTGCTGTCCTTCTCTGGGCTTGCATCCCTTAGAACTTTGTACACCAGGTAAACTAGCCTCTCCAGTGCTTGCTCTCAGGTTAATTGCACAGTCTTTAACTCTTTGCTTCCTGGTGGAAGTGCCAACTCTGTCTCTTCAAAAAACTTAAACTCTAACATAAAGTTCTGTAGTTTGTTAAATAAGGCATCTACAAAATAAAATATTTTTAAGTTTTGTATGGAAAAAAGTTTGATTTATTTTTTTTCAAGTCATATTAAAAAGCAGTTTTTTAATGAAGTGTGTATGCATTCTTGGCAGTGATGATACATGTCAGCATAGTAAATTGGTATGGCTGAGTTAACAGAAATTATTGCTTAGAGTATTTAAATTAAACCATTGTGTATGCACAGTGATTACACTTGTGTACTTCTAGGTGTTCACTACCAATTCTTTTCAAGACAGTACTATAAATCTTCTAAACTTGAGGCTTTTATTGTTAATGTTACAGGATTTATTTTACAAAAATTTTCACTTTCCTCAAAGTTGTGTTTTGCAAAGCAATACTTGTTTAATATCAGAGGAAAAGAGTATATTATTTGGGTTTATTTGCTTAAATGAAAGTGTTTGGTCAAGATAGAGAACTTGGGCTATACCCTGAAATGAATAAGCATGAAACAAACCCTCCATTACAAATGGAAATATTAAAGGCTCTTCCTGGAATTAATATTTCAAACTCGACCATCATACATATTTTTGATATTACAGAACATTGTGAAAAATATCTTTATACTGGGCAGCATAAAGGGACTTTTTGAATTGATATTTTAGTTTAATGTCCTGGTCACCTAATTTCCTAAGGTGCTGTACTTAGGGATCATAAAGCATAAATTTCCTGACAGAATCATGTTCAAAGGCCACAGTAATTTATTTTTTTAGTAGTGATGAAGAGTACCACAACTGAAACATATGTAAATTATGATTATATGGTGGCACATCCGGTATATTTTTGGGTTTGTTTTATTTTTCCATTTCACATCTTGGGCAAGGATATCTGTCAAATAAATGTGTATTTGTTAATCTGCATGATACAAATTGAACAGTTGAGTCTGAGGGTATACAACTATGTTTTGTATATAAATGTGTATAAAATTGGGCACTTGTTAACCTACTAGCTGGGACTTTGAAAAAACCTGTATTGCATTCCTGGCTTCTCTGCTTGCAGCTAAGTGACACTAGGCAGATGGCTTTGCTTACTCATGTCTCAGTTTCCTCATCTTTAGAATAGAGGTAATGATGCCTGCTTTTTTGGTGTTAGAAAGTACTGGCTATTTATTATTAGCTGTGGTCAAGTGCCTAAGGACACTCTAAAAAGGTACAAGTAACCTAATTAATCTGTTTTGAAGGAACATTGTAATTGGGCCGAACACTCAGCAGTAAGACTGCCTACAAATAATATTCAGCCAGGACAGATTAGCTTTAAATAATTTTGAATGATTCTTGTTTCTTCAGGAGGAGAGAATGTCACATTCAAGTGAAAATATCCTGAACTAGTCAATTGCAGTTTAGAAATAAAAATGTATGTACAGCTGCTTGGGAATTCTTAGATCCCTGCAAATGTTTTCACAATTGGTGGAATTAGAGAAGCACTTCAGGGTTTTTTTTTTCTATTTGTGGATGTATATTACTCTTTAAACAGTCTTCTGTCCACATCTTGTATTAGCAAAATATGCATTCTCAGTGGAACATAAACAGTCCTTAATATATCTTTTGGTAGGTGGATGGGTGGAGTTTTTTGTTTTGTTTTGGGGATTTTTTTCCTTTTTGTGAATTCTGTTAGTCTTCCTGTTAACACAGGAACTTGTATATCATGTTGACTACATTTGACTGAATTTTCTCTACCAGAGCAGCTGTCTTTATAGGACCCAGATCTGTTACCTTAACTCAAGATAAATCATTAGTGATGGCTAGTAGAAAAGTATTTAGTTACACTGTATGTAATAGCTCTTCTGGAACAGCTTTATATATTGTGAAGGTCATTCATTACAATGTAACCTAAAATCTGCAGTGGAATAACTAGATAAATACGTCCTTGACATTGGGAAACTGGTTTGAGGATTTCACGTTGGGATTAAGGATTTCTTCATCAGTGCCTCAGTGCTGAATTAGACTAAGACCTCTACATAGATTCAGAGTAACAAAGTCTTGTATATGTTATGTGCAGTAGTGGAGGGCTCAGTCTGCTTGCTTTGCTTGGGTTTTTTTGTTTTGTTTTCGATTTTTTGTGTGTGTGTGTGTTTTGTTTTGCTAGAAATTGCTTGTACAACTGGTACAAATTGATTGATGGTAGGCTTTTTGTTTGTGTTGTTTTTTTCACTGCATGGGTCCAGTAAGTGGATGGGTTCAGGAACAGACCAAGCTGAAGCAGCTCTCATGAGACTGCCCTGTAGCGTGGGCAAAACATTTATATGGTACTTTGAAGCTTTAATTATTAATGCTTGGTCTGCAGTTCCTGGCACAAGCAATAGAGCATCTTTGCTAGTGTTTGGTGTGGGTGGAGGAGGTTCTTTTTACAAAATTAGATTTATGTTGTAGAATTGAATCCATGGCTTCTGTTACCTTGAGACATGATTGAGAATTACTACATCTACATTTAACAGCTACCAGTTACTTACTGTTTGACACCTCACCACTGAATTGAACCACTTGCATGGCAATCTGGGAGTACATCCTATGGAGCAAAGTACTGCTCTCTCGGTTTTTTCATGGTTTTGTGGGATGCTTATTCCAAACTTTCAGGAATTCTGTGACTGTATGTCAAACTAAGGAAGTTTTGTGGCATCCATCAGGTTTGCCATGCAAATTCTGGTAGCTGGTGAGGATGAGGTGGCCGAGGTTTCTGTGGTGAGGAGACACTCACATGAACAGGATAGTAGTGTGCATTTGCAGGCTTATGTTCAGCTAAATGGGCCGGCTTTGCTGGGAATTCTGCTGCTGTCCTACTCTGCTTAATAGAAGAGGCTGAAATGAGGTTATTCAAGGTAGTGCATTTAACTTCAGTAGGGTGAGCTGAGAAGGATTCATGTGATCAGTTACTATGGCTCAGTAGTGGTGAGCTGATTGTTTTTTAGAGCAGGCCACGCCTTACTTTTTCTTGATGTTAGGTATAGATACAGCTTCCTATGCTTTGTATCAACATTATGCCCACTGTGGCTGTACTTCCTGTTTACTGCTGCTGCCGTGTACTGAGCACTTCTGGAGTAGATGCACAGAGATGGCAAGGCTGTGATCTCAGTAGTGGAATTTGCTGCTTCCATTGGGCAGGGGAAAATAGGACTATTAGCAGAAGTGTATTTTCCAAGGCCAAGTATATCTATTCTTAAAAGCCTTGGTTATTTTACTGTAGATACATAGCTAGCTCTCAGATAGATACCAAATAAGAAATTATGACTGGAAAGGGCTGGGCTATGAAAGTTTAATATATGAAACATTTCCCTAGGTTGTTTTTGTGCTGTGAAGAAAGGCTGATAAGTGGCAAGACCCAGGGACAGCATGCTCTGGCCCAACATACAAATCAGGGTTAGTAAAAACCTTAATGTGGACATGACTAAATTAGTTTGCTTTTTCTACCTCTAACTCCTATGGATTCCTTTAAGCCTTGTTTTCTTCACTGGAGATGAATTGGTTTTTAAATGATGGAGAGTTTCTAACGTCTCTAAATAAGTGCAGATAAGAGAGCTTGAATCAGAAGTCTCTAATATCTGGTTCCTGTCTTGGTGTTATGTATGGGAGTCTGGTGTTGAAGCAAAATGCTTTTCATCTTGAGGTTTTTCTGACATTTGTTACCTTGCAACATAGTAGTAGGATTTGTACATTTTAAGTTTCCATTAAATACAAGAACATGTTAGTCTGAAAATTAAAGTAGCAGAATCAGTTCCCTTTCTATTGAGAAGAGCCAGGGAGACAGCTTTCCATTAACTTTCCCCATTTGTTGTTAGGATGCAGCGAAATGCAATAGGCAGAAAATCTGTAGTTAGGAGAAGGTATAATTAAGGCTGTAATACCATGGTACTAATGGATTGTACTAAAGTTATAAGATGAATCTCAGGAATATTGTGGGGCTCTGCTTGTTACTGTGATGAAAGAATTCCAAGCAGATCAGGTCAGAAACGAGAACTTTTCTGAGCTCTAAACACAGAGAATATTACTCAATACTCAGATGCTGATACATCTTGTGGTTGCTTTTTTCCCCTAGCTATTAATACTCAAAGTACTTGAATATCACTGCCACATAAGTTTTCTCTAATGCAATTTAAGAAATAAATACACATATGTGAACTTCGTAAATACATATGGAATAGTCTATGTACTCATATTTGTTAGAATGTTGAAATAAATAGGTTATTTAAATTAATAAGAAGTAATAGTAATTTTTAGTTGTTACCTACCTGAAATAGTACTTGCAAATAATAGCAGTACATAGGTGTTCTGAAATTATTCTTCTGTTCAGCTGTGTGTATATATCTTTTTTCATATATAAACTTCATGTAACTTTTGAGGAGAATTTGAGAGTTGATGTACAAAACATCAGAAAAAATGTCCTTTTTTTGTTTTTCATTTCAAAGTCCTAAACACAAGCTGTCTAATTAACCAGGTAATAGTGTTATGGTTTAGTATATCACTGGTACCATAGCTGGTGCCAGTTAGTAAACTTAGGAACTTTAATGCATGTATTTTTGAAAACTGTTTAAAGTATATTCAGTTTGCTTTTCTTTGTTGCAGTAAGATGTAAGGCAGGTCTGTGACATAAATTTAGGATGGATGAGGTCTAGTTGGTTCATTGATGATGTCATGTGCCAGAATTCAAAGCTTTGCCGATACAGATTGAGTCTGTTGCTCAAAGAAAGTGTCAGACTGTCAGCTAGTACTATTGCTGAAAGTGAGCATGTGCCATATTATGTTGCTTTACATTTGCACAGGCAGCTATATGGTGAACAGATTTTGTTGTTTTGTTTTTGTGGGTTTTTTCATCCCTAGATTAATTTTCAGCCAGATCAAGTTTATAATTGCAGTTCACTGTGTCGCCATATAAAAGTTTGTACTGCATGTATCAGTGAATGGTCTGGAGCAGGAACAAACTGTTAGGGGAGGTGAGGACTGCTGGTTCTGATTCTTTAGGATGCTTTTTATTGCCTTCAGTGGTGGTTCGTGCAATAAAATGCTTACTGATTACAGATTCACAGCTAAGGACTCGAGTCCAATTCTACTGCAGGTGAATATGCAGATAATGAGCAGTCCAAGCAGTGTCTGTGACAATTATTTTCTAGCTTGAAATTCTTCAAGCAGAAAGTCTCACAATATGATTGTGAGAGTGAAAACCTGTTTGTCTGAAAAAGCATTAAAAATAGAACTGGTTTGGACATCATGCATAGATGGAAGATGTAGTTATATTTCGTTTGATGTTGAAGGCTGAGAGCAGTCGTAAGGTTTTGTAGCAGTACCAGGTCAGTGTAGGGATATAACCCCAAGTTTATTAACTAACTTTCCAAAGTGGTAAGCCTTTGCTGTTAAACCTTTTATGCACTCAATGCAATAAGTAGTTTTGAAAAATCTTGAGTCTTTTTGTTATTTCTGTAATTTAAATGAAAGAAAAAGTAAGTGTACAATTTAAATGGATGGGATTGAATTTTGGAGTGAAGAGAAAGTACTGTGTAAGTAATACTAAAAATGTATTGCCCATAAAGATAATGAAGAGACTGAGGTAGAATACATTTGTCGGTTAATGAGTAGCTTGATAAGTGTGAGACATTTGAATTTTCAGTGGGAAAATAAACCCCATACTGATGATGTTGATGAGTTGAATGTTTGCAATAGGAAAATATCTCTGAATGGTCACATGAGCATCAATTAAAGCACCACTTAGAGGACTTTGAACTACTGTGTACAAGACAGATTCCATGTTTCAGAGGTCTAGCCAAATTTGGGGGAGGAAAGACCTAAAAATCTGGTGCAGAAGTAAGAAGTTTGAGGTAACAAAGTGATTAAATGTTTTCAATGTTCTTGTGTTGAATTAATTCCAAAACTATCAATTCTTTCTCATTCTCCTTGTACTTACAAACCCTGAATGTATTCTTTTGTATTTGTGCTGTTGAGGTGAAAGATTATGTTTTAAATAAACAAGGAGATTGTTTTTGGCGATTTCAGGTATTCCAAAGCTCTCTGGTAACAGCAAGCTTATTTCTGTAATGTAGGCTAGAAACTTCATGCCAGTCCTTAGAAAAATGTAAAAAAACTTGCTTGGTTCTGTTTTTCTGTCTTACTTCTCTTCTGCAGGAAGAGGAACATAACCACTTCCTTTTATGATACATTTTAGGACTTGCCCTATTTGCATTACTGAGCTTACAAGATAGGAAATTGAAGTTTCTTTTTCATAATTCTAATACATGTTATCACTTGGATTTTTGAGAAACATAAGCCCAAAAGCATCCAAAGCTATTGCTGAAAATTTAGAAGGAATGCAAATTTACTGTGTGGCCTGTTGCTTTTTACAAGAACAATATCTAAAACCATCCACAGCTTTTCAACTTCATATGTTTATTTATATGGGAAGGCACTGCAAAACAATTAAGTGGGATATGTTTTAAGAGGATGTTTCCTTTATAGATGGATCTGCATATGGCATTACAGGATTCTTTATTTCCTAATACTTGAATTGTGGAAGCTAAAATTTTAAGATAAATTAGGGCAAAGTGTCAGCTTTTCTGACAAGTGTTATTAATCTTTGAAGTTGTAAAGGTGTGTGCTGCCTGCAGCCCATCCAGAGCATGTCAGGAATTACCTGCACATAATCGGATGGGGAGATCCAAGACAGTAAACCAGATTCTAGCAAAAGGTTACAGAAGCCAAAGTCAAAGTTTCAGAGACGTGTATTAACAAATACAAAAACAAGCATACAGATCTACAGAACATTTTAAAATCAGCAAGGCCTTTTTGTAGACATATTCTAAACTTAGTGACAGCAGTAGAAAAGTAAAATACTGTAAATCGTACATGCCTGACTACTTGTGTAGCATTCTTGAACTGCTGCCCATTTGGGACTCAGCAATCTCCTTTAATGGAAGCATGTTTTCTTCAATATTTGAGTTTGTTTGTTGCTTATTTATAAGCTCATATGAAGCCGTTGTTTCAGGCTGAAAATGCCTGGATGTCAAAAGTTATGATTTCCAAATTATAATATCCATAGCTAGGGGTCCTCAGAAAGATTATTTAAATTTTATTATTGAAACGTAACTCATTATTTAGAGAGATTTCTTCAAGTTGCTATGATTTGCATCTTTGGTTTCTCATCTCCTGAAGAGATAGGAACATGACATTATGAAAATTAAAGCAGACAGTACTTCAGTATAAGGACAACATAATCTTTCAGAGGGTTTTTTAATTGTACTCCTCTATTCACGCAAGTTAGTGTGAGTCAAAATAAGTATTTTTCTGTTGGGTGAAAAATTTAGTTTTAACTATTCATTTTTTACAAGCTGATTCATATATGATTCCTCAGCATATAAACAAGCCACTTCACAAAGGAACACCATAATCTGACTTTTCCTTTTCGTTTTGGATGTGCATTTTTCAAAAAAAATACTAATCTATGGCAAAGTACATGGCATTTATCAGCAGTTATTTTTTTGTTTTGGGGGCCAACTCCTTTCTTGAATTCTGCCTTTACTTGTAATATGCTACATAATGCTGGAACAATTTACAATTGTAAATTTAATTGCTTTAGAAATTGGTCTTTATCTGTATTAGGATTCTGTATAGAAGAGCAAGTGAATATATTCTCAAGTTTTAATTAAACTAATTCTAACAAGAATTTTCTAAGTATTTTTAAAAAATCTAAGTGCAGGAGGGAAAGGATTGATGGCCTGCTGTAGAGGGGTATCCAGTATCATCATATCTTTTTCAGGTTAGCCACCAGACTAATTAATTTGAAGTGTTTATTTTTGGTGGGAGTAGCTCAGTGGTACTGTCAGGGCAGCAGTTTCTGTGCACATGGAAATTGATTTCTTTAACTCCAGTGACATTCTTGAAAGAGATGATCTTGAGTATGAAAGAAAAGCAGGGGAGATACAAGTACTGCTAACAGTCTCCTATTTTTGCAAGTTTTATTTATTTCTACAGCAGACTATACTGTTTTATGACCTTGAAAGTAGCATTTCCTTTCTTTAACATTTGCCTTCCTTCCCATCTGTTACTTTAATTAATTCAATGTCAATTTAAGGTTTATACAGTACTTGAATTAAACAGATTTTTAAAACATAACTACAGGCATCCATATTCTGAATTGATTCACATACATTTTCTGAACTATTATTTGGAATTTTTTTCTTCTTCATTTCTATCTAACATATAGTTTTTTCTGCAAATTATTCCACTAATTTTGATCTTGCACTTTGCCAACAATGTACATTGCAAATGTCAGATGTTTGTAATTACTGCTATTAATTTTTCCACTGTTATAAAATAATCTGTCTACTGTCCTGAAAAATATATGTTTCTTTACTGCAATGAATGTACTTAGTACAGAGCAAATTACAACTACTGGGAATTCCTGCAAACCTGAGATACTAAGGCAGTGGGCATTTTAGTGGCATATACTCAGGGTTAGCTGGCTGTGGTTCTGGCATCTTGAGAAAATGGGGAGGACCTGTGCCTAGGCAGAAGCATTGGCTGTACCCCAGAACGTTCACAATAATGCTGGTTCATGGTGTCCTGGCTGGGTAAAACAGTGCAAAGGGCATGAAAAAGAAACCAGTAATGCTGAGAGGTCAGAGATGTTTGGAGTTGAGAGGATGGTAGCCTGAGCTAAATATAGTATCTTAGCTTAATTTGGAAAACGATGTATACAGATTGGGACTGTACTTTATTTTTGTAGTTAAATTTTTTTATCATAGAGACTGATTTTTATTTTTCTCCTGTGACTCTTGACATCTTTAATACAATACTTGAGAGAGCATCAAAGAAACACATCCCACCCACTCACAATCAGCCCCTTCCAAGTGGAGTTAGGAAATAGCCACAACCTCCTAACACGTTTCAGAATATGCAAGTCTCTTCCATCAAGTAGGAGTCATCTTCCTGCTGGTATTTTTCAGTCAGAAGTTAATTTGTGTATTTTTGTCTTCTAAAGATGACATGCTTTAGATTAGACAGGTCATTATAGAGGAATACGTTGTAGATACTCTGGGGAATGCAGCAGGTTAACCATAAATAGCTTCTGACTGCAGTACTTTCTTTGCTTAGCTTAAAAGCATTTCTTCATGAAGGTTTTCCTCAATGTCATATCTAGAATATTTTTCGGTAGTTCTTAGTTATTAATAAAGCAGAATATTCTACTTTTGCTTAACAGATTTTTCATGCTACAGTTTCTAGTAGTACCTGGAGATTTTTCTCAGGGTGCTAGCTGAAATGCTTCTGAACTGGAATGAAATGAAAAACTTCTAGCCTTGAAGAAAAATGCCTTAAAAGTTATGCGCATACTAAAATCAGATTCACATAGGCAACAAGTATTTCTAGGATGTTTTTTGAAATCGTGTATATGAAAACTGCTGTTTATATGTGCCCTGTAAAATAGGGTGAGGCTTTTAGTATTAAAAAGTTGATCAATTTAGGATAAACATGTTACATACCACATTCAAAGTTCCATTTACATGATTGTGGCTGGAAAACACATACACTGCATGTGTAACCTTACTCGCTCTGAAAAGGAAGAGTATTGAGATCACTAACAAGTATGTCTCATTGTGGGCTTTCTTGAATACTCAGCAGTATAAAAAACAACATCATTCCCCTAATTTAATGCCCTTGTAAGGTGAGACCTTTTTGCCATTGTTATATATGTAGGTTTATGGGATATCCTTTAAGATTCAGTTTTATGTCTATACATGATGCATTGAAAAACTGTTGTTTTGTTCTGCTTTATTTCTGTTTTGTTACAGGTCTCATTGGTGCATTGGTTATTTTGAAACCATTGCTTCACATTGTCTATTTAACTGATATTGAACTGTGCTGGTAGCAAGAGCTAGATAGAGGGGAGTCCTATGCAAGTATGTGTGCAAAACAGGAAACAGCTCACTTGGAAGATGGAGCTGAGGCTGAACATAAAGAGTAGAAATTGTTCAATATTCATTAAGAAGTCTTTTGCTAAAATCCTAGGCTTTTATTCTACACTTTTCACTGGAAACTTCATATGTAAGTCATATGTTCATTTTAGATCATAAAAAAGTAGATTTACTTAGAGTACTGTATCGCAGTCACTGGGGAATCAGGGCTTCTAAAAACTAAGAAAATGTAGAAAGGTTTTAAAATCAAAGGTTTAGTCATATTTGTATTTAGAAATGTATTAAGAATTTTTATAATCCATGTAGGAAGTGAAATCACCTGCCCCTTTTTCATTGCTGTTGCATATAAAGCAGTTAAGTCAGGGAATTTTCTTTTGGTTTCTGTTGTAGGTTAAGACAAGATACTATTTCTTCATTATTCTATAATGCCTAGGGAACTCATAAATAGAAAATGGACATTAAGAGCCAGTGAGAATCTTTCTACCATATTTTAAGGGTCAGAGGAAGAAGGATTGCAAAAACACTATTCAAATGTGCATCAGTGATGCTCTGTAGAAGTCTCAGACAAATGGGACATGAAGTAATGCTTCTATAAATAACCCTCTGTTCATATGTAAACTTTTACTGGAAGAGCATGGAATGAGATGTCTGCATCTCTACAAGTGGAATTTTGGGTGTGGCAGTCCCAATAGGGAGAAGTGATTTTTTCTACTGACCACCTGTAAAAGATGAGGAAGGCATTTAAGAAGACTTTCCCTTCCTTTGACTGCTGGAGGTGAAAGCAGGAGCAGGATTTCCAGCTTGTTGGAGTGTAGGCTGTGAACTTGAGTAACTTCAGCTCAAACAACCCAAGCTACTTTGAAGGAGTTCAGTCCTAGAGTATGAAGACACAGATCTTTGGTATAAATACAAACGTACATGCATCCCTTTCCTGTAATAACAGATTCAGCTACCAAGCTGGGAAGCCCATAAGCTCTGGTGAAACTGCTGTTGCACACAGTCCTAGAAAGCAAAAAATCTAGTTCCTTCACCAGGATCTAGTATTTAGCCACTTGGCCTCTTGCCTTATAAAACAGATGTTAGTATTATCTCTGATATGTATTGCTGCATTTTTTAATGTACAAAATAGTTGGCTGCTAAAGATGATGGCTTAATTAGAGTGGAATGTAGACTCTCAACTCTTCCATTAGTTTTGAAATGCCTAAAAATAGCTTCTGTAAAACATAGTAAAGTAAAATGGACTAACATATCAGTTGTCTGTGCTGAAAGTTGGAATTGCCAGAAACAAGGAAATTTGAGGGGTTTTATTTTCAATTCCTACTTATCCATTTCAGAAATTGAAATTTCCATACAGGTATCCCTTTATTGTACTTTTCAGATTAAAGAAATTGAGTGTATTGGTCTTCAAGAATGTCCTGATACTTGCATGTATTATTGAAAAAATTCTGTTTATTGTGAGGATTTCTTTTGCATCATGTCAATGTTTAAGATTTTTAACCTGCACTGAAAGATCACAGAAGTTCCAGCTGTAATGATTTGTTTCTGTAGTAAGACATTATAGCATTTTTCTCTTCCAGTTTAGTTAAAGTATGTTACACTGGAGTCCCACAACTTAACAGATGTGGCAACAGCTGATATTGTGATTTGTGGATGAGCAGAATGCTCAGTCTGTTGCATTACCCGAGATAGGTAATAATACCTTTTTAGTGGTAGCTATTATCTAATTCATTTTTCATTCATAATATACAAGAAAAATACCTTACCACTGGGGTTGGACTTGATTGTCATTAAGCATTAATAAATTAGGGTTTGGGTTCCTTGAGGTTTTATTTTTGTATTTCTGCATAGTAACTAAAACTCCTCCACAAGCAGTTTACCCACACATTTTTATCTTAATGTTAACATTACACTATAGAAAATGTATGGTTGCAATGATAGCTTCTCTTTAAAGTAAGCATATTTTTGGATGCATGCCCACCAAATTACCACCTTTGTACACTATGTGTTGAGTTTGAGGAGGAGTTATCAAAGTCATAAGACATGATTGTGACTCATGTCTGTTCACTTGACCTTTTTACCTTTGAAAAAATCTTTCTTCTACCCAATTAAACACCACATCCTGTAGTTTGGATAATGTAGTGACATTATTTTTTTAAACATCTTGAGCTACGTGTATAATATTACTCTGTTCTGAATGTTAGACAAAACCAGGTAAATGTTTTATATGAAAAAAAAATGCAATAAACATATTTCTATTGGGGTGATCTAGAACAAAATTATACTAACTCTCAGTAGAAGCAGAAATTTTCAGTTTAGGTGTTTGCTTTAACATGCACTTCAATAAATATCTTACTGGTTGTGGTGGAAGCAGTATGGGGAAGGGGAAGAATGTTTCTCCCTGGTGGACAGATTAATTTCTGTATTACTCATACTTAGAGGCAAATTAACTACACATCATTTGCCTGACCTTACCTTTATCTGAAATAGTTCTGTTTCCTAAGTAACTTACATTGTACTTCAAGCACTTTCAAAGCATTATAACAACTGCTTGCACCAAACTTGAGCTTAATGTAACAGAGAAAAGTCTTGTGATAAGAATTTCTCTCAAGCCCCCTTCCTTGTTTCAGTCTCTGGCAGTAATTCAAAATGAGTGTATGAATTTCTGAAAGAAATGGATACCCCTATGTAGGGTTTGGCAAAGTGTATTAAAATACACTGTATTTTAAAAGTACATGCTTTATATATTCAAGAAATAATTTTAGGCTGTTAGGATGAAGCTGTTAATTTATTTATATAGTACTGAAAATTGCAGCTGTTCTCATGTAAAAAATCCCAGTAGCTCTTATGGGGTTTTTGAAAGTGTTTAACAAGCTAAAAAACCAAAATTCACAAATGCCTAAGTCCCTCACAGTACATAGTTTTGCTGTCAGTTCTAAAATTTAAGGGGTTTTTATTTTAAAGAAGGCTCAAATGGTCAAACACACACAAAAATGCTTATTTGTCTACTATTTACTAGTCTTCATATTTTTATGGGATCTCAAATTTTTTTCACCAAGACATTTCTCAAAAGAAGACTAATTTTTTCTGTTCAAATTTAGAAGATGTATAACAAGTTTGTGCATGAAATTCCTGTGTTGGCAGTAGGAGGTAGGACACAGATACCTGTCTGTTTTCGCTGCCCAGTCCAGTACAGTAGGTGTACAACTTCAGGATCTGTGGCTGAGAGACTTAGTCTTGAAATATTTTGTGCATCTTTGAACTTGCTTCTCTTTCATCTGTTGAACTGTCACTTAATACACTTGTTTTTCTTACCTTTTAAAGGGGAGTGTGTATATTTACCACATTATTAATATATAGTAATGTTACAGGCATTAGATGAGAAATTACCGTTTCAGTGCTTTGATTGCTTGCATCTTGGTAAGGCTGCATTTTAGGGGAATTACTTCAGTCTCCTTGGCACAGTTCTATGATACATCATTATTGGCAATATTTTCAGCATGCAATATGGTACTAACATTTCATAAAATCTTTTTCCCTGTATCTTGAAAGGGATTGTTTATATTTTGGCATTTAATAGAGCTTCACCTACCATATGTGGTCTGCTTGAAACCATACTATTTACATAAAAAGTAGATTTCTTCTGAGTATGTTATTCTCTTAGTGATGAGAAGCTAAATGAAAACTAAGTGAAGTCTCATAGAATGGAGAGAATGGAGAAGTGGCATTATTATAGGCATAATTTCATGTACTGATAAGGGTTATGACAGCAGTCCCTGTTGATGGGAACTAGGATTTTGCTATTTCTTTTGCACATCTGCAACAAGAGAGGGGAAGTTTTGTTTCCACTGTACTGGACTGTATTGGAATTTTTTGGCTTGGGATTGCAACTTCAAGTTAGAGATAAAAGTTTGGAAACTGCTGAAGTGTTTGTACCATGGCTGTTGCCAGAACATGTAGTCAGGCTTCTTGGATTCTGTCGCCATTTGCTGATCTCCCTTTGGAGTGCTCATCACCTCTGTTGCACCATAGCCTCTGTCAAGCTTTTGTGATTGTGACAAACGTCAGTGTGAAGATTTTCTTTCAATGTCCTATTTCTTTGGAAGCCTCTTTGCGGGTTGTTCTCCTAGTGTAAAACCATCAGGAGGCCCTACAATGAGAAGCAACAGAAGGCAACATTTCTTGAAATGTTTTCTTTCCCTTCTGTAGCAAAGAATCTCTTATGCCCCTTTCTCTCCTTAGTGTTGGCGCAGCACTGCGTGGACACAACTCCTAATTCTGTAAGCAAGTCTTTACTTTTGGGGGTCCATGCTCCATGCGTTAGAAAATTCTGGCTGAGTCAGGGATTTTTGGTGGCTGGAAGCTAGATGATAGCAAGGACTCCCAAGGGAATTTTATTACCTGTTTAGATGAGGTGTTTTGGCTGAGTCAGGCCACACAGATTTTCATATTGAAGCTGTAGCACCAACTGCTGCAGCCCAGCAGCTATTGTGCGAGTGCAAGCAAACATTTCTCCTAAAGTATTCATCAGGACAACAGTTCAAACTGGGAGAGCATAGCAGAGATGACCAGCTGATTGAGGACCTCCCTATTTAAGGAACACGTTTTTCCTTTTTTAAAATCTGTTTCATCTCTTACAGGTGCAGTTGGGCACTTGCTGTTTGTGCACAGGAATTGAACCCCATTTAATCAGTGTCCTACTTGAATTCATCCATGTATAATGTAGTGGACTGTGGCTGTTTCTGCCTTAACAGCCTCTTGTTACAAAGCAGAAAGCTGTGACTTAGATTAAATTTAAATCCTGATTTGTGACATGTTAGCACAGCAAACTAATGCCAAAATCTGTTAAGCCTCCAAGTTGGGGTTTTTTTTCAGTTCTTGACATTGGGTGAGTGCTGAGATCTTGACCACAATTACAGTTGCTTTTGAGTAGGAGGAAATAGTCCATGTAGTTCCAGTAATGCAGACAAGCCGTCACATCTGGTTTTATGAATGACTTCAGGGGGGAAGGGAAATTTGCAATTGATTAACATTATTTGTAAAATAAAAGACTACTCTGGTTTTAGGAATTAGTGTAGAGAGCTTTGGGGACCTTGGCAGTTAGCTCAAAAAAGCAGCTCTTTTTTCTTTTCCTTTTTTTATCTCCACCCTAAAAAAATATTCAGAAAAGTATTCTGCTAAGATACCTAGTAGTTCCAAAGCTGTACTTCTAGCTCTTCAAAATTAAATTACAATTTAATAAACATTTAGTCATTCTGGGTTATGATAACTTTTTAAATCATACATACGATGAAAATCCTATTTTTATATGGCATATTTTACTGTATTTGTCAAACAGGTTTTTATTGTCTCATTGTCTATTGAAATGATTACTAAAATTCAAGAGCATATAAAAAGAAATGCTAACACTTTTAGGAAAAAATGTTAGCAGTTTTACTGTGAGTTTTGATAAGGTCTGGTTTGGAATTTTTTCTAAAGGCAGGTTTAGTGTCTACTAGTATCACATCAGTGTGAAATGTAAATAATATTGTGCTCAAACACTCATCAGCTGTTAAGCATGATGTAGTTTAAGGTTCCACTTACCTTTCTATAACAACTTCTAACAGAAATGAGCAATCAAAATTCTTGCTCTTATCAATATTCTCTATAATAAATATATGGTATAGTACAGTGAAGTTGTACTTCGTACTCATGTACTACGTGCTCATAGGAGCAAGACTTCAGGAGTTACTAATGCCCAGAGTTTTAGTGTTCTCTTCTAAGAGGGGGCAGTTTTAGAATCACATTTAAAATTCAAAGCTGTTTGGTTTACACAAGTTAAGCAGATTCTCTAGTGTGTTCAGCTTCATGGTACTCTCTTCAGCAGTACCATTGCCACTGCCATGCAGTTTGGATGTTTTATTCTTAAATGGGATTTTGGGGTAAATGCAGTATGTCAAAGCACTTGCTTCACCAGTTATTTGGTTCAGAATTGATCTGAAGCAAAAGGGCAAGCCCTGCATGGTTTTCATAAACAGTATTACTACTCTCTTTCACCACACCAGCCAGAATAGACTGTATTATTAAAAGACATGCTCTGACCACTACTCATTATTTTCAGCACCTATACTTAAAACATTTCCCAGACCTACAGAAGTTGAAGGCTGGCATCTTGAATTAATCTATGGAAATAGATGGTCTTTGAGCCAGCAATCAAAGTGAGGTTAAGCCTATTGCAGTGGGAAGGCTGCATAAATGGGCTCCTTTTTTCCTTCCTTTTTTTTTTTTTTTAATTAAGTAGTAGTAGCCAGTTTGTGGTCCTTGATAGTTAATTGTGGTAAACATATCTTCAGTCTCATTACACATAGAAATGTTTCAGAAATTTGCAGTGGCTCAGAAACTTGTTTTGCCAAGAGGTGTGCAGTGCTGCCTCTCACTGCTGTCCCTGCCTCCCACGCTGGCTGGGTGACGCTGCCCTTCGCCGCTGCTGGGGCCAAGAGGCAGGTCCCCAGCAGTTTGCTGTGGCACAAGGGGAAAGGATGCTGTGCTGAGTTGTCCAGTACTGGGACTACTCAGCAAAGATCAGCCCCTCTCTTTTAACCAGCAGTCAAAACACTACCAGAATTTAAAAAGGCTGAGAGTCAGTAACTGGCTGCCATTCCTTTGCCATGGATTGTGAAGCAGTGAGACCTGTTCTCTCTTTTGCCAGCACGAGTGGTTTAGTCATTATCTGTTTTAGAGCATTTCCACTCTTAAGATATTTTATGTTAAGTGATTTGGAGAGGGAGAGTAAAGGGAAGAGTTGTGCAAAATTCATTGATAGCTTATTGGCATAGAGAATGTGAATGGTTTCTTCTATTTTTGCACACTGCCTGCTTGAGCACTGCAAAGCAAAAGACCTGGGCCTTGCCCCTTATTGTTGTTTCTTTTTACACTTAATTTTCAGGTTGAGTGGGTAGAACACCTACAACCTAAAGGATGTAAGATTCATCCTGGGAGGGATTTTATCCAAATGAGAAAAATAGTTTTTTGAAAGAATATTCAACTCAAGCAGAGACTTGGTCATCTAATAAAGCTGGAATATGCTGTATTTTAAGTAACTTCAGTTTAAAAGTATAGTTTTGAGTTTGGCATTTGGGAGGTGCTTTTCTTAAAGAAAAAATCCTACCTAATTTTGCTGATTTAACTATTACATGTTCTGTCTTCTTGTGCCATTATCTTAATCTTAAACTGGAACACTTTTGAGGCTGCTCATCTCTGCAGCATGAGGCTCTGTCTCAAACCTTGGTTATATTGAGCAACAAAGCACGTTAGTGCAGGACCAGAGCAGCTTCACTTGCAGAACACCCTGTTGCTCTGCATTCATAATGACCTTCAGGGGTCACTGAGTGCACAGTTGCCTCCTTGGAAGAATTTATTTCACAGTGACCTTTGTGCCAGCTGACACATATGGATAACTAGGTGAGAGAATACTTTTTGCTCAAAAATATAATTAACTCTGGATGACAGGAGAGACAGAAGGAGTATCGTCTGTGGCTTTTGGGGGGATTTAAAAAAGAATGTTTACGTGTACAGGCAGTGTGACCAGCTTCTGGTGTTATGATCCACACTGGTGAACTCACTACTGCCTCAAAAGCAGATTGAAGAAGACAAGTCTGTCCTGAAACCCTTAAATCCAGGGGCAAAGATGCTGCTGAGACTGCTCAGGCTGAGTAGAACTTCAACTCAATTACTGCAAATTCCGAAGGCAATTTACTAATGATTATGGAGATTTAATTTCATTGAAGGCTTACTAAGGACTCTGTCTGGAACAAGGGCTCCAAAAACCTTTTTATGGAAGAACATAACATGACTTTAACAGATGGGATATAGGGCTTGTAGGGGGATAAAAACCTGCCTTGTAACAAAATACATTATTGTTCAATGGATGAACCATTAACTGAAGTATCTTTGGTAAACCCCAGTGAATAATATTTCTGAATTATTTATATCTTAATTACATTGTTCTCTTTGAGAAGTGTACATTCTTGGCATAATTTTGGCAAGCTTCAGGTGCTATTAAAGCATAGGAAAAAAGGTTTTCTTTTGGGTTTTGGTGGTTTTGTTATTTGATTTGGGTTTTTTTGCATTTCTCATTTATCTTTCTCCTCTGAACTTTAAAATAATATCCTGCTTTAAGGAAACATGTGATACATAAGTTTGTTTCTAGAAAGCTTGCAGAACAGGCATGAATAATTGTGCTGTAAAAATAAATGCTTTTTATTTACCAACATTTTTAATATATCTTTCTTTAAAAGCTGAGTAGTAGCATACTAATCTTGATGCTCTATTTTTGATGTCCTTAATTTTTGTGTTAGACAGGGAAATCAAAGATCTTAATCTGATTTGGATATACTTACTGCTTAAACAGCTTGCCATACAGTTGTTAGATCAATTTATTTTCAGTTTCGGTTTTCTCAAAACCTAACACTCAACTTGTGGTGGATTGCTTCCTTCATTTCATTTCATGACCCTTTGTACTAGTTGCTCATTGCTATTGATTATTCTATTTTTTAAAAAAATCAATTCTATTTTATGTGCCTATATATGGAAACAATGCCATGTACTTCCCAGTACAGCTATTAATAGCCTCTCTACATATGCATAATTATTTATTTTAATCTGCACTGACAAAAAAGCACTCACAAGTGCACTTAAAGTAAATTTGCATGGCTTTTTCCCCTTTCATTTCTTGCTCACTTTTTCATTTCCAAATTGCTTACTTGTTCTCTTCTACTGATAGTCAAATTCTGTGGCAAGATGGCAGTTCTCACTACTTTAAATATTTAATAATCTTTGAGTTGTTAACTTTTTGTACTAAAAGTAGCATCTATGGGTAGAAAAAATTTAATGAGAGATTACGGAAACTTTTGAAATTATAGTTGAGGACTAGTAGATTTCATCTTGCTTATGGAAGGCAGTATTGCTGGAATATGCACAGATTGAAATAGTTTGACCAACATTATCTGTTGACATGTAGGGCCCAGGCACAACCTTTGTGATCCAAATTATTTTGCAAACCAAGTTACTGTAGAGTATTGGTAGTGGTTTTGTGTTCTGGACATTCTTCAGTTTATTAGCCTGATGCTGTGCTCGTGAACTCCCTCCTGAACGTTTGCTTCTACCGTTTACTGTGGTGATAATTGATTTTATGACACAAACTTTCTACATTTCAGTTATGCCTTAAAATACCTTTTTGTTCACCCCAGTTTTCAGAAGTCAAGGCAACTTCATCATAGTGTTTAAGAAAATTTGATGGAATTTTGATCTTTTGGGTAGTTACATGCAAATCAGGCCAGACATTTATTAAATAAATTCTGAATTAGGATGGGATCAAATTCAAGTTCAGGAGAGCCCTTCTTTGATATGCACTCATTTACCTCTAGCGGGAATTTTTTGGGTGGGACCTAATGTCTGCTCATTGTCCGGGGTCTGTGCATGAGGCACACAAATCTTGTCACAAATGTAATTAATTGTATATGATTTTCACTGGTGTAGGTTCTACACCGGTGTAGGGTTCTGCCCTTAGTGCTCTCATTTCTCAATGATGTGTGAATGTGTAGTAGGCACGATTATGACCCCCTGTGTACTGGGGGTCTAAAGACTTTTCATCCCCTGCTCCTTTACTACACCAATTCCTGTTTGTTTTTTTTTAAAGTCCTTACTTGCAGGATTGAAAAATAAAAAGACCTGGTAAATGTATTTCCAGTAATAACTTGACAAATCTTTATAGATATGCCAATATTTCTTTTAAAAACTGCAAACATCACTACAATTTTTTTAACAATCTTTAAAAGGAACCTATTATAAAGAATGTATAAAATTTCATCATAGATTATAATTATTAGAAGTTAGTCTTCTTTCCTCTATCCGTCTTGTCTATTAAAACACAAATTAAATCTATAAAATTACAAACATGACTCATTAGCTCTGAGGCATATAACTGCTAGGCAAGCAGCCATGACAAATCCAAAAGTATTTAAATCTCTTGGTGTTAAAAATAGGCATAGTAAAGATGTCACAAAATTTAAAATCAAACCTGTTTTAAAATGTACCTCCAGTTAACATCGTATCTTGTGATATTGTTGCTTTAGGTCAATGTGAGTGTAAGCTGATAGTGAATGGCCTTACAGAGTTAACGTCCAGCAACCTGAGTGCTGGGCACTGTAAGTGTGTGTTGTCAGAAACAGTGTTGCCTGGTGATTATATTACTGTTTTTCTTCCTAGGGGGATGCCAAAGGCCTTGTAACCTCTGAGAATGTGAGTACTGGCCAGAAGTTGGACTTCCCAGATACAATGGTACAGCAGAAGCTGGATGAAGTAAAGGACCAAATCAAGCGAGAAATAAGAAAGGAACTTAAAATCAAGGAGGGAGCAGAGAACCTCAGGAAGGTCACCACGGATAAAAAGAACTTGGCATATGTGGACAACATTTTGAAAAAATCGAATAAGAAGTTAGAAGACTTGCATCATAAGTTACAGGAGCTAAATGCACACATTGTTGTAACAGATCTCGAAGATGTTGCAGGTACCATGCATTACTGTGAAATCAATTTTTATTTGTAGCTGAGATAAGCTCTCCCCATTTCACTTGAAAAAATTGTTTTGTGAATGAGCAAATCCAAAGCTGGTGAGCTTGTTACCTATGTATGTCTTTTCATTTTGACTTACAAATCCAGTACCTTTCTAGAGAACAGTGTCTTTTATGGACTATGAGTTCTTCACTTTTAGTTCTTAGCATACTAAAATATATTCTGTTACTGTAATGTTTCCTAGTAACTTTTCACTGTGTGAAAGCAAATTTCATGAACTCTTCCAGTGACTTTCTCTTAATTACACTGTAGACATCAGCATTGATACACCTTTTTACTCAATGCAGGAAAAATTACATTTATACTTAGAATTTTTGTTAGTTTTTGGTTTTTTAAACTTAAAACATAACTTAGAAAACGTTTTTTCAGTTGTGCTGTTATTTAACTTATCAAACATTTCTTACAGTGGCATTTCTTATAATTTGTTTAGTTTCCAGCCTTTTCCATAGCAAAGCTACTATTTTAAAGACAATTTGAAATAGTTTTCACAGAATGGTTGTAGTTGATGGTTTTAATTAGTATTTTCTGTGGCATGGCAGTGAGTCAATACTAATTTTGAATGTATTTTTTAAAAATACCAGGATTGGTATTTTAAGATGGAATGTTGTGAAAGTAAACAGTCCTCTTTCAGCTTTGTGGAATGGCCTGGGAGATACTGCCAGCCCGGTGATTTCACATTGCACAGACTCCTCTTGGCAAAATGTTAATAATGTGCACAAGCCGTCGCCGATTCATGTGAAGTGAATGCCAAGCCTAAGGAAGCTTGGGCAGTAGAATAAAAGTCTGCATCATCCTTGTGATGAAAGGTTGCTTACAGTGAGAATTTAGGAAATAGTGGTGGGTGCTGTCAGCAGTTCCTAGTCTGGCCCAGTGACATTCTGGAAAGGTGTTCAGGTGTCCTTGGTGGCCTGTGCAGTACTCTTTTTTGCATTTCATCTGTGTGAGAGGGTACAAGAGGTGGAGCCAGGGACACAGCTGGAACTAGTAAGGCTAAGTGGTTGCTGCAGCATGAAATGGAAGTGAATCCAATCATGTATGCTTTTAGATAGCCATTGGGCTTTTGGTAGGCATGAAGCATTCTGTTCCATGTCAGCTAGGGTTTATGAAAATTTGCTTCAGTGTTGACAGGACAGTAGCTTTTAAAGGAACAGGAAGAGTGGAACAGAAAAAGAATTGTATAAAAACTGTATATAGGCCAAATATTAAAAATCTGTGCAGTTATAATTTGCAAAATTAATCTAGCAGTAGAACTTGAAAAGTAGATAAGCACAAAAATACTCTTGTTGGAATAGTTCCTTCCAGTGTAGCATTTTTAAAAACCTTACCATAGTGAGTTAATGAGCAACATTGTCATTGTGTAGGACTTGGGAAATGCAGCAGAGATGCAAAGGATAAAAGATCATGGTTGATCTTATGTGCTTTTACATGCTTTTGATGCATGCTAAACTTCTTAGGACTGTGTTTTTAAATTCCATTCTGTTCTAGGTGTTAGTGGTAGATAGCTTGTACAGTCTTAATCATGGAAATATGCAAGAAAAAACTTGCAAGTTCTGTTGAGATCTTTATATTCTCTGTAAAGTATCAATCAGGTATTCCTGTGCAAGACCCATTTTAATAGAATATTTAGTATAATATTCTTAAGGAAAAAAATACTCTTTAATTCTGTTAATACCTCTTTATAGGTAAAAGATTTGGAAGCACCCACCCTCTGAAGTTGAAGTCTTTTGTGATGTTTGCCTTGTAATTTAAGTGCTTGTCTGCTTCCTCATTTGTGGTCAGTAGTACATGGAGGGGGTGCACTATCAGTAAATGTTGCCTGTCTTGAGACAAATGGCTGGAAGTCTTCTTGGTGATATTTTTATTTTTAATAGTGAAGCCTTAGGCTTTGCTTAAGGTATTGGTGAGCTTGGCCTTTGCAAAATAAAGTTGGTAATATAAAAGTTATGACAAGCCACACACACATGATATTGAGGAAGTACATAGATACATAGCCCTGAAAGTGACTGCCATCTAACATAAGATACCTCAGTGGAGAGGTTACAGATACCTCACTTGGGGAATTCTTGCTTTTGCTAAAATAGCCAGTGAATTTAGTAACCACTTACTGGTGCATATGGGAGCTCCCCAAAAAGTGCATTGTTTCCAGAGGTTATCTTTAGTGGTTGTTAGTGCTTTTCACTTTAGCTTATGTTTGATCTTCTTCTGGTCACTTAGTAACAAGTTATTTAAAAGAGAAAAGGAAATATATGGAAATTTTTTAGACTGTGCAGGTCATGAATGCTGAAAATAAGGTAAAGAGGGTTCAAGAGCTGTAGGAGTCAAGGTCTGTGTTCTCTTTGTCTACCTTAATACATTTCAGCACTAAAGCCCTGTGGTTTTCTCTGTCTAACAGAATATACTGTGTAGGTTTTTTCAGGTTCTAAGTAACAAAGTCAGGATTGAGATTCATTGAGATGATCCCTTTCACTTGTCAGGCCTCACGTCTTGAAGATTTTTTGACTGTTCTGTTGAGTGGTTGAAAGACCATTTTGGTAAGTTAGAACAGTCATTTAATCTTCCCATGTTGCTGTATCTGAAAAGTGGGTGTGAAAATATATTTGTAAAGTGCTCCCAATACAGAGCTAAGAAATGCTATACAGGCTGTTGTGACTCTGTGGTATCAAGCAGTAACTTATATTACTTTTTAACAAGCCACTAATTTTTAGTGTAACTGCTTTGTAATCAGCAAAGTGTAACCAATACATGTTGAAAATACATGTTGAAATCATTAAATATAGCATTAATTAATCTACTGTAGAAAAATCTGTTTTAACAACATTCCATTCCAAGCAAGTTTAGATGTTTTTGTGGTAGTTTGCCTAGAGCTGAAAGCTCACAATTATTTGAAGAATTGGTACTAAACTTTAACCAGAAAAGTACAGTTTGTCAAACAGCTTTATTACATACAGCATGTAAGGGTATTCAGAAACAACTTTTAACACAACATAGGTGTACTTTACCTTATAGGGATTGCTGATGAATCTAAGTTTGTTTTAGAAGTGGGACTTTGTACCCAAGTCTGCCCTTGCTGTGCAGTGTATTAGTCATACGAGGATGCAAAAATTTGTAGGTCAACACTTAAAAGTGAAGCAGAATCCAGCAACATAAAATGAGCAGGACAAGCCTAGCGACCATCATTGCTGAAATTCTGAGAGATGAAATGTGCCACATGAGGAAGATTATTTCGGTTTCAGAGATGAAGGAATTTTGTGTCTAGAAAACATACTTCTATACAGTAGCAGAGATTAAATTGGTGGTTTTGTGTTTGTGTCAAAAATAGCAGTACAGATTGTGGTTTCTAACAGGACTCAGGGAAACAGCTTACCTACAGCAAGTTACTGATTTAAGTAGACTTATAATACATAGAAAATCCATAAATTGGCAGATTGGTCTGTTTCATAGAGCTGAAGTTAAGGAGGATAGAGAAGTGCAATGATAGGAAAACCTTTGAGCGAATTGATAAAATTGGATAAAACATGGACAGAATTAACTCAAAGACAAGTTCATGCCTTTTCTTCCATCCTGCTAACTGACATGGAAGCTATCTGCTTTACATGAAGTCTGGCTATAAGCATTGCAAAGAAAATAAATTATTTTGTTACAGAATATGATTAGTTGGCTGTTTGGGGGATTTCTTTGTCCTTACAAATGGCTAAGGTAATCTGCTGGACACTGAAGTGTCCACATAAGCCCAAGTACTGGAAACTGGTAGAGGTAGCAACCAAACTGGTAATAGGTAGTGACTTTTTAGACAGCAGACTCCACCTACAAGCTCATATCCATAGGAATTTTATTATCACTTTGGGAGCCTCAATGTACTATATTATTATTGATGCAAATTGAAACAATGTCCTGTCACTTTTTTAGTAGTTAAAATTAGCTGTTACCTAATGGAAATTCATTTGAACTTCAGAAGTTTCCAGGAGGTCAGCACTGGATGGTTTCTGAGTGCAGAATGTCCACTGCTGCCTTGGACCTACTGGTGATTTAGTTCAAGTGCTGATCCAGCCTTCTGACTCCCTGAGAAAAGCCTGACAATGCATCTTTCTTCCTCTCTTCAGCAATGCCTAAATGCATTGCAGGTATTTCTGTAGGGTATGACACCGATGAGGCTAACTGCAATTACATATCCTCAAATAAGATTAAAATTAACTATTTACCAAAGGGTACTTGCTGCTAATTGAGTACTTAAGCAGCACGCTGCATTACCATCTGGGAACCCAAATTCAGAAACTTATATGGGATCCTCAATTTCACACTGAGCTTACTGAAGAAATAGTATATGTAGCATCTGGGGAGGAGATCCCAAAGGAATGAGCAGCAGTCTCAAAAGAGTAGAGTTATGTAACTGCTCTTTATAAATATTATTTAGATGGCAGTGATGGGTAAAAGGCAGTTTAGAAGCAAGAAGTTTTTGCTGGTGAGCACTGTACAAACTCAAACTGAAAAGGTTTTCAGAAGAGCAAAGATCACAGTTCAGATAAGCATTTCAGACTGAAAACTGCCATTGTCCTCATGTAATCCAAATATTAAATGAAAAACCACCCCTATTAACTTACTTGAAGTCTGGTGAGTATATTTTTATGAAAACAGGATATTTCAGGTGCTGAGGAAGGAGCACTGCAGCTCTTCCAGCAGCCTGGATGTGTGCTAACAAGCTGCACAGAACTCACTAGTGTTAAGCAACAACATTCATAGTGGTTCAGCATAATAAGACACCTGTTTGCTTGAAGTCGAGTTCACTTGAAATGCATTTGTTACTTCACTTTATACTCACTGTCAAAAAGAATATTTGGGCTTAGGAGCCTGAACCTGTACCCCAGCAAAGCCCTTGCTGTCCAATGCAAAGCTGTACTGGAATGTATCCAAAATGGCAAGTCTTGTACTGCCCTTATTAACCAACAAATGGGGCAAACTGGAGAATCTCTTCTGTTCCCCAGTCCCTGCTTTGAGTGAAATATCAATTTGGTATCAGTACTTAACTCTTGTCTATTTTTAGGCATATACATAAATTCCATTGATTGCAGTTACCTGGATGAATTTATTACTTATTTGTACTATGAAGATAACTAATGCTTTCAGAGGAGATTTGACCCCTTCTGTAAAGTGTTTTATATAAATAAATCTGAGATAACTAGCCATGCAAAGTCATTACAACCATCCAGAACAAAGAGAAAAGGAAACACCTAATACAGATGTAGCTTGTCCTGTTGCTGCTAAGACTGTCAATGCTTTCTGTAATAGAACCGGTTTGTCTGGCTGATTTAAAAATTAATCTGAATTCTTTAAGAAGGTGCCTCGAGCTGCTTACTGAGTAGTAATGGGGAGATTGGTTGGGGGGTTGGTAGAAGGAGTCCCTTGGAAAGCATCTCTGAAAAGCTATTGGTAATTTTTTTTTTTTAAACATAATATGTTAAGAAGCATGTTGTTCTATATTTGGGAGTTTAGTGAGCAACCCTTATGCCTGAAGGCAAAAAATTACTTCTTCCTAGCAATTAGTCCCTATTGCAGAAAAGTTTCCTTTGCTATTAGTTATTAACAAAGCATATAGTACAACAATTTGAACTAAGTAGTAGAGGGTAGGTTACACCCACAAGTACAGACCAACTCTTGAGATGACCCAGGTAAGTGGTGTGGTTACACCTTCACAGCAGAGACATGCAAAAGCAGGTAATAACAGCTGCCTGGGCAGCCTGAAACATGGTATCTCTAATTAGTCCTTAACTTGCAACTTGTGTGTTGTTTTAATGCAAAGAAAGGCTGCTTGTGTACATCTTTAAAAGCTGTGAAAGCAGACTTTAGGAGCCCCACAGCCTTCACAGGGGTCATCAGAAGGCTGGGATCTTTAAGTGGTAGAGGCTTGTATCATATATATATATATATATATATATATATGTATGTATATAAAGTTGATATATATTCATTTATATGATTAATCTACGTTACAAGGAGACTTGGCACTGTGACTTTCAAGTTCATGTTTGTTCTCATTTTGAATAGATTATTAGATGAGGTTTAGTTGAAACTGAAGACATAAGTGATAGAAAAGCATTTTGTTAATCTTTGTTTTACTAATAACAGATTTAAGGTAAAGCTGTTCAAGTGCAGTTCCACAAAGGAACCAAGCCAAAACATTGAGGAGAAGATCAATGACAAAACAGCTGAGCAGTAATGCAGATATTTTTTTTAACATCTGGTATTTTCTGTGCTACCTTTAAGTAGTGAGGATGCAGTAAGAGACTTGAAAGGGCTTGAAGTTAAGAGTGAATTAGCAGCAGAGGAAATTAAAACTCCTTACTTGAAATCTGTATGTAGCCTCAGCAAAGATTGCAATTTAGGAGGAAATTACCCAGCAAACTTGGAAGCAAAATGTATTAAATCTCCAGAAGTAGTTATCAGAAGCTTTTACAAAAGAAATATGAAATGGCAGATAAGACATCTCCCCTTAACACCTCATAAGTAAAAATTTGTAAGTTATTAGAGCACTGCCTGTGTTTTCTGGTAATTGAGGATTTCAGGATTCTTAGCCCTAGTTTTAATACAAGGAAGATTATTACAACTGGAAAAAAGATTTTACTGTTTGTATTCAGTAAATACTGTCTTCCAGAAAAGCAGTGCTATTTGTCCATAGAGAAGGTATTCTCTAAGTTCTTGGGGTAGAAGAAATAATTTTTAAAAATTATTATAGTGGAAATAATTTGTCCTCTTTTACCAAAAGGTTGGAAGAGAAGTCATTGGGGCTGCTAGGGAATATAGTTAGCTCTAAGTACAGCTGTGTTAGAATAGTCCAGTAGCCACTTATTTTCAGTTTACTAGCAGTTCATGTTGCAGAAGCTGAAATACGAAGTTATATAATAGACTGGTTATGAAAAGTTAAGGAGTTTGACTTTATAATTTAATTGATAAAACTAACTTGTATTCCGTGAAATTAATGCAACAAGAGGGAGACCTAAATACAGTAATACTGTCAAATGAAAAAGCTTTCTCCTTCCCATAGATCAGTCAGTTGTCCTGCCTATATCTGCCTATACATACAGTTATCCTAGATTTCTGTTAGTGGCTGCAGAGCAGAAAACAGCCAGCTTTACAATAAGAAAAAGGCTTATTTTATCTGTTCTTAATTTTTGCATAAACAGTGTCTGCAGTATTCAGACTAAAATGGATGAGGATCTACACAAGAGCTGTATTCAGACAGTGCTCATTAGTATCTGATACTATTATCCATATCTTTTGTTAAAACACTTTGATTTAAAATTGAGAGTATAAGGAACTTAATGGAAAACTGCATTTTTTTAATTGACTCAAGACGTTGTAGAAGAATTAAATCTCCTTTGAAATAAAAATAGGCTTAGCAGCAAACCTGCCGGTTTGCCCACTCCCGGAAGTGATTCATGTGAAGTGGGACATGTGTAGGAGTCACTGGGCTCTCGGGAGGCTTTGCAGGTTAAGGCGCATTTGCAGTGATGTTGGAAAGCAGCTCTGGACAGGAGGGTCACTTAATTCTCAAGTATGATGCTCCAGTTCTGTTCAATCTGTAACTTCATGGAATAGAGTGTAAGATGGGGTTTGGGGGAGTGGTTTGGGTGTTTTCTTCCTGTTGTTTTTCTTTTTCCTGCATGCTTATATCTTACCTTTAATTCACAGATTGTCCTAGCACTCCTGATACTCCAAATAGTGATCCTCGGTTTTCTACAAACAACAGATTGATGGCCTTAAAGAAGCAGTTGGATATAGAACTGAAGGTAAAACAGGGAGCAGAAAATATGATACAGATGTACTCAAATGGCTCTTCAAAGGTAAGGCTTTGGAATGCTTAAAGATCATTAACTGAATGTGGGTTTTCACATTGCTGTGACTGTACAATGTATAAACAGTATGCAATTTCAGTATTTTTAGTTTGGGCTATATTTTTGTTAAACAGTTACATCAAATCTGCAGCAAATTACTATACCATTTTTTCTTGTGGTTTGATACTCACTGAAGTGATTGTTTTATCAGTTTGTGCAGATGCAGTTCAACCTAAGTAATAAATCCGGCTTACTAAATTTAGTACATCTAGTAATCTTTGACCATGTGGGATTCACTTAGCAGCAAAGCTTGGTAGGACTGACTGGTGTCTGGTGTTTTTCCTAGCTCCAGTGAAAAGAAAAAGATCCATTAGTTTATCATTGTAATGTACGTGATAATTAAAACAAAGGCTGTATTGCCAAAGGAAAATTTTGAACTTGTCAAAGTTGTAGTTAGCAGTAAAAAGATCTGTGCCAAATGCTTCAATAGGATGTGTGTAGTATTCTGATAGAGATGTCATAACCTGCATTGATACATACACACATAAAATATACATTGAAATAATTTCTTTTTATGGAAGTGTGGTAATTTAGAGGTAGCAACTAATAGAATAAAGTGAAATTAAAAATAAAGCCACACTTAGTATATCTGAATTTTAAGTACTTGCACTCACTCTCTCTTGATAGCACCAGAATTTTTCCAAGGAGGTGGAGGGAAAGTGTTTGCTAGCTTCTAAATGGGTACGACTTATTACATATTCTTTTCTGTGTAATAAAATTCATCATACTCCAAGGATCCCTTAACTCAAGTGAAAGACAATCCAAAACTTTGAAATTAAGGAAAACAAAACAAAATAAAAAAGTCAACAAAACTAAATCCAGAAACTAACAAAAAAAACCCCCAGCAACACATTTTGTTGTGTGTAAGGCAGTCATAGTTCTCAAATAAGAAAAAAGAGAGGGAAAGACCCTCTATTTACATTCCCCTTCACCTTTCATTCATTATTCATGAGCTATTCTTTTTATTTACTTTTATTAAATCATTAAGGAGATTAATTTCCAGACTATGGGGAAACACAAGATTAGATCAAGAGTAGATCTAACAAATAGTGTGTAGTAGCTTGGTTAGATGTTTTTATGTCCAGATAGTAGTAAGTAAAATCAAAATGTTTTAAGATCTTAGCTGAGCCAGCACCTATCTGGGTCAGTCAACTTACTAAAAAGAAGTGTTTAGCTAGAAGAGTAGGAATCTGGGAATTACACTGCTGCCCCTTAGAACTGATTTTAACTAGAAATTATTGGAAAGGATCTTCATATTTTTGACTGAATTTGGGCTAGGTGTTGGTGGAGAGGTAGATCACTATGTGTCTGCCTGTTGTATTACTTCCTTATACCTGGAAAAAATAGCAGGGAGCACTGCTTTCTCCAGAAAATGAGTTCAGACTCGATGGACCAGAGGTATCATCAAGTTCCTTCTGTCCCAGGCAGCCTTATCTGAAAGTGACCTGTAACATACTAGCTGGGGGCAAATAGAAGAAATATCTGGAGTGCACATTATGACTAAGGTCCTGGGAATGCTGTCCATCCACCACAGTCCCTCAGCTCCTGGAGTCTGCATCCTCTGGGGCCATGTACTTAACATTAGGTACACTTACAACTAATAATTACCTGACCCAAATGGATCAAAAAGCATACATGAATTAGGTTTCTAATAAGCCCTTGGTAAGTAACCTTATAACAGGCTGAAAAACTTAACTAAACACTCAGGCTGTAATATTAGACATTGTTAGCAGGCTTTGATCAGACTAGGTAGAGAAGATAAATTCTGGTTTGCTTTAGATTGAGGTATGTAATTAAAATCTATGATTGAATCTTGTATTTGTGATTGGTAAATGCTTAAATAAGCCTACCACATTGGGACTATATAGTAACTGGGCTAGAGAGAGCAAGCTGAAAAGCACAAAAGCATTGCCAGCCACTTCAGCAAACAGGATAGAAATGGTGGGTATTCATTCTTTCTTTTTTTTTTTTTTCTGCTCAGTAGTGAGTTATTTGGCAAGTTTGAACTGTAGCATTGAGCATGTTGATTATGTTTTAAAAAGCAGAGCTTAAAAGAATCCAGACATCTGGATGGGGTGGGCAAAAAAGGCAGGAAATCTGCAGTTTGAATCCAATCCCAGTAATCCAGTAGTTCTTTAAAAAGTAGTCAGTGGATCATCTTTAAACAAATTAAACCAATTTGTGACCTTTCTGCAAGTGTACTATATGATCTAATTTCAAATCTGTTGTATTATTTTGAGACCTAAATTTAATGGAGGGGAGGTTATAATCTGTTTTCTAAAAATGAAAAAGCCGTCTGTTAATAAACCCATCATCTCATGGGAAGCTTTTCCCTCTGTACTTTACTTGCTTCAGTAACATTCAGCTCAACCTATTGGGTCTTAAACATTTCTGAGATAACCATCATCTGTCCTTGGGTGTGTGTAGGTTCTCTGAGATCCCATGACAGCTTTGCAGATCAGTTTTACAGGCACTGTCAGTTCTTCTGTACTCAGAAGATGCATTGAAATACTTTGTATTCAGCCTCCAACACTAAGAGAGCTGCTGAGCATTACACATACATTTTGATTTGGAAGATGTGATCTTCTGTCTCTTTAAAACGTAAGGATATCTCTGTAACACTGGATTGCCTCTGCTCTACACACTGAAGGGCTAATGTTACTCCTGAGCAAGCAAATCCATTCCAGTAAGAGACTATGAGGGATAACCAAGAGCAGCAAGATCAAAACCGAGATACAAGTGAAGATACAGACAAAGAAACACTTTCAGCATATTTATACAGAATGCATGGATAAGGTTTCATACAGGATTTTAGAGTGACTTGTAATCTGTTACTTAAATCCTATACTCTGCTAGAGTCAGTGATTATTCCAAAATTTCACATCTGTATTCGAGAAAGTATTGATTTAGGAAAGTCAGTGTGATCTTTAATTGAATAAGAAACATAAAATCTTAAAATCTGAAAACTTTGGTATCTCCCTGTAATGTTGATTAATACTCAAAATCCAGAGTTGTGAAACTATGGTATGCAGAGGGGGCAAAATTTCTTTCCATGAAACCAAACTCTTCTTATGTGTAAATCTTGGTGTATCTACCCTGCAGAACAAAGGGCAGCATTAAAATATTTGAGTGAGTAATGTGTCAAGGTGTGAGGTCAGAGAGGAACTCTGTGAAGGTCAATCTCTCAGCATACAGATCTTTCTTACAGTATGCATCATGGTGCCAGTATTTCCAGCTCTGGGATCTGAGCTTCACTGCAGTTCTTTCTCTTGGATATGGCAAGGGAAGAATTTAATTTTTTTTAGCTTCTTCAATAGTTGATAACTTCATTATAAAATAAATACAATTATAAACCATGTCCATGGGAAAGTAACTTATTGATGAGGTTATAGAATGGCTACAAAATGAGCAATCCAAAACACCCTTTGGGTTGTAAGGGTGGTACACATCTGCCCTGTCTGCTGTTAATTACTGTGGTTGACTGGTACTGCAGGACAAATACACTGCCTTAAATTTTCTTATACCTTGTTTTTGTTGTTGTTCACATTGCAAGTCAGATCACCTTTAAGCTATCTGGTGATTCCCAGAACATAGAGACAGAGCCACATGGCAGACATAGAAGTTTATGAAAGTTCATCTTTAGGAATGTTCTCTTCTAAACAGCTTCTTGTGATACTGCTTTTGAAAATGAAGGTTGATTATCTTCATTTATTTAGATGAAAAAGTGCTGTACTCTACTTAGTTTGCTGATGAAATAGCTAATGAAGTAGCCCTTTTTTTTTACATATTTATTAATGAAAAAAATCTTCAGCATTCATTTGTTCAGAAAAATGTACTGCAGACTTAATGTGCTGTTTAAGCAACATCATATTTCTAATTTCAGTATTGAAAATCAACTCAGGATAAATAGTACACTTTCTTTTATGTGGTCTTAGTCAAGCAAATTTGTCTATTACAAGAGTTTTACCATGCTCAAAGTAAATTGAGAGATTTTACATAGTTTTGGAAGTATTTTGCACTTAATATATTTTCCTTTCTTTAGTATCAGATTATGAAATATTAATTTGCACATGCAATGTTTCTAGATCATTCCTCCTTTACTCACCTTGAAACACATACATTTTCCCTGGGAGTGGCTTACAGTCTTTAATCAACCAATGCCTGTGTCCTAACTTAATTTTCACTAATATCCTAATGTGGTTAGTTTGCCTAATGCTATACTAAATGAAATGCATAGATTTAGATCTTGTTGCTAAGTATGTGTGTTTTGAAACTCTCGGTGTGTCTTATTCCATGAAGAAGTTTCTGATTTCAACTTGTCTGTTTGTTTTAATAGGATCGAAAACTTCTTGCCACAGCTCAGCAGATGCTTCAGGACAGCAAGACAAAAATAGAAGTTATAAGGATGCAGATTCTTCAGGCAGTCCAGACCAATGAATTGGCTTTTGATAATGGTGATGGTGTAGAAAGGGAATATGAATCATTAATGTCAAAATGCCATATAGATATATACCCATATGCACACAGACTTATTATAAATTTCTGGTAGGAATGTTTATATATAGCATATATAATCTTTATATTATGATCCTAAAAAAAAAAAAAAATCTGATGTCAGTACAAAGCCTGTCATACTTTAAAAGACTGACCTTATTATTTGTAGTGGTAGGACAGATGGAGGAGAATTTTTCCTGGTTTTATAGGTATTTAGGCTAGATTGAGTGCTAAACAACTACATTTACAGCAACAAGAAAAGTGTTATTGAAATGATCTGGCTTGAAATACTCACACTGCATTTCAGAAGTATTTTTATACTTATATTTTGTTGAAAATCTTCAATAATAAAATTATTCTTGAGCTCTAATAGCATGAGTGTACTAGAAACTTACAGTCATATGGGTATATCTCTTGAACTTTATTTGTGTGCATTTCTGAATATTGACATTGTGTGACAATGCTTGTAGTCAGGGCCTCTGTATATCCTAGGTAATGAAAAATGTGTGTGCATGTTCTGTTTTCTGCTGTGTGAGGTGTTTGGTTTCTGTGTTTGTTTTTCCACACCCCTTTTTAACACCCCATTTTAGCACATGGATTATGTATATAATTTGCTTAAAAGAGAAAGAAATTCAAGCTAAGGCTTTCAAATGCTTTTTTTGTTCCTACTACTCTTAGTGCTTTAAACAGAAAGGAACATACTCAGGAAGAGTATTGGTTAGGATATCTAAGCACTCTAAGATGTGGATATTACAATGGCCAACCCAGACCATTTGGCAAAGGCAGAGTATGGAATCTCTCACATCTCTCTGTGCTGGCAGAAGCCAGATTCAATGGGATTTCAAGTGAACCAGGGGGATTATCAGAAACTGATCAGGGATCTAATTGGCTACAGAGCAATTTAAAAGATAAATGCTCACAATGTAGTTCAGAAGTGTTGAAGTCCCAAAACTTCCTTGCCAGTTGAATATTTGATATATTTATGTTTTGTCCCGTAACTCTGCTGAAGACTTTTTTTTTTTACATCTTCTAGCAATTATAGCTCTTCAGTAAGTAGAAGCTGTTTATTGAGCTGAAACCCTGATCAATTATTTCTTCATTCAAATGCAGATGCTTAAAATATCACTTTTTACTTTTACGACATAGTTCAAGTTTCTCCTTGGACTAACAAATACACATCTCTCCTGGGTTTTTCTCCCTTTTTCTTCTCCCCTCTGCTTATATGAAGGAGGGGTTGATACTAAAGAAATTAAATCTGGTTGTTATCAATGAAGGTTGTTTGTTTGTATCTCTTTGCAGCAAAACCTGTGATAAGCCCTCTTGAACTCCGAATGGAAGAATTACGGCATCATTTCAGGATAGAGTACGCTGTAGCAGAAGGTGCAAAAAATGTGATGAAATTACTTGGATCTGGGAAAGTTACCGACAGAAAGGCACTTTCAGAAGTAATTTGTCATTACAATTTCTGATACTTTGTTTCAAAGGTTCTTTAAGGAAAAAAAATGAACTATTTTTCAAATTTCTTTTTATTTTAAAAAGGCGCAAGCAAGATTTAATGAATCAAGCCAGAAGTTGGACCTCTTGAAGTATTCACTGGAACAGAGATTGAACGAACTTCCTAAAAACCATCCCAAAAGCAGTATTATTATAGAAGAGCTTTCATTAGTCTCCTCACCCACATTAAGCCCTCGTCAGAGTGTAATATCTACTCAAAACCAGTATAGTACACTGTCCAAACCAGCAGCTTTAACAGGTATGATTTAAAGAGATTTTTTGTTTTTCTTATTTGATCTTAATTAATGATTTAAAACAAGCCTTTAATGCCAACTACATTTCTTACTGGACATATGTAATTGTTGTTCTTTTCCTAGACAAAGACATTTAGAGTTTCCAAGTGTCTGTACACTGCAAAAAATGCAGATAAGTTTCTTTGATTTATTTGTTTACCTTTTTTATAGTGTTATTGAATATGTGACTCTCTGGCCTTAACGAGCTCCCTATGGAATGATATTGCTAGCATTTACCAAATACCTTCCATCTTGAGATTATCAAGTACTTATCATCAAGGTGGATAAGTATCATTATACCCATTTTACAGACAGGGAAATTAAGTTGCAGAAGGGTTCAGTGAGTTGCCCTGATCATACAAGAAGTAGGTGACAGAGTTGGAGATGGGCACCCAGCTTTTCTTACAGTTCTATTTTATCCACTGGACCTCATGGATTGCTGGAAGGTGAGATTTATTACTACCAAATCATGCCTTATATTTGTAATCCAAAGAAGGAGGTTCTTACAAACATACATTAAACCATGGGAGACTCTTGTTTGTTGGTGTCAGCTGTTTTCCTTGCAAATAAGATTGGGGTGGGGTTTTTTAAAAGATTTAGCCTACTGTGAGGAACCACATTTATATGTAAATGTGACTTAGGAACGTCTCACAGTTTGGGTTCACCTGGAATTGTCCTTCATTGAAAGTAAGGTTTCAATAGATGAACAATATTTTAATAAAGGTCTTGAACATTTGCCTCACAGCCTTCTTAAAGAAAAACATGCTTTTGACTACTTGGGAGTATGTTGCTGTTCTAAATTTTTTTAGTCAGTGGTCTAGAATTCCTAGGTTTGATTTTATGTTTTGTTTCCTAACACATTTTGCATGTAACTATTAAGCCTATTATTGACAGAGTAAGTTTATAAGAAAATTAATGTCTGTAATTCAAGTGTTACTCAGGATATACATGTAGAAATGAAACAATTTAATTTTGAAGTATCTATGGGGTTATATTTTGAATCAAAAAGAGGAATTATTCTGTAAAACTATAATAATAATAATAAGGAGCAAGTCTATTTCCTGTGCATTGTGGTTTATCAGGATCTCAGCCAAGAGTCCTTGTAAAGTTGTGTGGTAAGAACAACTTCTTTCATCAAATGAAAACTCAAATGATCATTGACTGTAGGCAGGAAGTATCATGCCTTAAGGTTTAAAACAACTTGCTTTTTTCTGTTTCCTGTAGCACATAATCAAGAGTCAGATACCTTACAGTGACTATAATTTCTCTTTAAATGTGATTTACTGATATATTTGAAAACATTTTACTAGAAATTGACAAAGCTACATGCTTGTGAAGTTCTTAATAGTTGCACTCTCATATTGCCTACACAAAGAGCTTTTGTATTGAGCTGGGTTTAAATGAACAGTGTCTCTGTGTTTTGCCTCTAATGCTGAGAAATAGAGCAGTGCTACTGTCATACATTGTAAAGTGCATCAAGATGACTTTCTGATTTGCATCCATTCCTTATACAAGAGTATAGCTTTTCTGCTTATTAATATCTTTTTTTTTTCTAAACAGAGTTTGGGAATGAAGTATTCTTTTACCTTTTAACCTGTTTCTGAAGCCAATAGCAGCTCTTTGTCTTCATAGCCTAATGCTTAGCTGTCACTTACGGCTGTTAGCTTCCTACAGGTCGGGATTTTTTCTTAGACTGGTTTCTTGCTGTTTGTTCTGTGGGCTATGATGTTGCCAGATCATTTTTAGGTTTAAGTCTGACTTAAGTTTCTGTTACAAAAGAGTACTTTTTAAGTGTCATGATTAAGTACATTTGCTATCAAAAGAAGACTGCATTTCAGAGCTGCATTTCTAACTGACATTGATTATGAACTGGCTAATTTCACCACTTCTAGTAGCTGATTTGTCAGTCAGTATTGTCACAATTTTATAGATGTTATCTTGTACAGGATGAAGCCAGCCTACCATTCTTGTAACCATCTGTGGTGTTCAGATGTTTTTGTGCTGCTGGAGGAAACTTCCATTTGAACAGCAGCCTCTATACCTCATTTGGTTAAAGATGCAGAAGATTTGGAAGAATAGCTTGTTGAAGAGTAGCTTCTTGTCTCAGCTTTTATATATCCAAATTCAGTCCAAGTTGGAACAATTGAATGATTTTAAATTACGTACAGACACAAATTTGACTGCGGCATGCAGCAGGCAAATGTGATTTCTAGTGTATGATTTCTTACACAAATCTGTAGTCTCGATAGTTTGTTAATTTTAGTTATAGAAAACTCATTAAAAATTGTTATTGCTCCATCTGCAAGATCCATTACTTTAATCAGAAACTTGAAATTTGTCAGTCTTAAAATACAACATTGTTAATGATTTGAACCCAAGTCAGTTAGGTTCCCAAGTGAAGAAAACAAAAAGACTTCTGAGACACAGAACAAAAACTTATTTTCTTTTATTTTGGTGAACTGTTGCTCTTTTCTAGAAGGTTGAGTCCCACATAGTTGACTTTTAATACTTTTATTTTCAATATATATGTATGTCCTGGATTTGTCTTTTGATTTCATCTGATCTTTCTGTTATACCCTGTGGGAGTCAGAATGTGAGCTATTGCCATCAATCAGTCATTAGTCATTCACTTGATTTACTTAAGAGCAGAAAACTTTCATAAATCATTGTCCATCTTCTTCTAGGTACCCTGGAAGTGAGGCTGATGGGCTGCCAAGATATATTGGAAAATGTCCCCGGTCGATCAAAAGCCACATCAATTACATTACCTGGTTGGAGTCCAAATGAAGCCAGATCGTCTTTTATAAGCAGACCCAGTAAAAGTAAAAGTGGCAGTAGTAGAAACCTTCTGAAAACTGATGACTTGTCCAGTTCAGTATACCCTTACTTATCTTATTTTTATGCATTATCTTTTATTTAAATTTTCATGGGCGTGATGTGTTCTGTAATTTTAAATATTAAATTGATTCCAAGCTTTAAACTTTAAATGTTTCTTCACCTGTTAAGCTGTTAGCAAAATCACAACCACACTATTATGCCCATAAGAACCAATTAAATATGAGATTGCAGTTCTAAGGGAAACTTCCTGGAGATTTTTTTGTTTGAGGAAAATCCTCTTAAAGATTTAAGCTGAGTTTGTGTACTTTGCTTACAGATGAAGTCTGTGCTGTACTGAAGCTGGATAACACCGTGGTTGGTCAAACTAGCTGGAAACCGATTTCCAACCAGTCATGGGATCAGAAATTTACACTGGAACTAGACAGGGTAAAAATGTTGTCTGATTTCATTGACAGTTGTAGTTGATTCTTGTATTAATTTCATGTCGCTTTTTTCCCCTGTTGCTGTCATTTTGTCCAAATTCTATAAATGCAGTATTCCTGTCTTTTCTAGAAAGAGCTCCCTGGACTTAAGCTGTTGTGCTGGGCCAGCATTCTAGAAAACTTACCTTTTCTGAGTTACAAACTGATGTAATATTTTTGCCAAGATCTACCCTTAGTGGGTCTTCAGAAATGGGAGACAGGAGAGATGGTGTTTATTTTTTTATTTGGATTATCAGCTTTTAACTATTTATCAGTAAAGTGTGATATCAGATCAGTTTGGATGTTTTGGTAAAACCATGTCATAGAATTTTTAGTATTTTTATAGCAGTGCTCTCATGTAAAGTTGGTTTCAGTCCTTCAGGAATAATAAATTCATTAACAGTTCTTTCTTATAACTTTAAATGTTACTTAGAGGGCACAAGGATTGAGTTTATACTTTTGAAGTAGAATTTATGTTATATAGATTTAATCAAGTATTTTTTAGATACCTGGTAGTCCTAGTATTTTAAGGTACAAGGTTTGTTTCTTTTCTGAAAATCATACTGTGTTTTAGGAGCTTAAATGTTCTCTCCTGTACATGCCTACTCCAATACATGCTTTTCATATGAGAAAAAATAACAGCCCCTTTCCTGTTTTTTGCTTTTTCCCCACCAAGCCCCAGTCCAGATTCCCTCCATCTAGGAAAGAAGCAATTTTAGACTTTCAGGTAGAGAAATTCAGGTTACAGTTAGGAGTAGTGCAGAAAAAAAACCAAGCAGCTGTGGAACCCTGAAGCCTCCATTATTTTCAGATTAAGACTAGAACTACTCAGAGTTGTAGCTGTTCCTGCCAGCCTCGTATGTGTTGTGGGCTCTATTTAAGAACTGAGGTTTTGGTGCCAGAAAAGGACTTTGCTTCTGCTGTTCCTGAGCACGTATCCTGAGACTGGCTCAGAAGGTCAGAGCATGGTGCCAATAACACCAGAGCAGGGGTTCAATCCCCATATGGATTATTCACTTAAGAGTTGGACTTAATGATCCATGCAGGTCCCTTCCAGCTCAGAATATTCTGTGAATCCTTCTGTGTTTGAAATGCATAATCCAAGCCCCATTATTCTTTAATCTGGTGCCTCTTGACTTTTACTTCTTCTAAAACCTATCATAGCTATGGTAGACAGTAAATTGATGTATCTTGTTGGAATTGAAGTAGTAACATATGATGGTGCTGTTACATTGCAGGATTTGTCACTTCTGGGACAGGTTTTTGTAACACACATATAAGACTCTCTAAGAATACATAAATCACATCAGCAAGATAGCAGTAGTTCCTGGTAGTTCAAAGTTTTTGGCCCCTCTTTACAACCCTGTTAAAAAAGGTGTATGCATTTCTAGAGATATTCTGTAAGATTTTGCTTCATCATGTGTATGAAGATACTAAAAAGTTTGCAGGCATGAAATGAAGTTGGTACTTCAAAAAATACAGAAACCACCAAAGGTTTCTAGGTGTAAGTTAAGCTTTGTTGTCAGAGCTTGAGCTAAAGCATCTTGAACAAGCAGTGTTATTAGACTGACCCAGAAGGTCTGGTGACTGTGGCTCTCTGCTTCTGCTCTCAGGTAAAATTTTACACCTATGCTTTTATTTGTACACTGGAGATCTCATCTGAACTGAAGTGCTGTGATCATCAGAGCTTCAGTCAGACTGGTTAGCCCTGACAGCCTTTTAAAATAACAGCTCTGCATCTTGATCCTGGAGTTCCTTGATCTTACAATTGTACTGTGGTAACTGTTGCAGAACAATTAGTAATAAGTGATTTCCTGTGTCTGTGTTTCCTGTCATAGTCACGTGAATTAGAAATCTCAGTTTATTGGCGTGACTGGAGATCTTTGTGTGCAGTGAAGTTTCTGAGGTTGGAAGATTTCCTGGATAACCAACGGCATGGCATGTGTCTCTATCTCGAACCCCAGGGCACTCTGTTTGCAGAGGTAAGAATGTTTCTTTGAAGCACTTGAACATACTTCAAAGTATTACATGGCTGAATAGTTCAACAAGTTTTCCTTGAACTTTTGAGAATGCATTTTGTTCTGAAACTTGAACTGTAACACATGTTATTTGAACTGCAGGTTACGTTTTTTAATCCAGTTATTGAAAGAAGACCAAAACTCCAGAGGCAGAAGAAAATTTTTTCAAAACAGCAAGGTGATTCTTTAATATAAAAGTGTAAAGCTTAAAAATACAGATCTGTTAAATTTTTTATAGAGAGGTCTAATGTTTGCCTTTAAATAATGCTGTTTATAATGAAGGATTTGGCCTTGCATTTAGAAATCTTTTGTATTAGAATTCCTTATTATGCATCAGCATTTAATTGTGAATAATTAGAAATTGCTAAGGAAAATTAGAAGTTTAGTTTGTTTTTCATAAACTGTAAATTAGTTAATGTGGAATTTTTTTAATTATTTGCTTTGGTAATGAGTAAGGAAATTACTTGCACTGTGTTCTTTTTTCACAATATCTATAGGCAAAACATTTCTCAGAGCTCCTCAGATGAATATTAATATTGCCACTTGGGGAAGGCTGGTAAGAAGAGCTATTCCTACAGTGAATCACTCTGGCACCTTCAGCCCCCAAGCAGCAGTGCCTGCCACGGGGCAGGTGGTGGATCCCCAGCTCGCTGAACTGACCCTGCCAGCCAGGTAGGTCACCTCTGCAGTACCCTGAGTGCAGGAGGGAGCACTGAGAGCCTTTTGTCCTCACGTACAGAATGTGTGCAGATCTGGTTATCCTGCAAGGCTGCACACCTTCCCATGTTTTACTTGTGGAGAGCTATTCTATAGCTAGATCCAGACACACAAGGTTTGACTTAGGAGAAATCTACAAGTATTAAAATAGTCCCTGCTGTACACTGAGGAGTTATTTATTTTCTTGTCAGTGACTCTCCTGTAGCCAAATTGGATTTTGAACTTGAGCCTGAGCCTCCACCTGCTCCACCCCGTGCATCTTCCCTTGGGGAAATATGTGAATCTTCCTCTGAGATAAAGGCTCCTGATGTGCCTTCTCAGGCAAGTAACTTTTAAGAATCTTGGGTTATACAGTTTAACATGGTGGTAATATTGGCATCTCTATGATGAATTTCTGCCTTTATAAATCAGCACATGCTCCCTTAACTTCTACACACAGAATTGTGTCAATAGAATGCTCTGATTGCTCTTGGTGGCAAACTGTTTCTGTGGTTGGTGTGTTTAACACTCCATGTAATTAGTTCCACCACAGAAAAAAGACAGAGCTCCAGAACTATTAGAGTATTCAGGATAAAATGGTTTTATTGAAAAAGAGCAGAATGAGTGGAGCAATAGGTTTCATCAGTCTGCTAAAATTTTACTTACCTGTATCATCTGGAAGTCTGCCATTTTAGCCTAGGCAATGGGTGTATTAAGAATTTCATGTGCTTATGGTAAAATGTCTGCATTCATTTGCCTTCACAATCAGTTTTAAATTTTCAGCTTTCTTGTTCTTCACAGGATGAAGTAACAACTTTTGATTTTGAAAATGGCAGAAATAGTATTGTTCCAAAACTCCAGCCTGAAATAATATGTGAGTCTGATGTTCCCCATTCAGACATGAAATATACCAACACCAGAGAGCCTGAAGACAGAAGGTAAAAAAGCAGTGGTTTTCCTGTTTTGATCTGAATAATATTTCTTAAAGCTAACAAACAAGAAATTTTGACTAATTTTTATTTACATAGATCACAACAAAGATTCCAGTTCAGTCTGAAGGATTTCAGATGCTGCGCTGTACTGGGCAGAGGACATTTTGGAAAGGTAAATGTCAAAAGATTCTTTTCAACTGTCAAGGCTTTATCAAAAAGAATATAGAGCTCTTAAATTCATCTCCTCTGTTTCAGGTGCTGTTGGCAGAATACAAGAACACAAACGAGATGTTTGCTATTAAAGCCTTAAAGAAAGGAGATATTGTGGCTCGTGATGAAGTAGACAGGTCAGTCTGTACATGTGGATTCCATAAAGCAGTTATGTGCAGTTTGTTGCATAGAGTGGGAGAGAAAAGTCAGTTGTGATCTCCCTGCGTAGCTGGCTGCTGTAGATGTGTATTCTTGTTCTGGGGCAAGGAGGGAGCAGAGTAACCCCTAGTTTGTTTTAGTGCCCTTCTTGTGCCTGAACTACAGCTCTGACTTAAAGCTGATCCTGGTTTTTTATTTTCAGGTTCTCTTGCAAGTATTTATTCTAATTATTTCTTATTACTTCCATCACATTAGGGGATAACAGTGACCGTTTGCTTTACTAGCAGAATCCGTGTTGCTATTTCTGAACCTGTAACCATATTATCATGCTCCGTCCGTCATGTTTTCCCTTTGTATACTGCTGGGTGTTCTTCAATCTTTTTGACCCGAAACTCAGGTTCTGGTTTTTGGGGTTTTTTTATTTGCTTGAATGTGAAAGGGCCATTACAAAATTTTTGGTTTTAGTGCAAGAATGTGTTACAGTTGCTTAAGAGTGACTGTATTCATTTGCAGGAAGAAAGATAGCCGTATTAACAATAACCTGCAACTTAAACAAATGGTTTAAGGAGAAATAACCAGGAATTACTACAGATAGATAGCTGTAATACTGTCACTGGATTTCCACTTTATGTCTTGTAAATAATTAAAATTAAAATTGATTTAAATGAATGTCACATGATATCAATGCATAGTTAATGCAATCCAAGTATTTGGAAGGAAAATTGTCGGCACAGTTTTCATGGACTGCTTGGTTTCCTCTTTTCATTTGGGAAAGCTAAATATAAATTCATGAAATCCTGATATTAAAATCTCTCTCTTGAACAAAAAAAAAAAATTTCTTACCTTATCCTGAGGAATATAGCAAAAAATATAAATATGCCAGTAATTTTTGAGAATTGAAAAACTGTTGTTCAGCACTGAGCTTTATGTTGTTCCTGATTTTGTTTGCAGCTTGATGTGTGAAAAGCGAATATTTGAAACTGTGAATAGTGTAAGACATCCCTTCTTGGTGAACCTTTTTGCTTGTTTCCAAACCAAAGATCACGTCTGCTTTGTAATGGAATATGCTGCTGGTGGGGACCTGATGATGCACATTCACACAGATGTCTTCTCTGAGCCCAGAGCAGTGTGAGTATCCCTCCCTTCCTGTGGCGTTAAGTGAAGGGCGCTTTGCTCAGTGGATAAGAACTAACATGAGAACTAAATTCATCACCACATGCCACCACATTATGCCACTTCAGTAAATGCCACTTAAGTGTTTAAAAGGGTTAGAGATTCTAACTGATTTTGTTGTTAGAAGATGACATGCAGGTTTAATGTTCCTGATCTAAACTGAATTTAAAATCTATATACAAGTATTCAATTTTTATAATACGTTTTTTCAGGATTACATAAAAAAGCTGAATGAAGAGTTAAAATAGTAGACAAGGCTAAAATAGGAAAGGATAAGCCAATTTAGAAAACCTTCAATGCTATAGACGTGAACACTACAGAAAATTTATCCTCCAGCCCAAGCAAACATACTACAGTTTGAAAGCTGCAAGTCTAAGTGTTTTTGCCATCTGGCTTTAAAACTCTGGCCCTGTAAAAAACTATTCTGTACCCAAAAAAAAAAAAATATTAGCAATCTTCAGAGGATGGCTCATAAAAATATCAATAATAATGGAGTTCACATTCTGGAAAGCAAGACAAAGTTCCATTGAAATTTTAACTTCAACTTTTTCAACAGATTTTATGCTGCATGTGTGGTTCTTGGACTTCAGTATTTACATGAGCACAAAATAGTGTACAGGTAAGTAGTCACTTCAAGCAGATGAATTTCAGCTGTTCTGAATAGTACTGAAGAAACACATCAAGTGATGCAATTTTGTTCTCAAATGTTCATTTAGAGATTTGAAGTTGGATAACTTATTGCTGGACACAGAAGGCTTTGTGAAAATTGCTGACTTTGGTCTTTGCAAAGAAGGTAATGGCCCTTAAATTTTCTTTCTAGAGGAATTCCATAGTCTGTCCTACTCTTGACTGTTCCTTGAGAGTTTTGGACTGCCAGATGTGCATAGGGTTTACCATGTGTCATTTGAAGGAAAAAAACACACCTCTGATTGTACAAATATGGAGATAGGAGGAAGTTCCTTAGTAGGGCAATATCAGTATGTGAGCATTGCCCTGTTATTTTTATTTATTGTCAGTTGTGAGCATGACCTGTTCTGATGTTACTCACATCTCTGCTTGTTAACAAGGCACACTGCACATTTTACAAGTAGGAAAAGCATTAGGTGGTTTCCTCATTCTAAACATCTTGACACTGTACAACAAAATCAAGTGCCATTATAATCCATCCTGAGTTCTTGCTTTTTGAAAAATAGATTATCTATTTTTTTAGCTCAGAAACAGTTGCAACTCTGAATACACAGAAATGTGATTCTGTGTGTGATTCTTAGGAAAATGATGTGCAAAGTATGCTACAGCCAAAATTGAGAGATTGTCCCAAAAGGGAAGCCTAGAATGCTACTTTCAAGCATCTCACTACTGGCAAATACCAAATAGAGGTAGCTATTACAGTGTTTTTCTCAAAACCCATTGTGTGGGCAAAGATCAGGTTTTTTTCAGTTTATCTAGCCTTTTTTCATATCTTTTCCTTTAAGGTAGCCTAAGAGGGAATTGGGTAAACTCAGTAGGTCTTAAACACAAGTGCCAGGGCAAGTCCTGTGACTGTAGCTACAAATAAATTCTGTAAATAACAAAATAAGAAGGAAAGTTCTTTACTGACTGCTGCAATTAAAGGTTTTCTCAAGTTTTCTGCAGCAGCTCCCCTTGTCATGTCACATCAGGCCTGGTGGTGCTGATGTCCCAGACTGTGCCCCTCTGGCAAATCCACAGGGCTGATTTTGCTCCACGTTCTTTCACTACACTCCATGTTTTACTCTACTATATGTAATTTGCACTACAGAAGCATCCAAAAGGGCCCGTTTGGCTAAAGTAGCGTGTACTGCTTTTTCTTGTGCTAACTGGTAGAAATAAGATTGTATCTTTCCAAAGAAAGCTAACTGGGTAACAGAGGTGTAACTGGAACCTTAATCTGGCTCATTGCATATAGTGAGGGAGAGAAAAATTTGAACGGAAGCACATGTGAAACAAGGCATGGGGAGGAAGAAGGAGGGAATGTTTTACATCATTGGCCTGAGCCTTCGGGCCCTGGATCTACAGTATCAGTTGAAGTTGCTCTGGAGAAAGATTCTGCTTGGAGAAATAGGTTGTGAATGGCAGAAAATACTGCTTGATTTTCATTATCTGTAACTTTCAGGAATGGGATTTGGAGACAGAACAAGCACATTCTGTGGCACACCGGAATTTCTGGCTCCAGAGGTGCTGACAGAAACCTCCTATACAAGAGCTGTAGACTGGTGGGGTCTTGGTGTTCTTATCTATGAGATGCTGGTGGGTGAGGTAAGTTCTAATAAGGTACAGTGGAGTCATAAAAAACAATGTTTAAAGGTTACAAACCTCAAGATAGCAGCCTGTTAACATTTCATATGCCCTACCTGCCACAGTATCAGTATTCATTATACAGCATTTACAGTGAGCATCTTAATGTCAGTCATAAGAAAAGGAAGTGTGAAATACTGAGCAGCTACTCACCTGATACTGGCTGCTGTAACACTAGAGAATTTGGCAAGTCATGTCTGGAACTTGAATTATCAGAAATTGTAGAAGCCAACAGGTTGTAACAGATTTTTGCTTTACTCTATTTTTATTTACATCATTATGTCTTAAATCAAATTCCAGTAATAGCATATTAATATCAGTGTCTCTGAGTAGAGTACAGTACAGTACATCTGTACGTGTTTGGGGGAGCTACATTTCTAGGACACATCTGTTACCAAATCTGGATGTGTAAAGCAATAGCAATCTTCTGCTTTCAAATGCTTTTGGGGAAAAAATAAACTTCTTAACTGCTGTAGCTTGAACGAAAGTGAACTTTAACACATAAAACTGGATAGCAATGAAAGATTATGCCAAACACACAATAATAGAAAGCCTCAGTTCCATGTAAATGAGCTAAGGTATAAATAAATCACTGCTGAGAAGTTTATTTACCATTGTATATAATGCTCTACCTTCTGGTCCATTTTGTAACAGTATCTCCCAGGTGGCACAGTGATAACACATGCTAAAAACTCATGATTTTGTTCTTTTTTAAAAAAAGATGGTCATTCAACGTACTTTCACTTCCTTTCAGGTGAAAAAGGACAAAAAGCTTGTACAATGTCATCTACATCTGTCAGGCCACTTCAAAACAGTTTGAAAACCCTTGAGCTGCAACATGCTAAAGATTTTACAAAAACGAATTAGTCTTCCCCACACTACTTGTGAATGGCAGCTACCCCAAAGAAGAGCTGATACATAATTTCCATGTACAGCTTGAGTTCAAAGAAGATCCCAGTTTTAGGCGTTTCTACATCTAAAAGCACAATTTTAAAACACAATCCTTCAGTAGGAATTATGGGATAATACCAACTTGCCTTTTCTCTCTTCCTTATTGAAAGCCATGTATCTGTTTCTGGCAAGGAAGACACCATTTCAGGCTGTCTAATTCCACATATTCAGCTGAGTTTATGTTGTTTTCAATTGTGATTTTAAGCCTATTTATAGTGGCTTTTTAATTACTTTCATTATAGTCTCCCTTCCCTGGAGATGATGAAGAAGAGGTGTTTGACAGCATTGTAAATGATGAAGTAAGATATCCACGATTTCTGTCTACAGAAGCCATCTCAATAATGAGACGGGTGAGAACATTTTAATAATTATTACAGTATCTCCCTCTTGTCCTGTTTCCAACAATTACTTTTGTGAGGAACAAAATAGTTTAAGAACCTGCACTTGGTATTGTTTTGACAACTAAATTTCAGATTTGCTTCATTTATGCTGTGCCACGCTGCCTGTCACCAAGTTGTTCTTTTTAAAGTGTAAAAGACACTTAAGGCGCTCTGAACTAAATTTCCTAGTTTGACCTAACTAGAGTAGTTCAGCTCTCTTTTCCTAGCCAAACGCTGCTGCATTGACCTATTTGGTAGATTAGCATTGTCACATGAATATTTTAATTCAAAGGCTTCTAAATCTTTTTGGTATCATTCCAGCTGGGGCAGGGAACACTGTACACATGGCATCTGCAGTCCTATTCTTGGCAAGGAACAGCTTATTTTGGTTATGGCTGTTGTGTTATTCTTTAGTGAGATGTGTCTGCTTATTATAAGAAGGCAGTTGAACCTAAGTTAGCACCTTATCACAGTTGATAGAAAAGGTAGTACTGCAGGTGGTTCCAAAGCCTTTGGAATCAGCCTCTCCACATAAATGTCTGATGCTATCAGTTTAGCACCCAATTCAACAATGTGCTGTAGCACAGTAACTACTGTGACATAACTAAGTAATAGCATATTTGGTAACTTAAAACAATTGCTTAGTCCCAGGGAGACAGCATTTGCCTAGAGGAAGCAAGCAGAATACAGTTTTAAGGCAGTACCTGGAGAAGGTTTTTTTGTTATAAAAATTCATGCCAATATCCACAGGGGACAGGGTGCTGCTACACTGCATCCACAATACACTAGGAACTTAGTACTAGCAATTTACTAATTGGAGCTCTGTGCATGCTCTTTCCATCACAATTTCATTCACAATATATTAGACATTAATTTTTGATGGCTGCATCATGGATATCAGCCCATGCTGCTGCTGGACCCTGCCTGGAACAGGGGCTGCTCACAGCAATACAATTCAGAAGGGGGAGCATTGAACTTCTGGGGGTAATTAGGAAACCCTTTCCTTTGGCTAAATGTATGAAACAGCTTGAACCTTCTCCTGGTAAATCAACTGCTGTGAAGGAGCTGAGCACTGAGACAGGAGGGTCATTAATCCCTTATCTAAGCTGAGCAAGAACCACTAGCTTATGTAAATCTGTACCCTCACCAGCAAAGGGGAACTTTGCACTCTGTGACTTGCCCCAGATCACCTCCAGTACCAAGACATGGCAGCACAGCTCTGCAGGGACAGATGAGTCTTCTCTGGCACTAGCTTAGTTGCTGCTGAAACTGCTGACAAGCTGAAAGAGCAGTGCTAAAAACTAAGCTTTGTCCATTCCTTCAAGGGGCAAGGACTGCCCACAGGTCAGGCAGTATGACTTTCACTGTCCACCTTATGTTGGTGTGGGCTCTTACACAGTAACACTCATCCTCCCTCCTTCCTTTCCTCCCCCTGAATTTCTCCACTGAAACGCTGCATGTTTTGTCAGCTGCTACGAAGAAATCCAGAGCGGCGTCTTGGAGCAGGAGAGAAAGATGCTGAGGATGTGAAAAAGCATCACTTTTTCAGGGTGAGTACAGACTAGTATTATTTCTAAGGACACAAAGGAGTAGAGATGGGACACTAAACATCAGTTAATTTATTTTACAGCAAATTGATTGGCATGCTTTACTGGCTAAGAAAGTCAAGCCTCCTTTCGTACCTACCATTAGAGGAAGAGAAGACGTTAGTAATTTTGATGATGAATTTACCTCTGAAGCACCTATCCTCACTCCACCTAGAGAACCAAGGATACTTTCAGAAGAAGAGCAGGAAATGTTCAGAGATTTTGATTACATTGCTGATTGGTGTTAACTTCCACACACTGTGAAGTCCCAGCTGACTGGCTCACAAGAATGCCTCTCTGAAGAATACTGACCCTTCAATTGCTTTCTGTGCCACCTGCAGCTTCTGGGTTTTTTTAAATCACATGAAGATCCTTTCAAGTACTGTTTTAGCACTCTTTTGAAGAGTGGCCTCTTTGTATATTGTTTTTTATCTGAGCACTGGAAAGCAGGTCTATGGCGTTCCTAAGCTGAGTTGATGAACCCAGGCTGTGCTGAACTTCCTGCACATGGGCGCACGTGGATCTGTACAGTTTCTCTCACTCTTCCACAGCAGATAATACCGCTTTTAAAGTATCTGCCTTAAGTGGGAAAAGCAGACTTTGAGCTAGGTAATCTCCACTCAGCCACACTGAAGTAAGTTGGGATACCGGTGGCACACAGAACCTGGTTCTAGTCGGAGAAGGCAAATGATTTCAGCTAAATATTGTGCAGTCTTTAAAACTACACATTTTTATGTACACCTTCATCTTGCGTTCTTAAAATAACGGTATTGAGAACGGATATGCCTTGTTTTGTAAATTTTCTATGATATTTATTAGGAAAAATGTTAAACACCTTGCCTTTGACATAACAACTGTGTAAGTGCTTCCATTGCAAAGAAAAACCCAGAAAAATCCGGAGAGTTTACCAAAGTCACTTGCCAAACAGTTTTGCCTTCAAGCTCCTTAAGCACAGCTTAAGGCCCTGGTTGGGATGAGGAATGTAAGGAGAACACTGCTCAGTGTAACCCCAGAGCAGAGCAGCTGCAAGGCCCAGGCCCGGCCCCTTCCATACTCACCTCGAGCCTTTCCCGCACCCCGAGGGGGCAGAGAAGTTCCCAGTCCGTATCTAACACCCTCCATTCTCCTGTCTGCTGTACAGTATCATATCACTTAGGAAAAGTAAACATTTTCAATGTATACATGCTGTGGACATGTATATTTGGAAGTTGTAATGTATTCTTACCTCCAGGCAAGTAATTTAATTGTACCACTTCACCGATGTTGCGTAGTGGCCAAGTGAACAAAACAAATGTATCCATGTAGGCCACTGAGCTCCAGCCCCTGGATTGGCAGTTACTGAGGGTAAAAAGCAATATGTTGTAATAGAATGTATAAATATTTTTGATAGAAACAGTGTATATTTTATAAACCCCTTAACACTAAAAGCTGTACCTCAAAAGTTGAAAAGTAATTTAGACCAGACACTGTGTGTATTTGTAAACCAGGACCTATTTTTGGCATCTGTTGTTCTGTGAGCAAACATTGACTCTTGGAAAATAAATTTCCCACGTGGTCCTTACCTGTAGCACTATTCAGCACTATAACCTCACAGGTTCATCCTGGCCAGGGTTTGCTGTTTATGGGCTAAGGCAGCGAGCATCGCACTCAAATGAATTAAAAACTGGTAATTTTATTAATTCAAAGAAGAAACACAAACCACTGGAGTATGCAATGCTAAGGTGGTGGTTGAAAATCAAGATGCTGGACAGACCTGCGGGGTTAGGCAGAGAAGAGGCTTAAAGCAGAAAAAAATAATTGTTACTAGGTCTAAATCAGGCCAGTCCCCCACAGGAATGGGGCAGGCACCTTCCTCACTGCTGCAAATCACGTTGGAAAGAGTGAGTCAACTCCTCAGCATTCCTTGTTTCCAGGTTCTAGATTGACTAGAAACAAATTATGTTCCTGTATCTAGCTGAAACCAATACTTTTGAGGTACAGTCAGCTCATCCATTTTGGTTCCCAAATATATATATACACAAGCATCTCACAGGGTGCTTAATGCTTATGAAAGTATCCTCAAACATACCTTTTTGTAACTACATCTTGTACAGAAATCTTTTTTTAATCTAAGCAAATCACTAAAAAAAAAAAAAATAGAAAAAATTAGAGGGCAGGGTATGTTCACCCAGTTAAGCTGAAAAAAGCACTAATTTTATCTCTGTAGTTTTTTAAATATTTTTAGGCAGATTAAGATTTAAACCCTAGATTGTAAATATATTTTGCTATACTTTATCTGTATGTGGCTGCTCAAGCACTTTGTAAGGAAATTAGGATATTTTAGAATGGTACACTATGCATTAAATGAAATGTGCCTTTAACAAATGTCATTCTAAGTGTTTTGCAGTCATTAATATCACAAATTAAAGGTCTAAATAGAGTAATTTGTAAATTGTGTCGCAAACATGATTTTGCTGTTTCTTGAAGGCTGGTCAAGTCTTCCCCACAGGTAACTTCGGAAAAGATCTTACTGTCAGGAGGGGACCCAGTCTCTTGGTGGCAGGTCAGTAGGCTTCCATATTTTTTTTTTAAAAAAGAACATTAGAAACTGCCTCTGAGCAGTCTCTAGCTTGGAGCAGTCCCAACAGGAGCAGAGTCTTGTCAGCTGTCAGCTGGAGTTTGGTTTGCCTGGCTCAGCATTCTCCCTCCCAGGCTGCCCCTGAGGGCTGGGGGAGACAACTCAGCCCCGCTCCTGGGTTTGTCTTCATCACAGTCTCTTTCCTACCCACCATTCCTTAGCAAGCTGTGTGACCAAACCACAATCTAACCTACCCACCCCTCACTGAGCTCATTCTTTAGACAGTCTAGAGGATGAAGCTTTCTTCTGAGTGCATTTAGAACAGAACTCTTTAAGAGCCAGATGGAATTTTACACAGCCATTTTGCCCAGAGACGGCCGCTTCACTTCATACTTGGCTAAACAATCCAGAGAGGACTGGCTCCAGTGTTTCACAGATCTGAACTGCCCTTGAATTACCGCTGGAGATGTTCCCCACACGCTGGAGCGTGGGGCACCATGTCCTGCCTTGTCCCGGGCTGGCTGCTGGGCACCCCCTGGGGCCCACCCCAGCCTGAGCGCAGCCGGTGCCGCCCCGGGCCCTGCCCCGGGCCCAGCTGGCACAGGCAGGCCGGGAGTACCACGGCTCAGAGCTGCCTAAAAATTAATTCACACCTAGGCCATGTTTTTTCCTGGTGTGCTTCACATTAACTAGTATACTGCAGCCAGTAGTAAGAGGCCTTCAGAATATGCCTGCCCCTTCAAGCAGATTCCTAGTTCTGCCTCTTGTGATACACAGTTACTCCCACACCCTGGGAGATACAGGAACTGCTTAAGGAATTGCAGGGTTAAGGCAGGATTGCACTTCCCTGCCTCCATCTGCCACCCTTCAGAGCTTTGCACAGATGTATTTAAATTCCTCTCTAGGCAATCTTTGCTGTATGCAACAATTTCAACTGCACTCACCCGTCACATGTCAAGTGCCTATGCCTAATGCCTGAAAGGATTTAAGATGAGCATTACAGGCAATGTACATTTCAGTCACTTTTAACCTTCATGAAGTGGATTTAATCCACAGATCTATGCTGGAAAGCAACACTTGGAGTAAAAGCAATTTCCACTTTTGCATTGCCAAGCTGTAGCAATGCATCAATGGTCAGGCCCAGCCCATTCAAAGCATCCCACCTTCACTCACAGAGGATGCAAGCAGAACAGCTCAGACCAAGACCAGAATGCCCAGATAACAGAAAATGTTGCAACAAAGTCAAAGGCAATACACCAGACAATGAACACTGCCCTACCAACGACTGAGTATACTCCTAACACCGGCACCAGAAGCTTTTATGGCTGCAACCAACAGCTCCTGTAGTGTAACAGGACTGTATAACCTACAAAAAAGAATGTTCTGTTTTCGTGTTTCCAGTATTTACTGGCAGAACAGGATTAAAGCTCAACTAGCAAACAAGCAGTATGGGCTACTGGCAATTAGTGCGTGCTATTAGCACTGGACACAGCCTTCCCAGCTCTGGCTGCCTAAGGACCAGATGTGCAGCAAGCTGACGCCTCAGCTGTTACTTGTGTAGCTAAACTTCATTTGCACCTGTGATACAAAATCTCGGGCACCACAAGACTCCCAGTTAACTGGGACATTTGTTGCTTCCTAGACAAAGGGACACTGTCAGAAGGCAATCAATCAGCGCTCAAAGCTCTTAGTCTGGGCAGGGCTGAACAACTTCAGGCCTTCACTCAGCACCTGGCCTATCAGCTGAAGCAGCAAGTGCTCACTTAGAACATAACCACAGGCCATCCAGACTGGGCTGGCAGGTCTGAAATTTAACAAACTTATACTATAAATAGTTTTTACTTTTCTTTGTACAGTAGTAAGCATCATGAAGTTACCAGGAATTCAATTAGAGTCCTCATGCTTCTCAGTAGCTGCTTTGTCATTACCTCAAATTCATGGCAGAAAAGCAGAGACAGTGAGAACAGGGAGACTGTGCCAAGGATGAGATTAATCCTTTTGCAACCAGTTTGGAAATATTCTACAGCAGTTGAGCAAAACTTGGAATGGCTTTTCAGCAACTGTTTATACTCTGGGTGCAAGCACCCACACTACAGCTCCCTACAACCACCAGAGCACTCTAGAAATCAGAAGTTGTCCATAAAGTGAGCATTCAAGCAGCCTTGTGACCAAGTCCACAAGTATGAAGCTCACTCCACCATTCCATGGACTGCATTCCAGTTCTCAGCATGTACAACAGTACATGCATGTCACATTGCAGTCATACCACAAGATGGTGTTTTTGGAAAAGTTTATTTGGTAATTACACAATATTTTAAATTCTCCAAAATACATCTTACTAGATCCCTACAAAAGAAATCTAAATAAGTACAACAGTATCAAATTAAATTTGTTGCAACAGATATTAAATATTTACTTCCACTGATATATACATACAAAATGCCACACAATAAGCTTGTTTACCCTTGGAATGTATGCTGCCTTCCAGCAGTTATGCTCCGTCTCCATATCCTCCAGTTCCACAACACGAAGACCCAATATTAACACTTTGTACATCTTTTATTATAGGCAAAAATAAAGAGTTTGTTTTTGTTGGTTTTTTGAGGGGGGGTTAACAGAAATTAACCCTCTATAATCTCACAGCTGTGGTAGCTTGTCTACTGGGGTATCAAACTTGAAGTCTGCTGGGAAAAGATCTGGAGCTCGAGGATAGATCAGCCTGTATGACTGTCTAATTGTAACATCAGCCACACCAGCAATATCACCAATTTCTACAACAAAAAGCAGAGAAGTGGTTAGTTCTTATTTTTGCCATTTGTATTCAAGAAACCAGCAAGCATAACTTGTCAAGATCCCCTGGACACTTGCTTCACTTGCAACTCCCCAAAAAGCCTGCTAGAATTGGTTTTAACTGCAGTGACTAGTATTTTGGATACGTAAGTCTATCTTATGTGCCACAGTTCAGCTTAACCTATAAATTGTGGAATAACAAACGTCAAACTGGATGAGGACTAAGAGCATAAAAGTGATTAGAAACATTTACTACACATGACCACCAATATTTTAACAAATCATCAACTTCCGGATTTTCGATTTTATGCTTTGATTAAATATAAGCAAAAACAAGCAAAAAACTGAGTCACAGACAAAAACTGGTACCTTCAGTTAAGCATTAAATACATTTACTTTAAAATGCACCAAGAAATAAAGCAGGGGCACACAGCACTGTCTAACAAGCTGAGGGAACACTTGTTTGAGCTGCACAGAAACCTAAATTTATTCAAGAGTTAGTTAAGTCAGGAATTGAAACCTTAAACTGCATGAGAGCCTTTAGCAATGTCTGAAAACCCTGGAGCACAAGAAACCCTGTGGAGTCATGGTGTCCATGGCAAGCAGCTGTATTTTAATTATCACTCTTAAGAGATCAAATCCAGTGGCTCACAACCAGCAAGGATGAAGGTACTGAACTTCCTGGCCTCCAGATCACTCACAGGCCCAGGAAAGTGCCAACAGGATGGAAGCTCCAGGGACATAAGCGGTTACAAAAGCAGAACAAAACACCACAACCTGACAGATAAATGCTATTCTTTATCCAAAGGGAATGCTCCATTAAAAAATTGCTACATTTTCAACGTTTCTGATCTGGACAACTCAGTGGAGCACTTGCATCCATTTCTCACATCAAGTTCCACCCCCTGAAGCCTAAGCAAACTTCTTTCCCCAGACATTGCTGCCCTGTAGCTTCATTCCCTTGAGCCCCTGGGGCTGATCCATGCTGCCCTGCAGCTCAAGAGCCCTGGACCCCTTACTGGCTCTCCACAGGCAGTGTAGGATGGCAAGGTTTGCTTAGTAGGGTTACCAGCAGGTCCACAGCAGACCTTTCCATCTTTACCAGGCTCACAGTAAGTCAAGGGCCATGTGCTAATGCAGATGATTGTCTGACTGCAGGAATGATTAAAGATTCAGTGTAATCCAAAGCCCAAGTGCTCCCTGCAACTGCCACCAAGCTCCTGTTTGGAATATTTTAGAGGAGCAAAATGGATACACGAACATATTAGCATAGGTGAATTTAAATTATTATGCTCATTTGAATGCACCGGTCCATTGCATTCAAGAATCCAAATCCTAAATACCAAAAGAAAATGAACTCAGTTTACACTGAGTGTAGCCAATTACTCCATGTTCATTCTGGAGACTGGGAGATCCTGGTTTGGTCCTTGCTGTATGCTGTTAGAATGGAGCTTATCACTGTTTGCACAGACCTCAATCCAAGTTTTACAGCAATACTGAAGTTTCTTTCAAGGAGGAAGACATGGCAAACTAAAAACAAACCAAAACATACCAAAAAAAGTCAAGTTTTACCTTTTTGTGTCCTTTTCTCTGAAGAAGCCTGTGACGCCATGTAAATAGCTGCAGCTGCTACAGAGATAGGGCTTCTCCCAGGAACCAAGTCTAATTCCACAGCTTTACGGGCAATATGTGTTGCTGCCATTTGTACTTGTTTGGGAAGACCCAAATTAGAACAGAATCGTGACATGAAGTCGCCAGTTGTAATCAAATCAACACTGGTTTCCAGAGCTTTCAAGATAAGTTTAAAACACCGGCCTATTTCTTTCTTTGAAATCCTGGACACTGCACATATTTCTGAAAAAAAGAGTATAAAATTAAATCTTAGGCTTCACAGCATTTGCTCCTCCCAAAATAATCAAACTTGATTCTCATTATATTAAGCCTCACAAAGAGAGCCAATGTCCTGAAAGCCGCCATCACTTAATAAACTCCAACCATTAGTGAAAATTCAGTCAGTGCACATTTATCATAAGATGCTAATTAATACAGCTATTATTAGTAATAGTATGGGATATTTGGTACTCAGTGATAGAGAATTGCACCTCTGTCAGGGAAAAGCTGCACAAATTTACTACAAAACTGCTGGTTCAAATTCAGTTAAATTCAGTTACAACAGTCTCCACCATCCTCCAATAAAAGCAATGCCTTTTAAGTTTCAACACCCAAAATAACTTTCAAATGCCAAAATCCCATGCCCTAGAGCCTACTCCACAAATATAACAAATTCCCACAGACCCTTCTACCCTTCCCTCAAAGGTGAGCTACAGCTGAGAACAATTTGACAAAGTCCAGGAATAAGAAAACCAACCTCCTACAGTGACAGTAACTAAACCTTTTCTGCATAGCAAAATTGAATCTGTATCACTGAAAACTTACCTTTAAATGTTCTTGGAACACCCTCTTGCCTACAGGCTATGTAGAGACAAGCAGAAGCAATAGCATCATTACTTCTCCCCTTCAGGCTCTTTTGCTCATACACTTGCTTGAATAAATTATTTGTTCGATCCTTCAATGCAAGAAGATGAAATTTAATTAACTCTAGGCCATTTAATTAGCAGCAATATCAAAAATTCATGTGCTCATTATATTATGCTAACTAAGTCAATGCCAGAACAATTTAAGGAAGGAAGACATGAACTTACAACTATATTTCTAGGGAGGTTGATTCTGTCTGCCATGTTTGTAATTTCTTTAAAAGCATTCATCATCGCACGATCAGAGCTGCTCATAGTTCTGCGATTTTGGTACTTTGAATTCCCAAATTCATCAAAACTTGCTGCACCTGTGCCCTAAAAAGAAAAATTTGTATCATCAATAATACAAGCAACTAAGCAACTTCCTCCTCACTTCAAAAGCAAACATCTTCCAGCTTTATACATTTTAATTCAAGGCATCAGTTCCAACAGTTGTGCAAATAAACAACACTGAAAGTAACTCATTCAATCAAGCATTGTTCCACATAAGTTCTACACTTTGCACCTCAAATCGTGAATTGCATCCCAGAGACCATGGATTACACAGGGCTTTTTATTCCCTTACATAACAGTAGTTACAGAGTCAAAAAGAGAAAGATTATTATAGCCAATGTGTACATCTCAATACTCCTATCACCAGTGCTGAAGTCCAGGATGATATTCTGTGCAACTCTGGTGTGTCCTTTAGGCCGCATCTGTGGCAGTCAGGTGAGTCAGAAAAAACAAAAAATTTTATGGTCAGCTGGAGACCAGTTGTTACAATGATAACCATCTTAGTGAAGGCATGGGCAAAGAGAACACACAAACCAATGAGCCAGTCAAACCCAACTTGATACAGTGCCTGTTAGAGGCTGCCAGCCTCAATCAGAAAATGTAAATATCCATTTATTTTGACTTCATGGGAAAATCATTGGCCTCTTAAAAGAAAGCTTGAGGTCTTCAGAGAATTAAGAGCCCCACACTGAAGGTGGCAACTTCAAAACAAGCTTCCAAGATACAATTTTGCTTGCAATTTGTTAGTGCAAATTGCATGCTTCCTATTAAATAGGCAAATTTGTCCAGCCAAGAGGGTCTAAAATGTTTACGGCTTTCAATGTGCCAGCAGTCCAAAACAAGTCTTAACCAAATAATGCCATGTCAGATTAGTGATAGCTGATAATGACATGTCCTGTAGGAGAAGAGCAATTTATATTGTCTACATATGTGTTCACTCCCACAATATGCAAGGGGCTCCAAATTCTTTCAGGTGGAAACCACTTCTTCACAATTCCATCATGTGTAGAAACATGGATTTCCTGAACCTGCAAGCATTTATTCCTTGCTGGTACCTTCAAACAATTTACGTGAGGTGGGGCATCCAACTTTCACTATAGACAGATTTGGCCATTTAAACAAGCCACTGCAGACACCAGCACCACACTGTCATTTTGCCAAAACCAGTAAACATAAAGCAGGTCTTGATCTGTGACTGACTGACAATCTGGTTAAGCACTTGCACACAGAGTTCTCAAAGTGAATACCCAGCAATGGATCAAGATGTCCAGGCTATATGAAGTGGGGTAAAGACAGAGTGAACAAAACATAAAATGTCCTGGCATCACCTTTTCCTTCTCAGCTGCCCAGTTTCTTCATTCCTGACCCATGTTCTTGGGAATTGCCATTCTATTTTTACACAGACTATAACTATCATCTCTGAGGTGCACTTCTGCATTTAACACATTTTCTGACAGTAGAAGCACTCGCTCTGGACCATTCACTAACACTGTTCCCCTTCCCATGGCCAAGGCCTCAATGACACCCCACTTCCAGCAGCCCCAGTGGATCCCTCCCTGCTGAGACACCATCTGTGGTGCTCACACACCTTGACTCACTGTGGCAACTGAGGACTTCTGCACAGAACCCTCCTCACAAGTCTCCCCAGCTCCTTCAACAGGTCTCTACAACAGATTCCAGAACCCTTTCTGGCTTTTTCCTACTACTCCAAACATCCTTTAATACAAAATAAGCACCCAGATGTAATCCTGCCACCAACACAATGGAGGGCTACTCCAAAGACAAACCTACGTCCTTGGCCGGATGATCAACTATTCAAAGTTCCCAGTAAGATGAAAAGCTAAACAAAGAGCAAGAATAAAGTACAACAGACTTCAGGCCACAAGGAGCAATACTAGGCCTTCCATTCAAAAATTATGCCAGAACTTCCCTTGGCCCAAAGTATACAGAAGTCTCAGGTCAAAAGATTCCTTGCTGGCATTCAGTCATACCCCTGTACCCTGCAGTATGTTACATTTTGTTTATCATGGCCTCATAGACCAGTGTTATGCACAAATGCTTACATGGAACTGCATGACCTCAAACTCTTGTAGATGCCAGAAGAGTGAGCACAAACAACAGCAAGTCCCCAGGTCCCTGTCTAGTCAGGCTTCATATCAGAGATTAATCTACCAGGAAATACTGATCTGTCCTGGAGCCAGCAAGGATTCCTGTTCATCACAGGGATTTTCCCTGGTATGCTGGTTAAGGAGAACAAAAAAAAAAAAAAAAAAAAATTAAAAACCACATCTATTAGGTGCTGTGAAGTGGAACTAGACAAGGATTTTACCCTGCTGATGTGAGCCCTCTTCAAGAGTCATGCCCAATATACAACTCACAACTATAAAAAGGGTGGAAGACTCTCTTCCACCTCAAGTGCTTACATAAACCACAGAAATTCTCCCTGCATTTCAGCCCTTGACAACCATGTTAAGAGTTCCTTTCCCTTCATGGAAAAAGACAGAAGCCATAGTTTTAATTGAAATGAAACTGACTTTATGAATCATGTGGTTCGCTGTTGTGGCCTTTGAGTCAGTTCTACCTGTTTGGCTTTTAAACAGAACAGAAACCTCATGGACATAATCCTGGAAACACCCTTCAACGTAACTAGAGTGAAAAAATGCAGCCAAGTAAACAGTGACAATCTCTGAAGGGGCTCAGTGGAGCTCAGACTTAAGAGTGCTGGCATTCAACAGCTTTGTACCCCAGTATTTCTCTACAGCAGCAAAAAGTAAAGTATGACCAGTATCATCCACATCACTGATTTGTGGTTAACCACAGCACCAAGGCATGCCCCCAAACCCAGCAGTCTTCTTGCCCAGTACAACTAGCTCATATGGATCAGTCTGATGGATTCTTTCTGCTTTTTCAATCATCAGCCTCTGATACCGTCTCATTGCTTATCAATACAGCACTTCCAGATTCAGGCCACACAGTTTAACAAAAGCCAGCTTTCTTTCAGAGATATCTGATCAAAGGATAGGTATTGTATGCCAAGAGATTGCATTAGATCTTTGTTCAACCAATATAAAGTTTCTTGGAATTGCAGTTACTACAAAAAAAAACAAATCAATTAACTAGCAAAGGTGACAAAAGATATCTTCCACAAGATAGGAAACAAAACTAACAGTTTGCTTTTAGATTCCTAGAAGAGAGTTCCCTGTATCAAAACAAAACTAAAAGCTGCTTGTTGAGTTATTGTCTTTAATTTTATGTTAGAATTTTAGAAATAACTATATAATGTTCTGGCAATCAAGTCACAATGTGACACCTCACCATGCCTCCAACTAATCTGCATTGTAATCAGATCAACTGCAGCACACAGTATCTCATTTCAGAGTTCCAGTTCTGTACCAGTATCCTGAAGACCTGCCTATGGAATTCAAACCACTTCCACCACCGCCAACTATGCTATTCACCCTCCTCTTCACAGGCAAATTAATCTTTCTTGCAGCGCAGGCTGCTGCCTCAGACAGATGGGTTCCTTAAGCATTAAAACCAATTAGGAATTAATCCCTCTGCACAGGCAGAGCAGCTAACACATACAGACAACACATCCCTGCAGGAAGGGGCCCCATAGCACCACCTCCTGCCTCCCCAGAGGAAAGAGACAAACCATTTTGAGAAGCAGAACTGACCCTCTTCCTCTACTCTTACAAAGCAATACTGTTGTAACTGGCCGAGACTCTATTTCCACCTCCATCCCCAGGAATCTACAACAGAACTTTCTCTTCTCTTTTGGATTTCCCACAATACAGGTTGTGTTTTAGGGGTTTTTCTGGTGGGGGTGTTTCTGCAAGGGTGTGGAGGAGGTCAGCTGTAAAGATTTTATTATCTGCAGTCCTACCTCAAGCAGAAAGAGCCCTGGTCCTGTCCCTATGAAAGGTTAAAGCCATCTCTGGCACACAAATATGGGTTCCACTCCAGGCCATTCTAAAATCTGCTGTTAACTGGGAAGATAATAATCTTAACTTGCTTCATTCTCTGGAATTCACAACGGTTGTTCTGTACTCTGTCAGGTACTACGTACCCTCTTCAAGACCACACCAATTTCACCCTTGCTCAACCACTGTATCTACTGTTCAACCACTGTGTCTATCTAGGTCAATCCACATCCTAACCTACTGCCAGCAGGGACTTAGATGACTGCTTGAGAAATGTAATACTTCCTTGCTGCAAACTTCATGCCCTTTCTGCACTGACAACAGATTTCTTCAGCATCTTCTGATAAAAGTCATTTACTCCCTTCCAAACGACTGAAAAAAAAGCAGCCCCTAATACAGAGCTCACATCAAGGAACTGACAACACAGAGCTCCTGCTTACCAGCAAGACAAACACAGGAACTCCTGTGCAGAAAACATCCTGGTTTGTTAAAGGGACTCTCAATCTCCCATAGAAAATAATGCACCTCTTCTATAATTCCTCCCTGTGCAAATAAAGTGTCCACAGCCGGACTGACCGCCCCCTCTACAAACCCAAACACAACCCTGGCAGCTCCAGCACTTTTTACTTGGTTCTCATAGGTTAAATGAGACTCTAAAACTAAACCACACTAACCACACTACAACTCTCATCCTGTCTTTATGGAATGGCACTCTTTGCTACAGCAAGTTTGCTCCTGCCTATTCCGGGATGTTCTGGTTCACAGCAAAACTTTCATTAGTTGAATGTCCAGCTCTGAAAGGTGTAGTTTTCATGGGCAAACAAACTTTTCATAGAGGTTTGTGTGTGTCTTTAATTGTCTCACTAAGGTTGCTATCCCTCTTTATTCTGAACTAGGATCTAAACCTTCAGAGGGAAGGAGGTTAACAGCACAAGTCACTGATCACCTGGACACAAAATCTATTCTTAGCTGAAATGTCTTTTGTCTTTTCCAACACACAGGTTCTAAAGGAGTTCAGGTCATTCTACTGACTGAATCCAGCTGAGCTCCCAGAAACAAACCCTGTATTTATTTACACAGCCCAGAGTGAGAAACAATGTGAACCTGAAGCAAACAGCCCATTTCTCCATCTGATCTTTATCACAGCTGACCAAATCAGCAACAGAAGTCCAAGCCCTCTGAACTACAATCTTTCTGATCCTATATAGGTGGTATTAGAATTCCTGTGACTTCTACAACACCGCTTTACAGAGCAATGTCAATGTTTTAATGAAACAGTGCAGAAATCTGTCTGAATGTACTCCAAAAGCCACGTATAATCCTAAAAAACTGATAGGCAGCAATGCTTGGAATTGTCCAAAACATAATCATCTACTTGGACAATTCCTCAAACAGAAGATTTCTTTTTCACTAATGGTGAAAATTAGCTGCCCATCAGTATTCACTTGTTGACTTCCTCACTTTGAAGAATTCTTGGATAAAAAGTATGCTGCACGCTGCCCTATACAAACATATTTAGGCACTTCATCCTAGGAACATCACCGGGACAAAAACTTCTGAGAAAACAGAAAATCAGCAAAATGTTTTTAATCAGCAACTGCACCCCTTTTCATTAAACATTCAGGAAATCCACAAAAAATAATTTGGATCTTGCAGTAAAAAATGAAGAAGAAAGTACAATTAAAACTTACCTAGGTCACTACTTCATTAAATGGAATGCATTTGTGTGACTAGTCCTGCTTGCTCTCAGGAAAAATAGCAGGATATGATAGCACCACAAAATTTCAACCCAAGTATAGACTGAATACTTTCCTTTAGGGCACTCACACCATGAGAGAATTTTACATTTAGTGCTTCAACATTAATTGAAAGAACATGTACAATGTGAGATCTGCAGGTCTCCAATATGAATCTGATACAAATATTACTACCAAAAAAAAAATGGCAGCACTAGCTATCGAGATCTCAACATTAATTTCAGACTTTGACTTGCCAAGTCAAAGTATACTTCTTTTAAAATTGCAACATCAGCTTTCCTATTTATAGCAACATATCAAAGGGTAGCAAGTAACCCCACAGCACTGCAAACGTTTTGGGTTTTTTTTTTTTGCAAAGGTTGGCCCTTTCCTTCATCCCCAGGAAAGGGCAACATTTTATACACTGTTGAAACATGCAACTTTGGTTCAGGTGAAAATCTGTTCAAAAATACATATATTATATAGTTTCTCCACGGACATACAATCTGGTACTTGAAATGAAAAAATTCAGCAAAATTTCCTATTTCCAGTGTTACCTTGCCAATCATTGTACTCAAGTCACCATCACTGAGCAAAGGATTCTGGGTATCCCCAACTCGAGATGGGTCTTTGGTTGCTTTGTCATTGCTGAACGTTCTCCACTCCGACCCCACGTCTATGACCCGGTCACCTGAGAACACAAGGCAACACAAAGTCTGCATTGATACAGTGCTTAATAATATTGCACGAAAACATTAAGCCAGGCATCTGAGCTCTGCCCTGGGAGGAGGCAGTCTGCTGGCATTCCCAAACACAACTGGCAGGACAACAAACCAGAATGTTCAGGATCTACAAAGGGAAAAATAAGTGCAGTTAGAGCTGTACAGAAGACATAAATAACTAAAGAAACGCATCCAGAAACCAGGAACTATCACCTTTATGGATAATCCATTAAGAACATCATGGCATTTCCAATACATAAAAAGAATCAAGATCTCGATTTCAAGCTGAAGTCAGGACTGCCTGTGGATTGTTCTCAATGAGTCAGTTGTTGTAACTTAACAAGTTTTATCACACTTGCTATGTGTTAATAATGCACATATGAAGCACCTATCATGCACAATCCCATCAAGCTATAGTAAATTACTTCTCTTGAATCATTTCCAGGTCCTTTGTACTCTCAAACCTTCTAACCAACTATTGATGACATTTCGCAGTTCAATTTTTGTTCTTGAAGACAGTTGTGACCCTGCCCAAATTCATGATGCCTGACAGTATCAACATAAAATATATATACTCAACTGCTTTCTCTTAAACACAATCAACCCTGTTATAACTAGAAGATTTTTCAGTACAGATTCAGAATAAACAGGAAAACCATCACATTTTCTGAACGAAACAACTTTCCTTGCAGTCCTCTCAATTTCACACTCATCTAAACTTTTCCTACAGCAACTTACCAGTTTGAGAAATAATTCTCACCAACATTCTGATTCAGACAAAAGCCCTACAGTAAACACAACAACAGAAACTTGGGTTGGGGGAAGAAACACAAAACACAAACCCCAGCCCCAAACCCAGCACAGTTCATTGTTTTCACACATCTGATAAAAGCTGCATTGCAAAGGTGTTGCCTCCAGAGCAATACTACAGAATTTTTAAGAACACATGTACAAAAGAACACAAAAGGAACACTTTTCTTAGTGTTGTGCAGTAAAGCAGAACACAGGTCAGAAGAAACTTCAGAATAATTGGTACCCTTAGCTAAACCTGAGGAAAAATTCACCATCTTTATCAATGTTTAAGTTTGTGAGAGAAATGTCTGTAAAAAGAAGTAGCATTGACTGCACAGTTTACAATATGGAAGTCTTAGAATGAAATCACAAAGTCTGATTTAACCTGGTGAAAACAGACAGAAAAAAAGCACTCTGCAAACACATGATCTGAAGCTGGAGAAAATGCAGAAGTAATGCAACTGCAGAATTCCCTGGGGAATACAAGGGGACTCTATTCTGACAGAATAACTCAATTTTTAACATCAAATTATGCAAGGAGGATACTTGAAATTGAAAGCTGTGAACCCAAAGGAATTCCTACCACAAAGAAGAATAACTTTAGGTTAAAGGTGTTCTCATCAATATCTGTCAGACCTGCTCATAACTATGGCTCCACCTTTATTTACTGCTCTAATAAAAACCAAGAGGGTGAAGAAAAAAAACAACCACAAAAAGCTACAGGGTTACAGATAGGATAAATCTGTGCTGTCTTTTACTCTTTCTGCTACAAAGGTCAACCCCCACACCCTTGGCAAGCTTGAATTTGCAGACAGTGTGCTCCTCTGACTCCTGGACTCTCTGTAAATATTTGATTCAGTTATGCTCCTTCTATGGCCTAGCAGTAACTTTACTTTTAGACAAACCCCCAATACTGTTTACAGCATCTAAAAAAAGCAAAATGTACTTAAAATTCTGGCATGGTATAAATAGAACACTGAGTACAGAGCAATGATGTAATATTTTTCCACACAAGTGGGAATGACCTAAATGACTCACTCAGGGAGCTGCCTCTTGTGAGTTATGAACCATTCCTGCTCTAACTAAAAAAGTTCTACATCACTGTCTGCTTTGATAAACACATCACAAACTGAAGATTGAGACTACTATGTCAGAGCAAGAAAAGATTAAGTAGAACAAATCACTGAATATAAAGCATTTATCTAATTAAGATGCAAATATCTTTGTTTTGCCAAGAAATCTGCTATTACAGAAAAGCAGTTTTTCTGTATACTGTCAGTATCACTGAAAATATACAGAAATCCTAGGCAGCACATTCCATCTTTCAAAAGCTTTCCATAAAACTGTGACACAAGCTAGAAGTATTAATGAAAATGGAACAAATAAGCCCACAGGTTTCCATAGATGGAAAATATATTCAGCTACAAGCATGATTAGCTGGATTATCCCATTCAACATGAAACTAAAAGAAACAAAATGCAGCATTTATTATCTTTAATTCTTCAATACATAAAAACCACTTTAGAACTATGATGTTAGTACAGATGCAATTAAGCCCCACACTAAGTGGTCAAAGCAAAACTTTAAAATACTAAGTTTAGTCTTGCGAAAAGCAGTGTAAGAAAGCCTTGAAAACTGGTCCTGAATTAAAGGTTAAGTTCTAAACTGAATTTGCTAGGTCATACCCTACCGACTGGCTTTCCTAAACAAGCTGGAATAAGGGCCCAACAGTCCAACAAGAGAGTAAAAAAATCTCCCAATAAGTACACAATACAGTTGTCTCTGCTTTCTCACATTCTAAAACTGCAGCTAGGATAGGAGTGGCCACATATTCACTGGCTACTTCCTTTTGAACAAAAGGGCTTCACTAGATACAGTCACATTATGATACTCCTTTTTGACTTTCCTCTAACAGATGAGTTCACCTCCTCTGAAATACATACAAAAATAACAGTTTATAGAACCAAATCCTTGTGAAATGCATCTCCAGACTGATATCCCAAAGCATCTTTCTGAACAGATTCATTTTTCTCCACTGCTCCATTTCTTTTCATAAACTACTCTTCAAGTATTCAGTTTCTCTTTAAAATACAGTCTAACAGACTAACACAAGGGCTCCAGCACAAGCACATACTGCCAACTTCTCTGGTCAATAACCAAATGCAAGTTACTCATCACCTGAAAAGCTCATTTAGTAAAAAGCAGAAGTGTTATTCAAAATGGAAAACCTCAGGCCAAGCTTACTTTTCTTCACAACTGACACATACAAAGAGCACACGCTACAGAAATGCAAGACCAAACTCAGGTCAGACTCAAAAATTAAAACAATTTTGAGCAGTTTAGTTTTAAGTATCTGCACATCAAAACTTATGTATGTTTACTCCTCACCTAAAAATAAAGTGATATCTCAGAGGAAAATATTTTCAATCTAAAAGTCCTGAGTTTTCATTTACATATTTTCAGAGAAATAATACAAGCTATTTTAATGTTGCACTCCACTTGCAGTAACTGATAAAACATATGTATTTTCTTCTCCTTCTGCATTTTGCATTATCTGTTACAAGAAGACAAGATAGCTTAAAACTGAAGATTTCTAACCAAAACAAGAAATATGATGACATTCATGAGCAATGTAATATTCCATATCCAGTCTTGAAACACTTCTGAGAAGGCATGTTCTTAAGTTCTTTTCAGAGGAGCTCTAATGTTAGCTGCACATTGCATTAAGTTCTGCATATTATTAACTAATATTTTAATTTTAACATAAACACAGTATTAACAGTCGATTTGCAGTCTGAAGTCCCAAAATACCTACTGTTAGTAGAGAATGCTTCATTCTCACAGTTATTTAGGGAAACTGCTGCCATCTAGTGAGCACATATATTTTTAATTAAAAGCATTTTACAATGCCAAATTTAAACATAAATATAAATATGTGTATATATATATAGGATTACACTTAAGCTTCAGTCAGCTCCTTACTAAGCAGAGCAAAGAGGTGCTGTGATAAGCAACAGTGAAAAAATTAAGGAGTAGGCTACAAGCTGGGGAGAATAATGAAGACATGAAACTGCACAGAGCCTGGCTGAACACAGTAGATCAAGCTTCAGCTCTCAAGATTCTCCTACTCCTAAATCACTTCTGCAACCTCCTTCTGGACTTGCTCCAGCAAGTCTCTCTCTTTCTGGTACAGAGAAGCCCAGAGCTAGACACAGTACTCCAGGTGTATCTACTCCACATTCTATTTATTAGCTTACATACAGCCCCATGTGGTAGCACAAAACCTTTTTTCCATTTTTCAGCCTTAGAACTTCTATTAAGGACCAGATTACCACAGAATAAACTCATGGGGATGGAAAAAAAAAAAAATCAATGAACACAATTTTACAGTCACCACTTTTTCTACAAAATTTCCAACCCTTAGTAAGACATTAGTATTCTTTGAAAAAGTTATCTTCTTTTCAATGAATTGCCACCACCACAAGTTTATCATCACAACGAGCAACATCAGTCTATTCACAAGACAGTTAAAATAACTAAAGCAGACTTCAGGTGGCTAAGCAAAACAGAAAAACCACCACAAGCAAACAAAAAAGCCACTGATGATTTTAACTAGTTGCCAGATAACAACAGCATCACACCCGTAGCAAAAGGCAACTATGGATTCAAACAGACAGTACAACACCGCAGGCAAATGACTGCTACAAGAACAAAGGCTTAGCAGCTCCTGCATATCAAAATGATGACAAATCTAAAAGGACTTACAGGCTTCCTAAGCCATCAGCTTGCATAATAATTTGGAAGAAGCAAATGGGAGTAGAAATGCTAATGAACAGGTGGACAAGTCTGGCCAACTGAAGTTACACCTCCCCAAGACTTGAGGCCTTTAAAAGATTAACGGCTCAAATACTTGTGAAGGATGCTCCAAACTACAGAATCTCAATTAAAAATGTGCCTGATCTATTCTACATCGCAGTATTTGAGACTCTTTTTCCATCAGAGGAGTTCAGACTGTTTCCAGCCCTTATTTGCCTGTCAGCCTGGTAAGGAAGCAAGCTGAGAATCCCTCTCTAAATAGCATGATTCAAAATGTTACTGTTACTAGAAAAATCTAGTACTTCACCTAATGGAAGCATTAATGGCCCCCAATACCTTGGGTCGCTAGCCAAAAACCCACTAATTAGAAAGCTTCCTCCATCCTCCAGGAAGTGTCATGCTAAGAGCAGTGCTTATTACCAAGCCTGACAAAGGATGCTAACTTTTATCAGTTTCCACTCTTACAGGCATTACTGCTGAACACCTAGAAGCATCACCCTTTGCCTTTAAAGCTGAAAAAGGTTAGAATTAAAACAGACTATTTGAAATGCTGGCTGAGAAAGGCAAGCAGGTTACTTTAAACAGGAAAATTATGAAGAAAGTATCTCTGAATGGTCATGCAAGAGCCAACTATTCAGAACGTCTTTAAGCATCAGTATCCTTTATAATTAGTTTTCCTCTGAATGCAGAGTCTTTTTCCAAGGACCAACTTTTGTCAGACACTTTTTAGTAGTCTGAACACCAAGCATGTAAAGGCTGCTAACATACATCCATATCTAAAGATTTTTGCCTACTTTTTAAGCAATACTTTGAATAAAGAATTAATATTTTAAAGATTGACAATACTTGCAGAAAGGAATAATATTAAATAATAATAATAATAAATAATAATAAAAATTTTCCCCTATTAATGTAACTGCCCTCTGCTGGATGCAAGTCAGAAGTACTTAAGCACCACCCCTCCCCCCCCACTTACTGGATACTACAAACAGCTGGGAAAAAAAAAAAGATTTCTTTGGTTTTCAGAAAAAACAAGCAGCTATACAGAAGCAAGCAACCTTATTCCTAATAACACATCCTGAGTAACAAACCAGCCAGTTGAGAGGCAATTGTGAAACCCCTTCCTACTTGTTTATTATATTGCCAAGAAAAAAAACCAACCTGTACTATAGTCAAATCTCACCTATTCTTCATAGACCACATTTGAATTTACAATGCACTATTTTTATCTCAAACTTGTCAGAAGTATCAGGCAAACAAATACTCAGACAGATTTTTGTTAACAGACTTTATACTGACAACAATATTTTTCCCTAAAAATCTTCAACTGAACACCCAGGTATACACAGAATATGGCAGAAATGTCTGAATATTGGTCAAAATTTGATTCAATGTTTTAACAAGTTGATATGTGTCCAAAGATCCTCATCAGCTGGAGACGGACTTCTGCTTTTTAAATCAAAGAAGGCTCCCCAAAACACATCCACACAGGAGCACTGTTCCTCTCAGCCACACCTGCCTAGTGAAGTAGAGCTAATTAGTTAATCACTTACTACACACTGAAAATAAATTCCTCACTGCTTAATTTCTGCACACTAAGACAACATTTAATGAAGCTATCTATATAGAAGTTTAAGGAATGTCTTCAAAAGGTATTCCTAACCTGAGGTATTCCTTATACCTGAGATACTACATAGCAGTACATGCCACCAGACTTGCTCTTATCCTTCTCTGAAATTCACATCACCATCTTACAACATCAAGAAAATTCAGTGCTTTGTCTTCCACTTCCACTTTGCTTTCTTCAGCCCCTTCTGGCATATGAGCTGATTCCCAGTCTTTTTTACTGCCTCTAAGGTAGTAAGCAAAATATTTGCCTGTCAAGAAAGAGGATTTACTAGCCTTCTGTTCTTGAACAACATGCTTGTCCCCCACCAACCCTGTCTGGAGAATGAGATACAGTGAATGTTTTAAATGAACACAGGACTAAGCCCTAAGAACTCTGTCCATGAACTCTCTCACCAGCACATGAGCCCTTACTGTAGCACATAGCTTCCAACGACTGGAGAAAAGCAGGAAAAATAAAACACTATTCTTGTCACAACAAATAAACCTGGACAGAGTTGTTAAGTTTCAAATGCATCTAAATCCAGACTAGTATCAAAATTTCAAGGATTATTATAATTTAGGCCTCCAAGTGCCTTTCAAGCAAAAAGCAATTAGCAGAAGGAAAAGTTAACAATTTGGAAATAATCACCATGAAAATACAGAACACAAACTAACCCACAAAAAGTAATAATGAAAAGGCAGATGAGAGGTTTTAGTAGAATGAAGCAGTATTTTGAAACAATAATATTCTCAACACCAGCTTCAGTCATAACATTACAAGATTAAATTTTAATACTGCACAGTAAAACACCAGTTTATTTAGAACACATGGAAAATACTGTGCAAAAAAACCCAGCATACTAGATTTAACTTAAATTTCAATCTTATTGAGATTAAGAATAAAACCTGTAAGTAGAAAACAACTTTGATAAAAAACCTTTCTCAAAAATCCCTTTAAAAACTAGTACTTGCAACATACAGCTCTGCCTAAAATATGGAATCCAACTGATAAAGAGATCAGCTCCTCTGTGTCCTGGCCTCCTGCTCCCCCAAAATTTTCTACTGCTTTACCGTTTCAACTGCACACCTGATAAATGCAAGATCATTTATAATAATACTGATTTAATCTCCTATTCCCAGAAAATTGATTACAAACCTGTAAACTATCTATACACCAGCTATTTTATCCTACAACAGTTTTACATATACAAAGCCTTACAGTCTTTCAATAAATATGCAACTTCAGTACTTTATCATAGCAAGCAAGAAAAACATCAAATGCAAATACTCTTAGTTAAGTCAAAGACTATTAGCTCAATCTACAGCTAAACTGCACATACACACTTAAAAAAAAAAAAAAAAAGTGAACTCATACCAGTATGTACTTTATAGCAGTAAAGCAAGAGCACAAATTCAGCATTTACGATTTACACCAGCAGTGCTCTGCAGACACTAACAATCAACATTTTTAAATAAATCTATAGCATTTCTTTGGCTACACAGTATATTGATTTTTGCGTGAGGGGAGTTAACTGTTCTAAATGATCCCCTTCACTGAAAGACCCCAGTGGCTTCTAGTCCATCCCAAACTATATTTTCAGTGGGCTCTGCTCACATGTGACTGTGACGCATGCAAGCCCTGAAACCAAACTTCTCTATGTAAAAACAGGAAATGAAATCGCTACTCTCTTAAGGGGAACGTGTCTCATGGAAGCTGCCACAAATACAGGAAAGTTGCATTTGGAACACACGAAAGCTAAATTTTGTCTTCACTCCTTTAAAACATCCCTACTTCACAAGCACCTCCAGAAAACAGGCATCAAGGATTGGATCTGGTTTACACCTTCTCTAAATTTCTTATCAGACAAGGTGAGAAAATATTTAGTGCTCACACTTCTCTTTGGTCACTTCAATTACTTAACATCACCCTATTTAATTGGTTTTCCAAATTACCAAGCTAAGGAATTGCTAAAAAGCTGAAGGAATGCAACACAAAATGAGAACATTCAGCACAATGCTGTTAAAACCTTTTGGTGAGAAATGCACAGAATGCTTACCTAAAAAACACTTTTTATCCTACCAGTAATGTAGGCAGTAATCTACACTAAGACAATTGCAAACACTATTATAAACTCAATTCAGAAACAGTTTATACTAATATTCTAATGATCCTGCTTATTGAAACTGCTAACATTCTGAACTAAAGAATTCACCAATGCTATTAATTCAGAAAAAAACAGGATAAACTCTTCAGGAAAATTTCTTGTGACTAGGTAACAGAAGATACATGAATTGAGACTTCTGACAAACTCCAAGTTCCAAAAAATTACATTTATGAAGATAAAGCTTTTCCTCTTCTTCCAATATCAGAACTATCTTAAAAGTTATGAACTGATCAAGATGGGCTTTCCTAAACTTTTGCTCAATATCATGACAGTCATGCAAAGGGCTGAACATGCACCAAACTATTTTTAAGCAGTAACTTAGAAGCTTATGATCATATTTCAGTAGGAAATACGACTGTGGATATTTGAATTTTTAACCATCAAATTTATTCTAATTAATTGACCTTTATCAGAATTAATGCAATTTAAACCTGGCCTTCTTTTTAAAAAAGCAGTTATAAGCCTTCCTTTAGAGGTTTTAAACAGTTTCATAATTTTAAAGTAAACTGGTACTCAAGTTTAAATGTTTTAACATTTACTTTAACAATTTATGTGGAAGTTTGCTTTTGCATAAAAAGACATATTTTAGTTGCTTGGCTAAACTAGTACTACTTTCACCACAAATTCCTTAACTTTCAGCTTTTTATGAAAATTTTTTAAATTCAGCAAGGCAAAACAAAACCAGCACAGTCTAGGAAAGAGGGATATAAACAATTTGAAATATTTAGCACCACACCACTGAATGAATCACACAAACATGCACCCTCAAGAAGGATTTTTTTCACACAATGGCCTAAAACAAATTAACAGAAATCAATGAAGTTTAAAGGATGATCATAATATAAGCTTGGAAAGTTTCCCATGATAAAAGAATAAATACATATAGGTATATGTAAGATGCATAAGGTATATGTAAGATGCTCATCCTAGAAAAGATACATAAAAATGTATATGCAGCAGGCTCTATAGCAACTTCCTCTTTTGCATTCAAACAAAAGACAATGCTTAACAGGCCTTTCATTTTAAATGTCCATTATACTTAAAAATACAGTTTAGTCTATGGAAGCGGCTGCTACACAACCCAAGTAAAAGAGCACCACAAAATTCCAGTGGGAAAACTTAGGATAGCCTTAAAAGCCTCAGGAGAAGTGATTAACATACACACATGCTGGCAACCATATAAAGATAAATCTTTCGGGGCAGAAGACAGCCTTTAGCTACTGGGAAACTGAGGTTGTTTGGGGTTTGGTTTTATGTTAAGTTGATTTTTTTCGTTATAAGCAAGTTATTTCACAGAGAGCTTCTGTAACATCTCTTATACTTTCCTGAATGAAAGAAGTCATGAATGAAGACAGAATATAGGACTAGACAGCACAATACTCTAACTCATATTATAGCACATTTTAAATTTTCAGTCTTTAAAGAGAGTTTGATTATTTTTATAGTGCAATAATTACCAGAAGACAGGCTATTCAGAGCAGTAAGCTTTTAGCAAACAGACAATCACAAAAGAACCTAAGCCCCACACAGAAAAGCAAAAACAAACAAACACCCCATCAAACCTACCACTCACACTTGGACATCAAGAGGGCAGAAACCTACACACACAATTTAGGTTACATGGCAATTTATAAAAATACTAATAATTACTTACCTACTACTAGCCCACACTCAGAACAAATCATATCACCAGCTCTGTAGTCCTCCACTAAAATGGAATCTGGATGATTTGGGCAAGTCACCCTCGGAAGTACATCCAAACTAAGAAACAAATGACAAGTATTCATTACTATTAAACAAGCAGACTGCATATCAAAAGCAAAAGAGTTCCTTGATGATAAGAAAACTTCAGTAATACAGCATTTAAGGATTTAAATTACAGAATATTAACTTGATTACCTGAGCTGCACTTTTTATTTGAATGCTGTAACACTACAATTGGCAATCAAGACTTTAGATCAACTTAAATTCCAATTTTCTTGTAATGTATCTTGTACCAAAATCACTTCAAATCAAAACATTAAAAATCTATGTAACAGACTTGACTAAATGCAGTATAACTCAAACTACTGCTAAATGCAGTTTCGTTTCCCAAGTTAGTGGCAATTTCCTCATTCCAAATGAGCATTTTCACTCCATCTACTAAGAACAATATTATTTACCAGGTTCTTAACTCGGGAAGTAGTGCACATACAACATGTATGCTTGCAAAACTCCCAATTCAAACACTGGTTTATTTTAAAGTATTTGAACAATAAATTCCATTTTAAATTAAGCAATTAATAGCAAAATCTTAAAAAATAATCAGGTCCTAAGGCAATTAAATGACAAGAAGTTCCGAAAACAGGGATCTCTTTCACACCCATGGATCTTTAACAATTACAGCTTCCCATAAAGTATTAGCATTACTTAATGCAACAGCTTTTAGTTACTGACTAAAGTAACAGCCAATTGCTTCTAACCAAACGTTTTAAAAGTAAATGCTTCATATTAACAACTGTTACATAGTTCTACTAAAACCGATTATTTAAAAATTGTAATAAAAAGTGTTTACAATTGGGATCCATGTATTTCACAAAGCCATTTTGCTCAAAGTTAAAAGCACAAGAGTACAGAAGTTTGATCTCAAACAATTTATCATGACTATTAACTTCCATCTCATTAAACCAAAAAACAATTTTTAATCCATTCAATTGTAAAAAATTTCCCAATAGAATTACTCTGAGTTACCCATTTGCCACTGCTATTTTTGCCATTAATTCAGCCTAACCTATACTTCCCATCTTAATTTTCATTTTTTAGATATTTCTGATGAGTCTAGAATACAAAAAACCCAAACATTTTAATCCACTGACTGTTCACAAAAATGTCTGCAACCTGAAACCAAAACTGAAAATCAACGTAACTATTAATATTAAAACCTCCAGAAAGCACTTGTCAACACAAGATCTTCAGATGTAAATTATGTTCAAAACAGTACATGAAAGCTCTTTAAACTACTTTCCTTCTATTCCCAGCCACAAGTTTCATATGACAACACTGTTGACAAAGCATTCACAATCATCTGACATTTGGCATTACATAAAAGGCAGTGACACACCAAGCAAAAGGAAAAAAGAAATCCAGACACCCCAAAGAATACCAACCATGTTTTGTTTCACACTTTACCTTCGTAAAACATTGCAGAAATTAGTCTTCCCATCCTAATTTAACTCGGTTTATCTACCTACACATATATATTGTATCCCCTGCAATGGGTTCAATTTACTAAGCCACCTACACGCAAGGAAAATGCATGTCACGTGTGTAAAGGCCCATCTCAGCAAATAACTCCCGAGACGCAGCAAGATTACTCGGAAGCACTTCCTAGATCCCAGGACAGGTTTAGCAGGAGTTACAGAGTCATTCCAGTCTGCTCCGTGGGTCTTTCTGACTAGAAAGAAAAACTCGGCACGTCTCCAGGAGGCAAGAATTCAGAACCCGAAACCCCTCCGGTCACCGACTAGTGGCGGTACGGATTTAGGGTGCGAGCCTAAAAGTAGCTTCCAGGCCCCGATAAGGTGGAGTCAGGCCAGGGAGCCGCTCGGCTCACGGCTCGCCGAGCAGTGGGCACGGGGCCGCAGCAGTCGGTGCCGGCCGAGGGACGCGGCGAGACGAGCCCGGCACCACCTCAGGCCCGCACGGCACGGCCCGGCCAAGCCACAGCCGCGCTCGGGGGACACACCGGCCCGAGTCGCCGTCCGCACCGAGCTGCGGCTGACAAGGAGCCCGGCGCTCAGGTCATAAATCCCCCAAAAACCTCGGCATCTCCTCCGAGCGCTGCCCACCAGCAGCGACACAAAGATGCGAAGGTGGCGAGCTCGGCCCTCAGAGGCCGCTCAGCCGGGGACCGCCCGGCCCGGCCCACACCAACAGGCGCGGGCGCCCTGAGGCCCGACCGCCCGCCGCCCTGAGGCACGGCCCCGACAGACAGAACACCGCAGAGGGGCCGGTGCACCGTGCACTGCGAGAGCCGCGCTGAAACGGCAGCCCCGGGGCCGGGCAAGAGCGGCGATGGCCGCCGGTCAGTCCCCAGGCGGTGGCGGGGGCGCCGCACCCATCCTCTGTGTGTGCCCCGAAAGGGAGCGATGTCGGAGCAGCTCCCTCTCCTCCCTCGGGCCCCCCGCGCCCAGACCGCGCCCGTACCGGCTGGTGGACGCCATGTCGGCGGTGCTGCACCGGCGCCGGAGATCGCGCGGCCGGACGGCCCCTGTGATTAAATCCCGAGAGCGGCGGGCGGGGCCGCCGGGCGCTCCTACGGGTGCCGCGAGGGGGCGGGCGCACGCGCGGGGCCGGTGCCGGGCGGGGCCGGGCGGCTGCGGGCCCGCAGGACGCGGCCCGGGACCTTCCCCTCGGCCCGGGCAGCAGCCCACAGACCCCCGCACAAAGCCCACCGTGCCGGCCCCGGGGCGTGGCTCCGGCTCAGCTGCTCCTGTGCACGCTCCGGCAGTTCCGTGAATTCCCACGGAAGACAAGCGTGAGCAGAGCTGCCCCAAGTTTGCGCAGAAGTACATGGGCTACAACACGTTCTCGGCTCTGGAACTAAGCGGAGACCAATTCCCAGAAAGGGGAAGTTTAGTTTCTCCTTCCTGCTGTCGCCTGCACAGCTGCTGCGGTTTGGCAGTGGGCTGAGGAACGGCGAGGAGAACCGGGCGCTTCTCGGGCAGGGCCGGCCGGTGCCGGGCCGGCCGCGGCGAACGCGCCGCGCTCACACCTCGGGCTCACCGAAGCAAACACAAAGCCCCCCGCTGGTGTCCGGGGGCTTCCCTTGTCCCGCCGCACACCTGCATGGTGGGATCAGCTCCCCTTCTGTCTCTCCCCCTCGCATCCAGCTTGGCAGAGAGTATCAGGCCTAAGAGGAGAAACTACAAAAACTGGTCTTTGCAAGACCAAAACCCTTCAGCACTGCACTAGAGTCCTGGTTTTCACTGCCCAAGAGTTTATCTGCATGCGAAATTGGTCTGTAGAATGTGCAGCAACAACTGTTTTTCAAGGCCAATATATAAAACAGTGGAACGTAAATTTATTCCTTTAGAATGAGCCTCCCCGCACTGAAAGAGAAGGATAAATGGGACAGGAAGGCCTATAAATTTTGTAAAGTGCCATTAATGCTTTAAAGTGATCAGTATTGAAGTCTCTCAACAGTTATAAATTTGCTATCTATTTATTAATCAGATACACAGGACTTTTCACACCAATGAAGCTCATGTCTCCACAATATAACAAGAATATTTTTCAATTTACTAGCTTAAAGGAAGAAATCCCCTGTGGTTGAAAAGATCTCTAATACTTATAAAACTGAGTCAAAATAATTATCACACAACCTCCAAACACTTCTCTACCAACTGCAGTTCTATTTGCTGGTTGAAAATGGGCAGGTTTAAACTTGACAGCAAATTCCTTAGGCTAAAATAAATAGAAACCTTTTGGAATATAAGAAAGCTGAACTATTAGAAAATAGAAATGCTGAGATACAAACTTAAAACTTTTTTTCCACTTGCAATAATATTTTTCAGAAATGCTCAGTAAAACCAAAAGATGAAAGAGTAATGAAAAACAAGTCACTGTAACTGTTGGTGTGAATATAGCACATGATATAAGGTTTTTCCATAACCTCTGAAATATGTATGGCGCAATGACTGCAGTAGATGTGCCTCATCACCACAATGTGTCCCTTCAAGCTTTCCAGGTTTGTCTTGGTTTCTTCTGCATTCTGTTCTACAAAAAAGATATTCTGCTGGCAACCATTGCCAAGCCTCTAAGCCTATTCTCATTAACTTAGAATTGAAAGCATTTCATTTTCACCATAGAAGGACAGTGATTTTCAGATATATTGCAAAACTACAATAGATATATAATGGTTCTTTTATTCCTTGTCTGCAGCAATTTTTCAAGTAGCAGACAAAAAACGTAGTTATGTGGCAGATGGAAGTATTACCATTAATATGCTCTGTCAACAGATCATTTTAATAATATACAAAGTTTACCTTGCTGGGCCCAGCTGTTCTTTCCCATCACTGTAGTCACAACAATAATCCTATTTTAAAACTTGCTTCAATGGTCATTCTGGAGCTTCTCAAAATTTCACACCAAGTTTCTCATGCTGGTTACTGTCAGTAATAAAAGTATTTAATTAAACTGCAATTTTTGCATTACCAGGATCATTTCAACAATAATGCAGTGGGATATTCAGACTATTTTGCAAACACAATGAACAGTACATTAATGAAAACAAATCACTGGCTCTTATTTGTATGTCTAAAGGATCTTTGTAATGGTTTGTTGATTTATCATGTAGTTCAATAGCCTGTTGCAATCTCAGTTCTTGCAACATCACGGCTCTCCCAGTGCAACTTGTATAAACAGATTGTAAACTTCTTGTAAAAGAGAGTATAGGTTTCACACAAATTTGGTGTCTAAAAAGTAGTTTATCTTGGAATTTAATATAGGAATTTTTAAATTAAATTAATTCTGAAATTTCAGCTAAGTAAATCTAATTACTGAATTGATTTTTCTACACAAAGACTACACACCACTTTCAAAATACCAGCCAACAATCTTCTGGTGAGATCTGGGGAATGGCTGTGCAAGACAGCTACAAAGACTGTGGAACTCCCAGCTACTGGAGTCCCAAAAGCCCAAGACTAAGAAGTATTAACGAAAATATCTAGCAGCTCTTCTCTCAGGCCACTTTCTATACCTTTTTTTAGGTCCTGGCCATGATTACAGTCTCATGGAACTCAGTTAAGAGTCCAGCTATGTGATCACAGAATAAGTAAAATGCTGGCAAAACAAGTTAGTGAATTTGTTCAGGCTTTGCACCCATAAGAGCTGTGTCATTGTTTAAGCCCAGCTGTTCACTCACCCACCACCCCAGACTGGTGAAATGGGGAGAGAAATCAAAAGTAAAACCTGTAGTTTGAGATAAAAACAGTTTAATAATTGAAACAAAGTTAAAAAGAACAATAGTAAATAATTATAATGATAACAAAAATAATTTTAAAAAAAGAAAAACGAGTAAGGCACAATGCAGTTGCTTACCAGCCCCTGTCTGATGGCAGACCCCATTGCTGAGGCCCCGGTCAGCTCCCCCTTGCCACAAGCTCCCCAGCTGATGTACTGGCCATGACATTCCATGGTGTGAGTATCCATTGGCCAGTTTGGGTCACTTGTTCAGCTACGTTCCCTCACAGCTTTTTTAGTTTTTTTTGTTCCTCCTCACTAGCAGAGCAGGAGACACAAAAAAGTCTTTGATTTAGGATAAATGCAACTTAGCAACAACCAAAACATCAGTGTGTTATCAACCTTATTTCCATGCTGAATCTGAAACACAGCACTGTACCAGGTACTGAGAATAAAATTAATTCTATCCCATCTGAAACCAGAAGAACATAGAAAGACCATGGAGGACATAGCACACAGCCTTAAAAAGTCACCTGCCTGGATTGCTTCTGATAGTGGGAAACACATCCACAGATGAAAAGATTGCAGAAAGAAGTGAAAAATGAGGTAGCTAGAAAGGAATTCTTCATATTGACTTCTTTTGAAATAAGTCCTTTATCTACTGTGCTTGAAACCAAGGTAGTTGAGCTCCATAGAACAGCATTGGCAGCATTAGGCTAATAGCATTAGACCTCCATGGCCCCCTAGATCTAAAGAGTTTGAAGTTTGGTGTGATACTGCCAACGTTGTAATATAAAAGAAACATAATGACACAAATAATTACATCACTGTACATCTGATTGTAAAGGATCCTCTAAAGTAAATTTTGCTTTGTACATTCATCCATGTAATAAATACAAGGTAGCCAGAGGTAAATAGAATGCCTATTCCAGATGCCACTTTTATAATTGTATTGAGGACTGAATACTTTCAGAACACCATACATGACTATTGTGGTGAATAAAATAGTAATTATGTAACTTAGCACTTTTCACTTTATTTAACTGATACAATTTCTGCAGCCAGAGAAGGTAGCAGGTATGAAGAGAGTCACTGCAATTATCTAATATGGGCCACGGGTCTTAATCTTCCTCTACTGCAGGTTATTGATTTCACAAACTAAGATGTTTCTCTAAGTCTCTCTCTAGTTCCCATATTATTTCATACCAAAACCACCTCTCCCTTTTTACTTGAAAGCTTTAAAATACCTACATAATTTATTTATTTTACACAGAATCCTAGAAATTTTTCCTTTCAGTAAAAGAAATTAATCCCATTGGGGTTTCTTTAAGAGAAAAGCAATTTATTTTTAAAAGACTGAAAATAACCTCTAGGTTGCATTACACATATTTCAGTAAATCATTGTTTTAGCTCCTTAGCAGGTATCAGTAAAAAGTTATTTACAATGTCATATTAATTCTGTACTGTATTAAGTAATTTTTTTCTTAAATTTCCAATTAAAAAAAAAAAAACAAACTTATATTAGATAGTTATACTATATGGAAGAGTTAATAAGAAAAATCAGCCTGTCTGTTTATTCCAGTTCTTCAGGATCACTTCAGCTGCATCTAGTGTGCTGTCTTTCTGCAAAACAAGAAACAACACTATTACTTCAAGTATGGAGTTCCTGAAAAGAGTCAGTCATGATTATATAATCTCAAATCAGTATTTGGTTGTTTCAGTTGCATCCTGTAAATATCTTTTCAGCCAGTTTTTCATTGAGAGTTGTTAGGTACAAATCCGAACTATATAAAGAATTCAGTGCTGATTCCTTGAAAATATTTATTAGATATATTTAAAAGATATCAACTCAGCATTCATATTATCCCACTTAATGAAAGCAATATTTACATAAATTCATGGCATTAATGCAGTGATGTAACTTAGCAGCTCTAGTTTAGAGACATGCTAGCACACTCTCCTAATCCCTATTGAGTACAGTTGGGATTTTTTAATCTTCTTGCAACCAACCACGTTATGCTGCAAACTACTTAAACATATCCCTCCAAACTGTGTATCTTGGCTCCAGCCCGGTGAGTCATATAGGCAGTCTAACTTGAGATCAATAGTGAGTTTACACTCACAGGTACAACCAGTAACTGCATCCTGGTTGTTACTGGCTGAGTTTTTACCACATACTTTACACCTCATCAAGGAGAAACTCCCCTTCATTACTGTTTCAGGCTAAGGCTCTGATCTTTACACTGAACAGCTCAGGATTTGCACACTCCATTATGCTGACTGTTATAGAACAACGGGAAAACATCTTAGGGCTTTGGGCCAATCAAAGTTTACATACCTCGCCCCAAGGTCGTCCAGCCTTTCAAGAACCGACTTAACAGGGGGAAGAGTATGTGCAAAGAAGGTGCTTACAAAATGCCAAAATTCAGCCAATTCACAAAAGAACATGTTTTCTTTTGTAATTTGGAGCTCATGTGAAACCGTTATTTTCAGGCAAGTGAGCTAAATTTGAAGGTGACCACTGTTTTTGCTGTTGGACACTGAATGGGCATGGGGCATACACTCTGCTGTACAGTTATACTCTGCTCTGGTTTCTGGGTGTCACATTAATTGATAGCTTACCTGTCTCAATAATTTTCACTGTCACCACTGGTCAAGAATGCTTTTAAAAATCAATACAATAAGCTTAAAAGGGCTACCCATCCAGTTATTTTCTGCTAGTTGCCCTTCCTAGCCATGCCACCTACACTGATGGTGTAAAGTCCCTCAGGAAAAAGACAACTGAAGATACTTCCTGCTGAACTTTACTTCAAACTAACTTTATGTTCCTAAAATCTTTCAATACAGGAGATCCTGGGAAAATGTAATAGTCAGTCTCTTGCAGATTCCTGTACTGTATTTTCAAGACACAATTTTACCTTAATGAAGCAAAAACGTATGTATTTTTCAAACTGTTTCTTTGTCTCAAGACCACAGAATGCTGAAAGAGGAATTGCTGACAGCTTCTGAAACATAAAACAAATAGCATTTGCTTATTTAAATGTGTATAAAAGATCTGGTTTAAGCATGACAATTTTATTATTCTGTTTCTAGAACTCCCAACACTTGAGGGAAAGACAAGGTTCAGTTTTGTATGCACTAGCTAGGCTTCTACTAAATTAAAATTACTTTTCTTAGGCAAAATATTTCAAAGGTATTTTTGTACAACTAGCACTTAAGCATCCTGAAAGAAAACTGGTGGGATGTAGCACAAACCTACAGTGTACAATTTCAACGTACTTACAATATTTTAGTCACAACATTATCAGCAACACCAAATAATATTTTGAGTAGAACATCTCTACTACATGACTTAATAACTACAGTTGCACTGCTCTTGCTTTCAATAGAAAAGCATTTCTAAAACTAGAGTATGACTAAGACATCTTACCTTAGATGCTATCATCCATTTGACAAATTTATAATCATAAGGTTGTTTCTCATCTAAATCAGAGAGATCCACATCTAAATGTAAAACAAATATGTTGTAAGATTTCCTAGACGCCAATGGAAAGTCATTCATTAACAGCATTTTATTACAGTTAATACTTAAGAATGAAGATATATATGTTATTTTAATATATAATTTTAAAATTACACTCTAAGAAGTAAAATAGGCCAACAGATTGAACCTTTTGCTTCTGATCTAAGCACTTTTTTTCCATCCAAAGCAAATTCAGACATGTAGCTTGGAAGAAAGCCATGCAATACTCCAAGAAGTCCTGAAGTCTATTGAAGTCTATTGGGGGCTACTGGGGGATCAGGGCTATGGAGGGTACTGAAGAGTGCATTTATTGCATGGACAGCAATAATCCCTGAAAATGCAGTTTTCTGATCTGTGAAACTGGGTACCTACAACTTCCTGACACATGATTAAACTGTGATATCCTTCTGTGTTTAAACATTTCTGTCTGAATGACAAATACCATTTAGACCAGTTAATGAAAAATGTGGACCTAAAAAACCCTTCCCCTGTGGGAATTCTTTCTCTGAAGCTACCATAGCCTGAATTTTCAAAAGGTTTATAAATTTTGGTAGCATTTTACAGTGTTTAGAGATCAGAATGCTCCAAAGAACCTTTAGGATGTGACTTCAGATTAGAAAAAACAAATAAAGAAACAGAAAAAAGACCAGAAAGAAGAAAATACAAATGGTATGAACTCAGTATATAATCCAGGGGCTTGACTCTCAAACATTTTCATAATCACAGATGTTTTGAAAATAGGAATGTTTATCTTCCTCCTTTATCCTCCATAAAAACTTACCAAAGCTTTGCAAAACGTGGACAACAAGCTAGGATCACAAATGCTTTGCTGAAGCTCATAAAATCTACCTTACCAGCTAAGGTGAAACTGAAAATGTCAATCCCCATTAGTACTCCTGACAACGTTACGCACACGTATGTGTGTATATGAGATGAGAATATAGTTTAAAATGAAAGCTGAATTTTATGATTAACCAAATTTACTTTCCACATGCTTTTTAATAAACTTTATACTGACTTAATGTGGAAACATCAACAATCATAAAGTATCCTCCATCTGGAATGACAGGCTTTAGTCCAGCCTCTTTCAGGAGCTGAGCCATCCGATCACGCTTGCTCTCCAGCTCTCGAGACAGGGAGTAAAAATAGCAGTCTGGGTCATCCATGCGCTTATAGTCCACCCAAAAAGCTTGTGCCAAAGCCTCCTGGAAACATAAGGTCCAAAGTACCCATTAACACTCAGTAAATGCACAGACACTCCCACTTCCTGCTGAAATCACGTAGATTTTTTTTGCCAGTCCTGGCCCATATTAAGCAAATCACCACACAAATTGCACAAGATACATCTGTAATCTGTTCATTACTTTGTGCTGTGGTAACAACCAAAACACCCAATCTTTTGCTAAGCACTAATCATATACAGAAGTCAGAGTCCTGGACACAAGTGTTTACATGAATTGAAGTTAAATTCAACTGTTTGATAATAATGTACCATAGAATACTAAACACTAGAAGACAGAACATTCATTCGTATTTCCTAGGAAACCATTAAGATTGTCATGTTTTATGCAAGAAGTAGTTTGTAGGTACAAGATTACAGAATCTGCAAGACTGATTTTTAAATGTCTGGTGAGCTGATCAAATTTGTTTACTCTTCTTACACCCTAGAATATGTATCTTGACAACTAAAAATTCATTGTTGTGATTCCTGTTTTATTACATGAGGCCAACAGCTTTCTTATACCAGAAAACAATCTCCTCTGATCCATCTGTACCTACCTGTAATGGAGTTGGGCAAGTATACAGTGTATTTTGGTGAACAACTTGCAGATGCTTAATCAGGTACTCGGGACCAATGGACCAACCAAGCTAAAGGAGGAAATCATGCATATATTACACTTACAGGCAGTGCTGTTACTAAAAGATAACAGATACTAAAAATTAGCCAATGTCTCAAGTTCTTCTATTTTAAGAATTTGTTTTGATAAATTATTAAGAAAAAGCTGGTTTACACAAAGCTTAGTATATGACAACTTTAAAAATGGTAGATTTGAGACAACAGTTGTAGTTTCCCTCATCCCTATCTCCTATAGGATACTGAGCAAACTTATAACTCTTCATATAACAAGGGTTAGAAATCCAACTGAACATTTATTAGTAATGTTCTTTCTAATTGGTTTAGAACCTTTCCATCTCTTAAGCACCTGTGTCAAAGCCAGTTTGAATATAAAACAAAAGCTCACTACTGCATCATATATGCTATAGTTCCCTTTGAACACAGGTGGTGAAGAATTTAGTTGCTAATTTTTTTTTTTTCACTTTCTGATACATATTTAAAAGATGGGAAAACTAGGAAGTTAAAATATCATAGTATCCATATTTTCTCCAAGAATTTTTACAGATTTAGAACACGTTATACTGTGGTGGTTTTTTTAGTAATTTATGCTCACAAGAGTTTATCAATTAAGGGACAAAAAGATGATTAAGACATGGGTGTTAAAGATAGGTAATTGCTCCAACTGAATGGTACTGTCACATTTTAGAGACATGAAGATTTGCCTGAAACTTTCAGAATAGAGGTCATAAAAACAGAGGTGTTTTTAGAGTAATAAATGCATTCTGGTTTTTATATAACTTAACCAATTTATATTGATTCTTCTTACCTTCCAACCAGTTACACTGTATGTTTTCCCAGCGCTTCCTATAGTTACTGTTCTTTCCCACATACCTGGCAATGTAGCTGTACATAAAATAAAATTAATTTGGTAAAAGTGCACTCACATATTCCATGTAATTTGAAGAACTGCACTGCCCTTAGCTCAGAGCTGTATGTTCATTGCATCATATTATGCAAACAACAAGAATATTCTAAAATTGTAGCAATTGTAACAAATGAGAAAGGATGTACGGGCCAGTGTGTTTTAGCATGAAAAGAAGGTAAGGATTAATGAAAGGAGAAAGAAGAGACAGAAAAGAAGAAGTACATTTTGAAAACTACTTGTTAGAATGCACAATTCTCCATAAGAAAAATATGATCTAAGGCTACCCATTTGCCCCAGGACAGATTATTTCTGATGCCTGGTAATAGTACTATACACAACATTAACTCAGGCACTGCAACCCACTTTACTAGAATTGTCCAGTTCAGTGTCACTGCCTGTCTCAGACATAAAGAAAATAATTACCCAGAACCAAACAACAGAACACCAGAAAACTAGCAGACTGAATAAATAAATTATGCTGTATTGTACAATTTGAACAGGCCTGAGACTGACTGACAATAGCAGTTAGCTAAAATATCTGCAAAGATTAAGGGACTCACAGAGGCCCGTCGCTGTCTTTGCAGTTGTATCTGACAGGAGACCAAAATCCTTTGTTCCCTTTCCAAGCAGATAACAGAGCAAAGGTCTCATCCAGTAGTTTGAATTTTTTTTCTCTATTCTGCTTCTGCAAAGCTCTATTTGGACTCTAACTTAATTAATTTCAAGAGAAACAGGCAAATCCAGACTCACGTAAGTCTGAGACAGTCAGACAAGGTTGCAATTACAGTAGTCACCAACATCTGACTTCACCTCATTTGCATACTAGAACCACTACCAGTGAATCTGTCAGTTGTTAAATCCCCTCTCTAGCGAGACCAATGAACAAATATTTTCCAAATTAAACCCCTGAATTTCAAAAGCAAGATTTTTCAGCAGTTATTTCCATTAGACATGGTATAAGTCTTTCAGTTATTTGAAAACATGTATTGCAATTTTTTGAGCAAACTTACCAAGAGGAGAGACAAAACAGCATGAAAGAAACTGATTTTTCTGTTAGCTTACCCATACTCAACTACTCTGTGACCTTGAAAAGAAGAAGTTTGAACAGATGTATCTTCAACCATGCCAGGCCACCAGTATAGATCACTTTTAGAGGCACCCAAACTAGCTCTCACAGACTGCAAAAAGAATTGGCTTTCAAAGCTAATGGCCTCTAGCAAGCCTGTTTTGCCACACAGGAATTCAACCTTGGAGATAGAATGTGACAGCACACTAGCAGCAGTAAAAGGGCACAGTGAAAGAAGCAGCTCCATTGCTTTTACAAACAAGTTTTAAATACAGAGGGAAATTTCTCCATGCCATGTGGCAACAATATATGACATCATATGACACCATAACCAAGTCTGACTACAATTTAAAAACTAATGAAGTGCAACTAACATATAATAAGCCTGTTACCTGGGACGGTACTCAGCTTATTGAATAGCTTGCTCAGAATCCTCAGTTATGAGGTGCAATCTCTAAATCTGTCAGTACAACCCTAATCATTATGCAGACGAAGTCCACATTTTTACAGAAGTCAGATGATGGGAAACATGATGAAGTGTTATACACTACAGAAAACTGCTTCAGTGACAGCACAAAGACTGTACTAATTTTATGAGATGTGGCTAGCAACCCCTGCTAAATTGTTAGATGGAACAACTATGAGATCCTGTAAATTGATGCAATATCCATTTTGTATCTCCCACAAAAAAAGTGTCTCAGCATTGGATAGAAAATGTAGAGGTTATTATGGAAACACAAGAGTTTATATAGAGAGAAATAACACACTCATTTTTATTCTATGATTTTTTTAGAATTAAAAGTAATAAGGAATATGAGAAACTTAAGTAAAAAAAGAGCAAAGCCTGTTTCTTTTACTGAAATAATGTTATTGTTTACAGTGTTACTCTGAAAGTTCTAGAGTACTTTTAACACTAAAGTTAAAGATGATATGGGATCTGTTAAAGAATCTGTACCTAAACCTAGTTGACTAACTTTCTGGGCTTTAATTTTCATTTTCTTTATACAGTACTTTTACATTTTGTGCTAAATTACAGAATGCCTTTGGTTGGGTGCAATGTTTTGGTTTGAAGCATTAAGATGCTGATGACAATGGAGATACTGCATCTTAAGAATTCACCACCTGTCCATAAGATGAAATGTAGCTGACAATGTGTTTGGACCTGCTGCTGTTGAAAAGAAAAGGGATTACCTTACACCACACACAGAGATTTTGATTATGAAGACAGGTTTGCATGAAATGCTAAGGCCATGAAACACCTGCTAAACCCATGTAGAAATCTTTAATCCAACTGACTTCACTTTGCAGCTGGGACACCTGATCAGTTACTGTTAGGTAACCTGTTAAGATGCAGTGACTCAGATTACTATCAAATTAATGTACCCAAAATGATCTCCTTCTTCCATGTCTGAAGGTCTTTCAGACAGTATCACTATCAAGGCAACCACAACAGCCATGGAATTAGGTCACTCTCAAAATAAACTCACAGCCTATGCATGGCCAATACAATCAATGTACTGCAGCTGGATGAACAGCAACTGTGCAGCTGAGCTAACAAGTATTGCAAGGTCATTTAGGTATAATTTTCTTTCTATTACTCATAAGATTCAATTTTCACAATGATGTAGCCCCCACCAATGGATTTTATTGTCACTCTACAAATATGGAATTGAAGCCTAGAAGCAAAGTTATTCAGCATTCAACAAGTGTCAGAGCTAGGAAAAAAGGTAAGTTTTTTCATGTCCAATTTAAGTGTCTTGATTTCATTGTTTAATCTTAACTATATGCCTTTATTGCACACGACTGAAATGTGCCTTCAATGCAAGAAGTACATCAGAACAGGTAGTTCGTGCAAGATGCTACCATCAGAAACAAAGTATCTGTACATATGACAAAGAAATTTTGGACTTTTCAAATACATCAGCAAAGCCAACCCAAGGCCATCAGACTAGAAATTTTCACAGAAATACATAGCTGTAGCATTACAGAACTTGCAAAGGAGTTCAGTAAACTGCACTAGGTTAAATTGTTCTGAGGCAGTGGGAGTGATTCCACTAACTTCAGTGAAACTTGGATCAAGTAAAACAAGAGGATCAGGAACCTGGCATCATTATCTGTTTTTCTGGTTTGTTCTTGCACTGGTGCTTTACCCCTGTAGCAACACTACCTAAAGATTTAACAGGCTTTCATACTGCACTTGCAGGACTTATTTCACTGAATTCAATGTCCAGTATTTAACCCTGTCGCCGTCCTTTGGAGGGACAGTGCTCATGCACTATTTTTTAGTTTTTTATAATTAGTGGAGCAAAAATAATTGTGTTGCTCATTGTCTATTTCCCTCATTGATTATCTTACAAAGCTTTGAGAAGAAGTTCTAATTCCTGTTCCTTCTATTAGTTTTTCAGCAAAGCACTGTCTAATATACATACAGTAACAGCAGCTATACTTGTCATGGCCAACAAAGTAACTGAATAAGGATGGCAAATTCATATGATCATAACTGACTTGCAAGCATCAGCCTCACTCTTTCTATGGATATCTGCTCCAACATCACTTAAGAACTTTGAAACTTCTATTTGGAAATTATTCTTTAAAATAATTTTTAGAAGAGAGGGGGATTCTCCTCCTTAGAGCCTAAACATTGAAAAATTTCAAAGCCTGAAGTATGAGTTTCTTCCAGCAAGCATTATCCTTGGGAGGCAAGTTCACAGCATCATTCCACAATCACTTCTAAAAGGCCATAAAAAATCAGTACCTATTTTAATGTGTTTATTCCCTTTATACACCAGCCATTCATACACCTCATCACTGATGCACAGAGTGTCATGTTTAATACAGAGATCAGCTATTACTTGAAGCTCTTCTAGGGTAAAAACCTGGGATACAGAAAAAGTAAAGGAAAATACATTAATCACAGTATTTAAGACATTCTTTGAAATTAAAGTGGTGTTAAAGCAGGAGTCTTACCTTGCCTATTGGGTTGTGTGGGGTATTCAGAATAATTGCTTTTGTTTTGGAATTGAATTTATTTGCAAGTTCAGCAGGATCTAAGACCCAATCAGCACTAGATGCAGAGTTTCCATCTTTTTTCTAAAAAACCACAAAAATACACAAAAAACAAAACCACAATAAATTTATGCGTGACTTTAATACATGCAGCCTAAAAACAGCTGCTGAACTTATCACCCTCAAACACTTTCATAGCCATATGTGACAACCTATCCAATTTGTCTTGCTCACCTAAGAGAAGGTAATTCTAGGAACAGTCAAATTATTATGACAGTGATTGTCCTCTCCTGGCCACTGTCTGTCTTAAGCCCCTGCAGGAATTGGTTTCCAGGATCTTGTTGCACACATGCTGGTTATTATGGTGTGTAATGCAGAAAGTCCAGTCACATGGAAGGAGAGTTTACAGACTTGCCAGACAATAGAGCAAGTGTGTACTTGCTTGACTGAAAAGGCTGATCACCACTGGGGATTCAAGGTTTTTTCCTCCTCAAACTAATGAAAATGGCCAAAGAGCTACAAATCTGCACTACTGAGTCTTTGGAGTTTATGTACTACACAATACAAGTATCCCTGAGGTATTAAAAATGGTTAAGAAATTTGGGCCAGTTGGTACAGAGAACATGGAGCATGGCTACACTACCCTTGTGATACCTGCAATGACTGGGAGAGGGCCAGACTGAAAACAAGGGTGTGAAACAGAAAATGCTTAGAGGTGCCCCGTAATTCGAAACATCCCTAGAAGATGGACTTCCAGAGGAACAGTCTCACCTACTCCCACTGCAGTCCTGGAGGTTTTGTCATTCTGTGTTGTTCTGATTTAATGGTGTTCCTGCAACAGTGCTGCCCAAAGAGCCCCTCAGCCCTTCCCATGCAAGGCTGCCGGTTGCACAAGGCACAGTTGGCAGACAGAACAATCCTTGCAAGCTGTGGGCATAATGCCAGTAGTACCAATTTGACAATTAACCCATAGCCTATTTAACTATAAAGGAAGCAGTAATTCTTGTATGTATAGCAAAAACATCTACTACATGATCAGTCCTTATTTAGCAAGCATATTTTGGAAAAGAAACTGTATTCTGTCATTGTAGGAATTGCTGCAGGGATCAGGAACCAAACCTTTTGAAAAACAACTGACAGAGAATTTGCACTGATATAGGGACCCTCCTTCCATAATTTGCACTGAAAACTGAAGAAAGTACTTTTAATCAGCTTTCAGAATGCACAAATTAAAGCAAATAAGCAACAGTGTTGCACCTTCTCCAACACTAATAAAATATTCTCTTTTGGATTATCATTGTCTCAGACTTACACTAACAATCTATCTCATTTTTATGTAATTTGATATTACAATACATTATACAGAAAACCATCACATAGGTGTTCATCAAACTGTATTGAATATGGATGAGAAACTTTATATAATTACTAATTTTTAAAAAGTTACTCACACATCTTAGTGGGATAAAAACAGGCTTTGCACCCGCCATCTTTACCATTGGCTCATAACAGTCATAAAATGGCTCTATTATTATTACCTGAAATGACAATCATCAGTATCAGAAACAAAGAGTTTACCATGACAATGCCATCATATTTCTACATTTGCCTTGATGCCATAGCTTGATAATGTTTCCGGCACTCCAGGTTTAATGTTATAACATTGCAGAATATTCTTCCTTTTAGAGTACAACACAATAATGCCCTCAGGCTAAGTATGATAAGCACCACTCATTTTCGACAACACACAAAGGCTGTTTTTCTCGTTACACGTTACAACTGTTGAGTTATAATAATAAGAACGTTTGAGTCCTACACACAGATTTGAAGACACAAGGCAAAGATGCAAAGATAGGAAATTTGCAGTGGCAAATTACTGAACCACAGCAGAGCTGCTCTAATTATGCCCATGAAATTCCAGGATTTCCAAGTATCTAGAAATCTCAGAAGAACAGTTAAGTCTTCAAATTTTATCAGACAAAAATTCTCAGGTAAAGAAAGAGTAAAAACTCAAGAAAAACTGCACAGAGGCTAGACAATAGGAAAAAACAAACAAAACAACCCACCAAAAGCAAAGGCTTATAGAACTATTCCAAACAAAAGAGAAGTGACTATCAGAGCAATAGAAAAGCAAAATGAGAATACAAGTGAAACAAATGAAACACCGAAAGCAAAATACATGACAACACAAAAAGGTTTTGTCCACTATGGATAGAAATATTCCTGTAAAATTACTTTTTATATCATTGTCAAAAGGAAGACATCAGTAATAGTGAAGAGCTGAGTCATCACAACTACCATGGTAACTAACAAGCTTTTTTACTACCTACACTGCCACTGTGCAATGGGCCTAAACAGAACCTGATACACAATGGTTACCCAAACACCAACAATTTTTTGTGCCACCCTTAGTTGTCTGTTGCAGAAAACATCCCACATGTTTTCTCAAATAAGAAATCAGTGTGTATTGTGTCACCTAACAGTTACAGTGACAAAGAAACTGCCACAGATACCCTAAGAATGAAAAAAGGTTTGTAAATTGATAAGTGATAGGAAGATATCCAAAGGATCATCTCCTCATCACAGTTTCTGAAATCATAAGTCAGATGTACAACAGTAAAAAATCAAACCAATAGGGACAGAAAGAAGCCCCAACATTGACTTATATTTAAAGTAGACAAATAAGAAAAAGAGAAAGATTCTCATGTCTGCGAATATACATGAATATTTCCAGCAAAAACTTACTTCATCTCCCTCTTCAATTAGTGCCTGTATAGTACTAAAGAGAGATCCATAAGCTCCCACAGTCACCAGGATATCTGTGAGAGGATCAATCTTTCTTCCACAAACTTTCTCATAGACTTGAGATAAGGCTTTCACCAGTGATGGATGTCCCTGTTCAAAACAAAAAATAAGGAACTGATTGGAGTGTGCCTGACAATGTATAAAGCTCGTGTTTGAGCTTTTTTCTACATGTATCCAACTATTACATTTTGAAATAGAAAAATACAACATCAGCCCTCAGTCTTAATGGCTGCTAACGGGTGGAGGGTTTAAACTTTCTGAACACTAGGAAAGAAAAGTGTCTTCAATTTATTTGTATCTACTCAGAAATTCATTTTCTATCTGGTGCTTTTTAATTTCTTTCATATTATCACATCTCAGAGTAGGTCCAGATAGCCTACAGTCTAGCTAGGACAAGAGGCAGAAGAGAACAGAATACTCTGACATCAATTCATCCCCACCTCCTTCTGAGTCTCTTTCAGCTCCTTCAGTTTCCCTTCTTATCTTTCAACAAAAAGTATTTGGTGCAAGGAAAATCTTTTTATCGTATTGTATATTGCTGATAAATAGCACTTGTGATCAAAATATTTATTCATATAGTCACATCCCAAATCTCAGAATACCATTCACCATTTGTGTCCCCTTCAGGGACATGGCAGTTAACATACTCTTCTCAAAATGTGCAAGTAAAAAGAAAACAAACATGCAACAAAGAGCATATACAACACAAAAATAAGAAGGCACAGTTCCATTTATTCAGGAAAACTGCAGAAATCCTACCTCAAAAATATTTTTTCTTTTGGGATGCAGGTAGAAAAAATGCAACTATGTAACAAAAACCCTCTCAAATATTGAACATTATATCTTGATACAAAAGGCATTAGATCACGAACCCTTCTACAAACAAAAACATTACCATAAATTAAGGCTTATAAATCATTGCTGATTCTAATGACAGCCACAGGGAGCCAGTCAGCAGGACAAGAATGCTGCAGCACCCAAGCCACATCAGGCCAGTCTATGGTCCTATAGTCATTTAGAGCTCTGAGTTTAGCTGTCACAATGACTCAGTTCTCAGATGGATGGGCATCACTCACTCCCATCCCTCCCATGTGTGCTACCACAAATATGTGTGCTCAAAAACCTTAGAAGTGCACAAGTTTGCAGATGAAATACAAAGGTTGAATATGAGAATATGAGTAAAAATTCCTCTTTAATTACTATCTGCAGTATATCTGTCAATATCCATAATTATCATGGGAATTATCAAAGTATTTGGATAAAAAGAACAAAGTGACAGAAATAAATACTGAACAATTGAATGCATTAGGAAAATTGTATTTATGCTTGATTTGCAAATAGTTTTACAGAATCAGTCTGTGAATATTTGTCAGAAGGTAGACTTGGCATGGTTTCAGCTTGAGATAGAATTAATGTTCTTAGTAGCTGGTAAAGTCTCTTACCAGACATGACATAAAGTCAGCATACAGACATGACTGCAGCCCATGTTCTCTGCAACCTTGTCCACTGTGCCAAGGCTCCTCCAAAACTTTGTCTGGTGAGCAGACAAGACTTTTCAGATACCATATTGTTGTTGGTGTACATAATAATGCTTAGACCAGAAGTTAACTTAATTCAGGATATCATTTGCATGTATCTGACATAAAATAATTGCTTTATTCTTTCAAGTCTACATAGAGGGAATTTTTTGTTATGTGTGTTATTTGTATGTATGTATCTCGTACTTGCAGAGACTCTTTGTACATAGCTAAAGGTCCTTGTTGGTTTTGTGGCTTGACCTTAGACCTGCTGTGTCACTCTGGAGCTGCCCAGTGATGACTGGGTTATGTCTAACTACGCTTAGCATTGCTGAGCCTGATCTGTGGACTGACTTCCTGGCTTGATCTCAGGTGAGCTGAGCTGCCTCAGCCAGTATCTCTGGGCATGCCTTGCTCCCCAGGGCACAACTGCTCAGACCTCCACTGTGCTCACTGTGAGAGCTTGTCCTTTAGAGAAGTGCTGGTCACTGCTGCTCCCCATCATTTCTAATGCACGTGGACTCTCAGAGAATAGGCAAAAAAATATGTTGGAATATGCCACAACTACCAACACAGTTTCTGGCCTACTGGCTTACACAATGCTTTTCTGCCCCTGTTGCATAACATGATCAGCTAGAAAAACACTTTATATACTCCTTAGGGTCTTGTAGCAGTCCTGGCACATGATTCTAATTTGGGAAATACTGTTTATCACAAAAGACAGACAAACCAAACAAGGAACCGGTCATACTAAAACAGTAATAGTGCCCTGGAATACCCTGCCTTGGACAATGATAAATGCCACATACTCACACCCAGCTCCAGACAGAAACTCTACAAGCCAGCTTACAGAATGTGTAATAAATATATTCTAGGGGCAAAAACTTCCTGTTTTCATCCCTTCCTAGTCTCCACTGAAACCTACTAAGTTCTGTGAGTGAATCTCTTCTTGATCTTAGAGGTGCTGTCTCAAGTGGTACCAAGTATTTCTTTCTCATTCTCCCATTGTACTGTTTGATTCATGTTCCCACTGACCAAAGTTAGGGGTAAATGTGTAACCTTCACTCTTTAAACTGAATCAACTCCTCAGAGACAGTCTATCCCAGATTTGCTCTACCATTCTGCCCTTGCTAAAGGATTCTGCCTCAAAGAAGCCTACACAGAGGAAGTTCATTAGTAATAGACAAGGCTAATAGATGAACTTAATTTGGGACATAAAACTATGATCCATAGACAAAACTATTTTAAAGTAAATTTTTCCCTGTGGCACATTTTCCACTGAACTTGGGTCCTGGAGTTCCACAATACTTACAAAGCCTCGGGTGTACTGGTTCAGTCTGTCAACTGCTGCTACCTTTGCCAGCTCTTCTTTAACATAGCTGGGAGGGGATATATCAGGAAGGCCTTGACCAAGATTAACAATTGAGGGATCTGCTGCCACTTTTGTAAATTCAACCCTGGAGGAAAAAAACATCTTAAAGTTAACATACATGATAAAATTATCTTTTTATTCATTAACACTAAAAGGCAAAAAGAAAGTATTTCAGTTTGCCAGATTTACAGCAATGGGAACAGTTTTAAGTAGAATGGAGAGCTGAGGGCTGAAATAATGTTAAGTGATGGCAGGAGTCAGAGGGCACCCAAGAAAAGGTTGCTGTTCTGCATCCATAGGAAAACTTTGCTGGCAGAAGTGTGCTCAGATGTGCAGATACACAAATACACAGTTACTCTGGCTATATGCAGAAATTGAATAGCAGGCACATTAAATGCCTTAAAGATTAAATTCAGTCAATTGAAGGTGTTATTTAAACTACCCAGTCACCTCAGAGTGCTATAATTTTTTTAATGTAATTTTAGGCAACAGACTGTTTCAGGCTGCCTATTAACTGTTTCTAATAGCCTGTAGGATCCTTGAACAATTTTTCCTTTCTCCCTTCACAGATCAGCTTTACATTTTACTCATTCCTCCCTACCGAAATGTTGATAAGATTTAAAAAATAAAACTCAGGAACCTTCTCCTCATCATAACCCTCCCCACATAGTATCACAGCACTGTCAAAAATGAATAGAAATTGTGAAAAATTAGCGTGAAGCTGAATAATCAAAACACCTCATGTATATGTACACACAACTAATGCAATACATACATACAACTAAGGTAAGCCCAAAATAGTCTTTTTCACCAACTAAGAAAATTCATATTTATCTGTGATGGCAATATTGCTTTAAGACTAATTTAATACAAATAATAGGATGCATAAGAAATAATGTGCTAAATTATATAAAAAATCTGACTTGTTTTGTAAACATAAATCAGGTATAATTGAAACACATTATTCAACAGAATTAACATTTAAATTTGAAAATCAGCTATACTGCCATGCCCATGAGTTATATTTGTCTTACATGGTTTAGTAGATGAAGAGATGCCCAAGCCTAATATTTAAAGCTCAAAAATAACAATCATACCTTTAATTGAATTTAATTCACTGCTTCTAAGCAGGTACCGAATGTATTTCAGCAGAGATAGCAACTGTCATGTACCTTATTATTAGCAATAATTATCTTCCTGGAAAGAAAATACATCAGCCAAGGACATTTTCTGAAATTTGCAGATATTTTTCTCTTACCACACATTGCTATCAAGGCCTTCAATTCGTCTTGTATTTTTGTGTCTGAAGGGCATTGTCTGCAAGATCAAAACGTAGACAGAAAGGTTTTGTTAAGAAAGACAAAGTATGATATTGTTGGATTCAGCATGAAAACCCCCATTCATGCTTTCTCAAATATACCATTGCCAGCTGAATTTGGTAGTTAGACAGAATTATAGACATGTCTTCTTCCTTTCAGTCCAGTTATGTCATCAACTGATAATTTCCAATCCATTTTCAGGTGCAGGACTAGGATTTCCTGGAGTCAAAGATGGGTGTTAAGCAGGAGACCCAGGTCTTCATCAAGCTCTAACTGACCTCCTACTTTCCCTAACACTTTCTAACAAGGGAAGTACCTCATGGAAAGCCAGGTGCTGCTTATATTTATCTTTTTTCTTAATTCAGAGAAACTTGTAATGAAATTGAATGTTAATAAGTTTAATAGTGTTGGAAGCAGACACTCTGACATTGTACATAAATAAATTGTAGAATACACTGTCAAAGTGACAACTTAAGCCAAGATCTTAAGCAAATGAAAAAATTTTAAAAAACAAAAAAAACAACCAGTATTGAATTTGAGGACATTTAATGTAAATATCCAACTCAATTACATAGAATAGAAATACATACAGCATATTAAAAACTGACTTAGGCAAAAGCTGACTTACAAAGTGGCTTGCCCATTAAAAGAAACTTCTCATATGAGCAAAATATGTTGCAACTTTCCAGTATAATGACTCAAGTATCTGTTTTGAAGGATCTGTCATTGCCTTAGTTGACCCAATTTGTTGACTTGATGAACTGGAAACACAATTTACATTCCAGTGTTCTATATGGAATGCAGAGTGCCATCTCCAGCTTCCTGCCATGTTGCAAAGCTGTTTTCTCTCAACATAACTGGAAGACTTAAAATGAATTTACACAATCTTATAAGCAGTTAAGCTGGGAAACTGAAAAGATTCTATACAAAATTAAGTTTAAGGTACTTATAGATCCCTTGTTGTTGCAGCAAGAAGCAACATATCATTAAAGGAAAACAGAGATAAAAATAAATAAATTGTCTTACCAAAAGCCTGTGATAAAGCTGAGATTCAACCTGTCTCCTGTATCTCAGGCTTCTCTCTAAAAGCTAGGGAATCTTTCTGGTGTGATATGTGCTAGATGTGACTTTAAAGACTGAAAAGGATACACAAATCAATAATCACCAAATTCTGTTACATTAGTTTGGTTAATATTTGACTGATTCAAATACCTTATTTTGTTCTTTATCTATAACAATAAATAAACCACTTCTAAAGCATATATATTTGCAACATTGCAAAATTATTGCATCTCTAAAGCATTGCATGGAATATGAAATAGTTTTCTTTATGGAGCTGAAAGAATACTTACTGCAGAGGTGGAATGTTTGATGGATCTGGAAAGCAAATCTGTTCTTAGCTTAATGCCACAGCAACAGAAGTTTCGTGAAGCAAGAAACATGCCTGCATAATAAATAAGTGACCTGAAAAACCTTACCGATTCTAAAGCGTTCCTATACATCACTAAGCAATTTTAAGATAAGATATTCTCCTCTTCCCCCCAGTGATTTTGTTTCAATTAAGTAAGTGTTACTAAATTATTATGTTGTCACAGATGTAAGCATAGAAGATGAAACTCTCTAATTGACAGGGCTGAAAAATGTTTCTGAGTGTCACCTCAAAGGAAGAATTTCTTTATATGACAACATTGATCTTTTCTTTGAATAATAGCTAAGACTAAATGCAATTCAAGCTTCAAAATCTCTGTAAGATTTCTTGTGAAAATATGTGTGTGTAATAAGAATTGCTATTAAAAGTGCTAATATACAATAGAAAAAGGGCCTATTTTTTAAAAAAGTTACACATCTTTAAAACTTGTCTCCATTTCCAAATGTTTCAAATCAGGTATGCTGAAATCAGGATAATTAAGATGACCAGTCACAATGGCAAGGGAGACCTAGGAACTTTATGTAACTACAGTAAGTTTTGTCAGTGACTTGGCAAACATTAAATATCTCCCACAGCTGAAAAGAGCTAGAAAAGAGACTTTGTGTAGAGTAACTTCCTTCACAGAGTGGAGAAAATGAAAATCAATAAAGAAGAACTTGTACTTCATGCAACTATTTCCAGAAGACACTTTAAAACATCTATATTAGATTACATTGCCACAATGACTGAAATGTGTTAGACACGTGACCTACAAATCTAATGTAAGAAACACAGTAGCCACACCAGTATAATTATTAACTTTGTTTTCCATCATTTACTCATTAAAGGGTATATAATTTCCCCCTGACTTTGCTACCTGAGAAGGGGAAGAGAACAAAAAAAGAAAAAGTGATACTATTTGTATTAGAAACAAAGGAATGCCATTGCCTGTTTAAACGATACCATTCAAGTCTCGTGAACAGAAAAAAAAAGGTAAATCAATAGCACAGTAAAATAAAATGTTTTCATTAAGAAGAATACTTTTAGTCCAACAAGAAAGTGTATATTTTTCTTATTAAGTAAGAGAAAAGGCCAATGCCAATCAAAGATGCCTCAATACATAAGTTTTAAAAGTATGCAGATTTTGCCTCTTACTGCTGTGCTACAAACTTAGTCTCACTTCTGAAATTAGGGTCTTTCTCACACAATAGTGAATTCTGGTTAACTCAATTAGACCTTCAAAATAGCCCCATCATCCCATTGCATTTAGCAATCTGCAAGTAAACAACTGATGTTCATTTACAAGAAGAAACTCTGCTAGTCTGAGGACTAAAAAAAGTAAACATCAGCAAAATCTTTGACACTACTCAGCACATACTCTGAAAGACACAGAAGAAATACATGTGCTTAGAAAAGATCAGAAAATCCATTTTAAGTGATTTCTAATAATACCACTTAGCATATTCAAGGTTATCTTTGAGAATAACTATGCAAAATCAAAAAGATTATGAAGGTGTCTATTGCTCTCTTTGTTTAAGGTTACAAAAACTATTTCTGTAACATACTGATGCTATCTTAAAACATGACCATGGCATTGGTGCTATTCCCCAGGGTCAGACTAAAGACAGCATAACTCTTGCAGCCCACTGTGAACACTTGCAGTAGTTAGTACAGAGAGACAAACATGCATATCTTTGCCTGTTTCATTTTGTATTGAGAAATAGAAAACTTAAACCAAAAATGTGCAAGCCTTACATGCAGAACTAACTTGCAAGTAAGAAAAACTACTGACAGTTGTAAATATTTCCAGCATTAGTGCCATGGTGCACTGAAAAACAGAACCATTATTTGACACAAGGCAATCACACAAACCCACCACACTACATGAGCAGCAACACACCTGTGTAATTGTGGTGTGGTCAATCTCTGCAAGTGCCTAAAATACCTGAAGAAAAAATTATATCCACCTTTAATACCACAGAAATGTAGTAACAGTGAAAACTTTATGAGGAACATAATGGAAATTACTTTGATGAACAGCTGCAGTAAGAACAGGCACTGGCATGTAACATTTCTCCCACTGTTTCTCTTTGTGACACTTTTCCAGTGAAAACTGAACACCATTTGTTCAGACTCAAGAGACAAGACTACTGGACATTAAATGACAAAGCCTCCTAGAAAGTACTTTTATGACTTCTTTCATTTCTAAAAATGCCTCTTTTCTCATCTGTAACTCTGAGTACCTTCACTTCGACTTCGAGGATGTAAAGGGAAATGCCTCCTTAATATAACCAGAAACTCTCCCGCACACTGATCTAAAAACAAACAAACAAACAAAAACAAAACAAAAAACTACCAAGGCCTACTCTGTTTTCCAAACACACACATTCCCAGTATAATTTATATGACATGTTAAGACATACCACAGGCTCAAGAGAATTATTTTCTGTTATTTTTATGATGAATGCACTCTCATTTATTACCCCGTATGTGTTTTAGCACAGCCAAGTATGTGTAAGGCACATCAATGAGATGGTTTATATTGTCCTAAACTGAGCTTTTATCATTGGGATACAAAGTTTCTTCCAGATCAGGGAAGTTAGACAATGCCAGGTAGCTAGAGAAGTACTGCAAACCCCATTTCAACTCTCTTCAAAATCTGTAAGGTTCTTCAAGCACGAACATGCACTGATCTTTGTGGGGGAATTAGAAGGTAATAATAATTTCTTGCTTAGTCTTATTAATGTTTCGTTTTCAATCTTGGAGTCAGACATCAGCATTTTGGCCAAGAGTGATGTCTGCTAAACCCAGAAATTAAATTAGGAATTCTTTTCATCCCATTCTAATTTGCAGTGCTCTGAAGCATTCATGTAGTCAGTCCCCTGGAATTCAGGCTTGCATATCCATAGAGAAAACAGGAAAATTAACATGTTAGAGGAAAAGGGATAACAAATGACTACTCCTACAGCTTTCTATTTTTAGGGGAGTGAGAAGCAAACAAGGCTACCAGAAATATGAGCACAGTAAATGTTTTTTAGTGGAACTGGTAGCAACATTCTGGTTTCTAATTGGGTTGAAACTCAGGTTTGGTACTTAAACTAGACTAGAAGATACAATTCTAGACTAGATACAATTCTAGAAGATACAATTCTAAACTAGACTGGAAGATACAATTTAACTCGATCATGGGAAATAGATGAATACATCTGTGTACTAACAATCATTTAGTTCATCCTGTGCTTTTTAACTGTTCCAGCATAGATACAATCTCTGAGTTGTAGGCTTTTCTGCTCCCTTCACAGCTGCCCAACCTCCTGGTCATACAGTAGTACCTTGACAATGGGATGCTGCTGAACCCCTGGGGTATTTTTAAAGAGTTACAATTTTGTAATTTATTTATTTTTTCTCCTTTGAAACAAAAGGCCAAATGTTACTGTTCCTTCATTTTTAAGCTTCAGTTATTCCACCTCTAAAGAAAACCATGTCACAGAGCTTGAACGACACTTGGTCAGACCCCTTAAACTGCTGCATTCTTTCAGGTAACAAATAGTTTCATTTTACTGTGGAGCCTCAGTGACAAACATTACTACAAACACTGAAAGCCTGTCTGCCACCACAGTAAAGTCATAATGTAAATATAATCCCTGTTATATTTCTGCTGGGCTTAATATTTTTTGGGTACGAAAATCTGGAAAATGTTATACCTCAGCTAAATGCTGTCAAGTCTTCGAAGGACTGTCTCTTCTTATTATCTGGAGGATGAAAGGCTTGGAGAAAGAAAAGGTGCCATCTTACCAGTGGAGGGCTCTCCAGGACTTTTTTCCCTACCATCTATATGCAATAGATGGCTATGAGAGCCAAGGGAACAGTTGCTAAAATCACTGTACTCAGGGAAGTTGGACAAAGGCACTGAACTTAAAATCTTCTGTATGGGAAAGAGTTATCATAGTAGTCAATATTTTGTCATTCCTTCTTTCATAATCTACACGGAATGGAGCAAACTGTGTGCAGAGAAATAAATTTTACCATACGGATTAAGGAGCGGCATGAGGTTGCGGAGTTTTTCCTTACTTTTTTTTTTTTTTCCCCTCGCAGAGCAGCTCTACCATGTAGCCACTCTGTGCTGCACTTACGATCCCACCCACACGTGTTTGCGACCCGCAGCACGGGGCTGGGGAGGCCGGAACCCGCCGGGGAGGCACCACCGCCGCCCGCCCTCCCCCGCAGGCCCCTCGGCCACAGCCGGGGATCGCGGGCCCGGCCCGGCCGCTCCGCGGGACACCGAGCGCGGCCCCCGGGCTGCGGCTGGGAGCCGCCTCCCCCGCAGGCGCTGGGCAGAGCCCCGAGGGCAGCGCCTCCGCCCCGGCCGGCGCCGCCACACTGCCACACTCACCACCCGACACCGCCTGCACCTGAGCCTCCGCCGCGATCGCTCCCGCGGGGCGGGGCCCGGGCCGCCCGCCCCGCCGCCCTGAGGGCGGAGAGCGCCCGTCCCTCCCGCTGCCCCAGTGCGGGGCGGGTTCCTCCCGCCGCCCTGAGGGCGGAGAGCGCCCGTCCCTCCCGCTCCCCAGTGCGGGGCGGGTTCCTCCCGCCGCCCTGAGGGCGGAGAGCGCCCGTCCCTCCCGCTGCCCCAGCGCGGGGCCGGTTCCTCCCGCCGCCCTGAGGGCGGAGAGCGCCCGTCCCTCCCGCTGCCCCAGCGCGGGGCCGGTTCCTCCCGCCGCCCTGAGGGCGGAGAGCGCCCGTCCCTCCCGCTCCCCAGTGCGGGGCGGGTTCCTCCCGCCGCCCTGAGGGCGGAGAGCGCCCGTCCCTCCCGCTGCCCCAGCGCGGGGCCGGTTCCTCCCGCCGCCCTGAGGGCGGAGAGCGCCCGTCCCTCCCGCTGCCCCAGTGCGGGGCCGGGTCCGCCCGCCGCCCTGAGGGCGGAGAGCGCCCGTCCCTCCCTCTCCCCCAGTGCGGGGCGGGTTCCTCCCGCCGCCCTGAGGGCGGAGAGCGCCCGTCCCTCCCGCTCCCCCAGTGCGGGCCGGTTCCTCCCGCCGCCCTGAGGGCGGAGAGCGCCCGTCCCTCCCGCTCCCCAGTGCGGGGCGGGTTCTTCCCGCCGCCCTGAGGGCGGAGAGCGCCCGTCCCTCCCGCTCCCCCAGTGCGGGCCGGTTCCTCCCGCCGCCCTGAGGGCGGAGAGCGCCCGTCCCTCCCGCTCCCCAGTGCGGGGCGGGTTCTTCCCGCCGCCCTGAGGGCGGAGAGCGCCCGTCCCTCCCGCTCCCCAGTGCGGGGCCGGGTCCGCCCGTCCCGCCGTGCGGCCGAGGAGCTGCTGAGGACTGCGCGCAGTGCGGAGCAGCAAGGGCAGAACCAAGGCTTAGAAATGTCTCTCCCCGGTGTTTTATGGAGCTACACACACACACACGTAGGTAGCATCTCCCAAGTATCGTAAAACTTGCCGCTCCCTTGGGAAAACTGGGCTGGTTGCCTTTCTTGGGCTTTGGACTTTCTGGAGGGAATAAAGTGTCCAAATCGTAAAAAAATTATCTGATGCCTAAGTTAACCACTTATAAGGAAAAGAATGAGATTTTCCAGATTTCTTAAGGCATTTGATAAACTCACAAAATCTGCATTTTTAAAGTTCCCCTTCACAATCAGAACAGAGACTTACTCGATTTGTAAATTAAAAAGTTCCCTATAATCAACTTCTCATCATCACCAAATTTGATTAGTCAGTTAGAAATATGTATATATTTGCAATGTCTTTACAGCCTACTTTTCCTGCTCTTATAAATCTTTATAAAACTGGTTTGCCTTAATATCAACACCTTTGTACTGATCGTTTAGACCATCGTACATCATTGTTTAAGAGAAAGGCCATACAACTCCAATTGATTTTTTTATGCTAAATCCCATTGTGATTCTGCAGAGCCGAAAGAACCCACAGGTTCAGATTTTACAAGGGCCTGGCATGATATATTGCCGAATACATTTCTTGTACAAAAATGTTCAATAATACAGATAAATATTTTTGAAAAAACTGTACAAGCCAATGAGAAAATACTTTCCATAGCAAGTCTTCATTGTTTCCTTTTAATGTGGATACTAGTCTCTGATGTGTCAGTAGGAATCACAAAGATAACAATTACAGGCAGAATGCAGATACAAAATAGGATGTATACACTATTTGCATATCATTACCATATGTATTGTGTTTTGTACACAATCATTGTATATATTCATAGAAAATGAAAGAGTAAGAGCTGATTGCAGAGAACCAATTTCATAGAACAAACTAGAACACTACTTGGATATAGAAATACTCTGACAAGGCCAGAACAATATAGCAAAATTAAGAAACAAGTCCCAGCAATTATTTTAGATCCTAAATAAGGCACACCAAAAATTTGACACTTTTTTTTTTTTTTTTTTTTTAAACTTCTTGAGAATTCTCGTGGTCTCCAAATGCAGTATGCAGTCTTCTGGCAGACAGGACATCTGCAAGCATGCACTGGAGGGCAGCAGATCCCAACCTCTGCTATGCCATGAGGAGCTTCAAAAGGGGGAAAAAAGAAACTTTAGCCTACCATTGGCCTTTTGTTCCATTGATGCACGTATTTTTCAGAGAATTGTGTACAAAGCAGATGTCAAGGGGTAATCCATGAACTGTGATACTCCCCAGGCTTCTGCATCATCCTGTCTGCTGTAGGCCCATAATACAGACAGCTGAAGGGATGTTGATAAGATTCTCCTGCTTCATCCTCAGATGATGAAACAAGCACTGTTTGAGTTCTTGCCCTAAGTGCTGCTCAGTGTTTGCCAGATCAGCAGAGACAGTCTGCTGGAGTCCAGGAGGTTTTGAGTCTTGTCTGCTCCAACTGGCACCGACATTTCTTCTAGTGCAAGACTGTGACTCTTGTAGGTGCAACAGAATCTTTTGAGCATGTGAGTTAATGGGATCCACTGCAGTTTAACTAATGTGGCAAAGACAGTAGTGTCTGTTCATTTAGTTACAATTCTGTAGCCTCTGGTGCAAGAGTTTTTGTTTAAATTTCAATGGAATTATGAAAATTTATAAAGAGGTCCAACTTCTGCAACAATCCAAGTCTGCTGTAGTTGTGGATGACTATGAGAATTGTTGCTACCTATGTGCAGTAGCAACTTTTCAAAATGTATCCCCAAAGCGACAATTTTTTTAAAATGTAATTGTATGTTGTGCTTTAAGCAGCAAATCCTCACCTTGCATTTCAGTCAGATGGTCTTGAAGGAGGCCTGTCTCATCAGTGTTAGAGAAACTGAGTAAGCAGTCCAGCTTTCCTACACTTTGAGCAGTATGTAGGTCCAAAACTTCTGTTTCAAAGATCACTGGCTTAAAAGAATTTTAGCAGTTCTGGCACAGCAAGAAAAACAGGAACACTGGACCTAATGTTTAAATACATTGTCTGATGAATAGAGGATGCAACAGTTTTCATAAAATTAAATCAGTCCTGAAACCCAGGGCTCAGCTAAAGTAATAAATTTAGGTGTGGTGAGGCATTTGGTTTTTTAGATTTATCTTTCATACATAAAAATAATACCTATTTCTGTATTTTAAAAGTATCTTTGCCATCACCTGAATTTAATTTTCCTGACATTTTTTAAGGACCCCAAGTATCTTGTACTGAGGTTCAGTTTGGAAGTATCTTGTTCATTTTGTAAGTGCTTAATAATGCCTCCGCAATTTTTGATAGAAGTCTACCATGGCAGCTTAAGACATTCTCATTCATTAGAAGTAGGAATTAATGCATTTTTAGTCTAATTTCATATAATCATGATCCATCTTTTTTTTTTTTTTTTTTTAATAGGAAAGGAAGTCAGGAGTCTGTACACTACAAAACTGATTAGTGAGGTTTTCAATTGAACTGATTTCAGTTCAATTGAAAAGGACAAAATTACTTGGCAGAATTTGGGTGCCCAAGCACACTATTAACAGTCCATAAAAAAATCAGCTGACTTCAGCTATGTTTTGTCCATCAGAATTTTCAGCCCCAGCTGCAGTAGATAAGATTCTAATAAAACTGTATCTTGGTCAAATCAAAGTAGAAATGAAAAACATAAAATTTAAATAAGCTTTCCCTTGGCATATAGCCAATACTTTCCAAAGTGGTATTATACAAATCATAAAAATAAAACCTTATATGTGGCAGTTCCAAAAAGCAGATATGTGTGGTAATTTCCTTTTTATATGAATTTAAGGCTCTAAAGATTTCTTTCATTGAAAAGACAAAATATTTCATTACTGATGGAACATACAAGTCTTTGTCACAGATTTGTTTACTAACAAGAAACGGACAAAAGCCTGTTTTTCTCATTACAAAATCCACTGGACAGCAGATGAGAGAATCTCTTTGCTCACAATTCCTCTTCTCATTTTCTTCCTCAATTCCTTTTCTCCCTCAGAATTGCCCAGCTATGCTTTTCAAGTCCTGCTTTTCAAGCAAAAGCACAGGAAGGCAGGCTCTGCAGCAGCTCGGTGTCCTGTAGGCATGTCTGTGCAGTGGATTGGGCAGATACCCACACACCTCCCAGCCATGGATAACTTGGAGTCTCTTGGGTGGGAGGGACCATCCTTACCCCTGGCCCATGGCCCTGCTGCCACTTCACAGTCTGCTATGCTGTGGCTGCAAGCCCTGCTCAAGAAAGAGAGTGAATCTTGTCCTTTGCAAATCCTTATTTGAGGAGATGAGGAATCAGTGTGCCATCTTGAAAAGAATGTATGATAATACAGATGAAGAAGTACAGCCCAAATATCTCACAAGCCCAGCTTTATTCCTAAAGGCTGAGTCCTGCCAGCAGCTGGATTGAGAAGGGGATGTGACTCTGCTCCCACACTGTGTGACTAACACTGGATTGCATAAGGGAAATCTAGGAAGCTGGAAGTACTTCAGTGAGAATTTTCCATATTACTCAGAGTATGGAGCATTAAACAAATGCATAGGATTTTTCAGTCATTTGGGGTGAGGTATATGACTCATTGTTTTGTGATTAGACATTCCAAATATATGCCAAGGAACTCCCCATAACAGGTTGTGCAGTAAGCATTTATTTTGATTCTCATTAAAAAATAATGAGTTTTTCTTTCCTTTCCTGGTAGCCTGCACTGTTACAATTTGCTTATCAGATAATAGTTACTGTATAAGCTTGGCACTGTTTTAAAAAAGGCATAATGGCCAATTAATGTGATCCTGGAATTCAGATTATACTTGCTTTATTGCCTCTAAAGAGATAATCTTAGAAGGTGCTGAGAGGACTCCAATTTTAAATTACCTCATACATTTTTAATGAAAGTATGAGAAAGAAAATTGAATGCAACTGCAGAGTGAAGCAGGTGTTGGAAAGCTCTAGCATTTCTTAGCAGTAGCACAAACAATTAATTTATTTGGATATTTTTCATACCACCAATGCTGATCTTATATTGTGTCTATGGGTCTTTGACTTTTTTATAAAATTTAGAAGTATTATAAAAAAAGTATTTTTTATGTAGTGAGGGTTTGTGGACAAAATTAGGTTTTTTCCCCTGTAGAATCATGCCATTAATAAAAATGAAAGAAGGTATGAAAATGGAAGTATTTTCTGATAAATTCCAGCAGTACCTTTCGTGTATTTGAATTGAGGCAAAGATATTTTGGTATAACAGACCTTCTTGCCTTATTTTTCCCATGCTCTCTAGAAGACATAAAGCAAGTTTCCTTTGAGATGTAGCAGAGAAATTTTTTTCTTATGAGTTCCTCAAGTTAGCAGAAAGTGATTCGGTGACATTTTTTTTTTGGCGTGGGCTTCAAATAGTAAAGAATTGATGTGTACACTCTCTGAAGGGATATTGGGAATAATTTTTTCAGATAAATTACTGACCAAGTTCAAAATACACATTCAAAAAGAAGACTGAAGGGAATGAGGAGATGATCCAGATTAAATGTGTGCTGAAAGACAAATAATTTGCCTTTGGTCTTTTGATGTAACAGTTTCCCTGAGGATCTGAGACTGCAAGGTGAGGAGCAGATACTGTTTTTTTTGTAAGGGCAAGTTAAAGGGGAAACAGCCTATACTGGTAGATCCCAAACTGAGTGTTTCAAAATGATGCAAAGTGAAACCTTGTAACTAAGAGTGTTTAACTGATTCACTTAGTTTGGATAACCCCAAAGTGGGGAGCAACATCACACCTAAACCAGGCTGCAGACCTGAGGCAACAGCAACTTCTGATGAAAAATTAGCTGGGGACTATAATCAGCAACATGAGAAAACTTGAAGGGAGTGACTCTCTTGGGCTGTTCCAACTGAAATCAGGGATGCATGTTTGAGGCCTAACAAGCAAAAGAGCAGTGACGATATAAAACAACACAGTCAGGAGTTCCCTACTGGAGGACTTCTGATTTCTAGCAAGCATAAAGTTGTCCCCAGACAAGTGCTGAATTCAAGAAATTCAAGACTTTTCAAGAGTGCTGAGCATTTATGAAATATTTACTAGGTGTAAATTTCTGTCCCCTGTGCAAGGTGAATGAAATGTAAAAAATAAGATATAAGTGAAAGAGGCCCAGGATAGTTGAGAGAAACCAGAATCTGCATAAGAATACACTGAAGTATATTTCTGCAGAAAATCATGCAATGTAGTGTTTCAAGTGCTAGATTCTTAATTGCATTTTTTATAACTTCTACTTGCAATACTAGAATTGTACAGTGGAGTCAAAGCATTTTTTGAGCAATAGGAGTGAATGGTATTTGAATTCCAAAGCACTAATTTTTTTTATCATTATTATTTGTTAGTAGCATTCTAGCAGACACACAGCAATTATAAGTAATGCACTATTAAGTGTCAAATGTGAGTTGATAATGCCTGCAGCACTACTAGAGCCAACAAACATTTATTTTGTGTTGAAAGGTCTTGGAAGACAAATACTCTCATCTTATGCTGTCTACTTGGAGTCCACCTTAGAAGTTCCTTGGAAAGTCTCAGACAGAGACTTTACAAATAATCAACAAGATGCAAGGATCACCAGGAGGCAAGAATTCAATACCATTGACATGACACAGAGAACACCATTCTTCAGCATGAAAAAGCAAGGCAATGACTGGAAAACAACCTGCTTAGAAAAGCATTGCTTATGCCCCCTTATGCAGTTGAGTTTGATTTTTTATTTCTTTCCCTTTTGTTGTTACTCAGAATGCCTCCTTAATCCTGACATTCTGGTTTCTTTATTCAAGCCTATATTTCTTCTCCAAACCCTTTGAAAACATTTTTTTCCATGTGAAATACTTCTCATATGATATTTCTAACCAGACGTTCTGTGTTCTTAGCACGGGCTTTGTCTTAAACACAGATTAAGAACCACCTAGCTAGTTCCTGTTTTATAATGGTGGCTTATTCCAATTAACCTCAGTATGGCTTTCAGCACTCTTACCTGTTCTGCCTTTCAACACTGAGTACCACCTTGATCCAATCTTTTGACATTTCTTCTGTGGGACAAAAAAAGTCTTTGTCTTTCTGTCTGCCTTTTCAAAGTAAATTCCACTCACAGGGAATTTTGTTTTAGAATTGTATCTGTATTTTCTACTCCCCTTCTTCTATCTTCAGCTTATTCATCTTCTTCCTATGTTTTGAAGCCCACTAAAAGACTTCATTCAGCAGAGTATGTGAACAGAATCTTTGTTCAGTAAAATGCTTAATTATGTTTTACAGTGGTATTCTTATGAGTTAGGAGCACGTGTTAGGAGCACTGCACTGGGACCAGGTCCTGTCCTTGTGAAGGGTGAGATTTAAGCACAGTCTTACTCATGTATCTCTGCAGTTCTCTGTCTCTTTCCTTCTAATGTTCAGCCTCAGCTGACAATATTCTAACCACTAAATGATTTGAAGTCAAGACAGCTGTATCTGAATATAGCAGCTTCCATCAACCCCCTTGTAAAATGTCATACTCTGATTATTGCAAGCAATTTGGAACAGATAGCCAGGTAGGAAGTGTGTCATTCAATTAAAATTCACTGTAGCGCTGTCTTAGTTTTCATAGTCACAAGAGGCGCAGGAAATTCTTCTTAACTGTCCTTTTTTTTTTTTTTTTTTTTTCTCCTGCATGGCCCTATATATTTACACACTACAAAGAAATAAATGCCTGATTATTTGGGTAAATGGTATTTTTAAATATTGTTCTAATTTCATCTGGCATAAAGCTGTCAGGATTTTGGAGGGAATATGAAGTGTCAGACCCTGAGACTCCCCGTTTTCACATTATCTATGGCTTTGAGATATTCCTGTCTTGAGAAGAAAGTATATTGATATTTCTGTCCAGTTGATACTCGATGAAATTTTTATGATTATCCTATTCATCAGATGAATTCTTTGGAGCTTTGCTAGTTCCGCACTGTCCCGCGCGGCCTGGGAGGAGCAGGGTCTTGTCGGAGCGAGAGGCAGAGGAAGGAGCGCAGGTCCCTCGGGCAGGCAGAGCTGTGACTGCCCGCGGGTCCGGCAGAGGGAAGTGTTGTTCTAAAATTCCCGTCCCTGCAGGAGAGCCTTTGTTTGTCATTTCGAGCACCAGGAATCAATGACCTGGAGCGTATGGAACATGTGATTTATACATTGTCAGTAGAAGACAAAGAAGCTTTAGCAAATGCCAGAAAGAGCAAGTAAGATAATAAGGATGTACCAGGTAATTAAATGAAACTATATTAATAACTATGAAGCTTACATGTTTTTTATTCTCTTGAGTAGAATAAATGGTAGTATGGAATTTTAGGAGTTAAAGAGTTGAGGTCCGATTGTTCATGCTTCACCTAAACATGCAGCTGTAGCTATTCAAATCTAAAGACAGGATCCTGAGAATCAGATAGGCAGAAATGCACTTGGTGATTGCAAAGCAATTGTCATAGGGTGCTTTATTTACAGAACAGGCTCAGCTTCAGATACTGCTGCCAGCATGATCACCGATCAAGATGCTGCTGCTCCTGCAACTCCAAACACTGCTGGAGGGCTAAAAGACAAGAGAACTATAATCTCTGTAATATCAAAAAGAATTTTCAATAGAAAATATTTTAAAGTGAAATTCTGACTGTATTGCCCTTTTAAATATACAGCACTTTCCTATATAGCTTTCCCTTTCTTACTACATGAGATTTCCCAAAATTGTACAAATGAAGGGGTTGAAGCAGATGCTCTGGATACCCAATAGTCACACCAAGCATAACATTTGAAATAATTATTTCATATATATACATATACATATAGTTGTGTTTGTGACATCTAAATAGCAAGTTTAAAAAATCAGGGGATGGCAGAATGTGTGAAAGGAAGCTCAACTTTCACAGTATTGTCAAGCTGTTGTCTTTCAGTATCTTATAGATGGCTGTCACAAACAAATAGAATGGGTGTTGGAGCTTGAAGAACATTTTCCAGATAATGCTGCTTGAAAAAGACTGGAAGAAATTAATCCTGAAATAATTGTCACTAAGCTGACTTAAAGATGAGCTTGATTGGCTAGGTATACAGTGAGTAGCTGCACTGCTAAAATGGTGCTGGTTTTGAGTAAGGCGTTAACCAAATATTTCCTTTGCTCAGAGATTGGTATGGTGTGACTGACAGGCTTAGTCCTCCCCTTGTGCTTCCCTATGAGCTATCCAGTATCTATATTTACCCAGAGTAAAGAACTAAACCTAGATAACTTTGCTGCAATCTTCTGCTCAAGAAATTATGAACCTTATGAGCATTAACTTCCGTGTTCTGACTTAATTCAATCTTGGTTTTGTAATTTAGTCAAACATGAATTTGTCTTCCTAGTATATTGCTGACAAAAAGAAAATATGGCAGATCCCAGAGAAAGACTTTTCATTTTTGTTTTAGTAGAAAGCAAGATTATAAAACAAGATGTACTTTTATTTATTTTGCTCATGGAAGGGGGAAATAGTCCCTGTAAAACGGATTAAAAAATTCCTCAGGGAAACCCTAATAGAGCAGAAAATTTGTCTTGATGATGCAGCCAGCTAAGGAGGTGGCAGGTCATGAGACAAAAGGGAATTGGTCTCCTGGGAAGAGACTGGCCTGTTCTCTGCTGTTTACCAAACCTCACCAACGACTCTTGGAGCGGTAATTGCAGACAATGCCACAGATGTTGACATCTTTGTGGTGACAGCAGCTGTTTCTCTGAGGTTAGATTACTATCAGTGTACATACCCTAAGTAGAAACCATCAGCCTAAAACAAATACATTCCCTGCTAGGCTACCACCGGGACTGCAAACTAGAAAAACAAACGGTCTTTGTTTTTTTTTTGTTTGTTTTTTTTTTTCTTTCAACACACCTCTTCATTGGTATTTCTACAAGTTTGCATTAAAAAGTGAGGTTCTCTTTTGTTTTCATTATTTTCACTTTTGGCTCCAGTGCAATGCTGGTGCTTCCTCAAAAGTATTATTTATTTTAATATCTCTTTTAAATTGAAACTAACACTACTAGCTAAATGTGTACTGAATACGTATTTGAAAACTGTGAATGCAAGTTAAAAATTGTTAGCTTTTGTAAAATTTAGTGTCTTTGCTATTTAAAATGAAGGCAGATTTGAACAGCTGCAGAGAAAAGGACTTTCGTGTTTCACGGAGGAAAAGCGTTATTTTGAAAATAGTCTCTTTTTCCACGAAATTGATGACTAGACAGAGAATAAACATTACCATAGCAGAGCCAGTGTAAGGAGTAAATAGAGTGTACTGTAAATAGAGTTTATACTAGGTCCTCGCCATGGCGCTACTAATAATGAAAATATGTCAGGACAATTACTTGAGTAGATTGAGCTGTTTGCATGACTAAGAGGAGGGAGACAGAGCCCATTCGTCCCAGTTTTTGTAGAAATCTAGGTAGGAATCAAATTTTTCCTTCAGGCTTTCATGCCTTTACGCAGCAGAACTGGCCACTTCTGACAGCTGGAGAAGGGAGCTGCACTGCCCACTGGAGGAGGTGAAGTAGGAAAGTCAAATGAATTATGACTTTTTAAAAACGTTGTGTTTAATTGTGAACTTTATAATACCGATATCGGGTTTACAGTGGAATAAAGAGCCACAGAAGAGCCTGGCCGAACAGACTTTTAACTGCTCCTGTCAGAAAGGTGTTGGGTGTCCCTGGCCCCGGGAGGAGCCCCCCGGTGCAGCAGGACATTGGCAGCGGCGGTGCCGCGGCTGGGGCGGGAGCTCATCCCGACCGCACCCGCGCGGTGCCGCTCCCCGCATCCCCAGCCCCGATCCTTCCGCCCGCCCCAGCGCGGGTCGGGCCGCTCCGGGATCCGCACCCCGTCCCAGCCGAAGCCTCCGGTGGGATTAAATTGCATTTCGCAAGTGGCACCGTGTCTATTTTTATTTGCTAACGGCCGGCGACAATGGCTTTCTCACTTCCTCCACCTCTTCCAACGCTCGGGTTATTTAAACGCCGGCACGGAGGTGGGGGCCGCTGCCTGCGGGCCGGCAGCAAGGGGCTCTGAGCCGGCCGGGCTACCGGGAGCTCCCCGGTGCGCCGGGAGGCGCGGTGAGGCGGCTCCGCAGGTGAGCGGCGGGGCCGGGCCGGGGCCGAGCGCGGCGCTTTTGTCCGCCGCAGCTCCCCCGCCCCGGCCCGTCAGCGGCGCCGCCGGCCGCGCCCATTGGCTGCGCGGGCGGTAACGTGACACCGGCGGGGCCCGCCCCAGACGCGCCGGTTGGAGCCGGTGCCTCGCGCTGCGCCGCCGGCTGCCGCGCGGACGGGGCGCGCGGACCCAGCGCCGCTGCGCGGGCGGGCCGGGGGCGGCGGCGGCAGGTAAGGGAGGGGCGGCCGCCGCTGACAGGTGCCCCGCGGCCCCGGCCAGCGAGGGAGCACGGGCGGAAGGAGGGGAGCGGCGCGGCGCGGGGCTTTCCGAGGGCAGCTCTCGCGGTCCCCGCTTTTCCCGGGGTTGCCCCTCCGCCAGCGGAGCGGGAGGGCGCTGCCGTCCTGCGGGGTGCCCGGCGCCGCTCGTCGGGCGAGCCGGTGAGGCTGCGTGGCGGCCGCCCCGTCCCTCGGCGGCGCCCGGCAGCGGGGCCGCTCACCTGCCGTGGCCCCGCGGGCCAGCCGAGGCAGAGGGGGACCGGCGTGGGGCGCCGAGCGCGTCCGTGGCCGCCGCGGGGCCCGCGGGCGGAGCTCGGCGAAAACCGCTCTGTGGTTTGCGTAACCGATATCTGCGCGTGTCCTCGAGTGACCCGGGCGCTACAGGTCGCCTGGGGCCGCTCTCCTCCGTGCCCGGCTCGCCCGGCTGGGCGAGCAGCCGCCCTTCGGCCCCGGAGTGCCGGCGGCACCTGCCCTCGAGCCAGCGGCAGGCGGGAGCAAGTCCCAGCCTCCGCGCAAGGGAGAAAAGAGTTAACTCCGTGTTGAGGCCTGACAGTTCTGCGTGTCGAACAAAAACCGTCCTGTTTGTCGTTGTCTTCCTTTCTCCTGCCTGGTCAATGCGTTCTCGTCCCAGCTAGTCAGGGATCTTATAGCAGCTTCTCTTTGCGCCCTGGCCGAGTTGTGCAAGTGGCGCCAGGCAGACTTTGTGCCCGTCTTCTCAGGGAAACTGGGGCAACTTCCTGGCTTTGGGTCAGAATTTGACACTAGTGAATGCTGCAGTTGACTAGTTATGTAGGACTGATTAAAGTAGATTTCCCTAAAGCTTAATTTTATATTAATAATGTAATTAATTATGCTGGTCAGGTAAACTGTGTTTGAATTGGCCCCTATTTGGGTCATTTAAAACTATACCTGTGAGGTAGTCCTCGAACAAGCTGGAAGTGATGTGGTTTATTATTATTTATTCAAGTCTTTATGCTATATCTTCTGCTGACTTTCAGCTTTCTTTGTTTGCTGGAAGGATAAGGTAAGGCATCAATTCTTTTAGGTATCTTGGAATTTTTTCTTAAGTACCTTCCTAGCAGGAAGGGCAACAGATTAGGCCTTACTGGCCTGTCTTGTTTAACTTAAAGAGAGGGGTGAAGAAAAGCCCATGAGGTTTAAGTAGTGAAATCTTACAGTACTTGTAGAATTTATTAAGTATTGTCTATCTATATTGTACATGTTTTCTTCAGAATCCATGTAGCTTTTCTTCAGAATCCATGTAGCTCAGATGACAGTGTGGAGAATAGAAGAGATAAGTTCCCTTCAGTATCTTTGGCCCTGAACAGCGCAAAGGACATGAAATGAAATGAGAATGATTATGGAAGAGAAGCAGTAGTTAATATGTGATACAGGGGGGATTTTTAAAGAGTTTTTTTGAGTGTTTAAAGCATTCTGTTGTAGCCAGATAACAAATGTTTATTGGAGAGTTTTACACTAGCATATATTATTACATTCTGCTTTATTTTACATTCACATAATGCAGTTGACTTATAACTTCAGTAGGATTCATGTAACTTTTAGAAATAGTGCTGTATTAACTTGCTAGTTCCCTTATGCTTTTGAGAGAAGGGAGTTGCTGGTCTGGCTTGTATTTGTTTCCTTTTTCAGGAAAACATGGTTTTTATGAGGAGAAAATTGCATTTTGTTTATTGCAAGTTACCAATACAGCTGTTGTTTGAAGTTAATGAAAACAGGTTGAATAATTTTTAGAGAGGGATCAACAGTGCTAAAGAAACATCCATCAGTATTTCAGCATTGTAAAACAAACCTTGTAGAGCAGTATGTCATTGTCAAAGAAGTATTTTTCTTAGGGGTTTCTGAAGGGGGATGGAAGGGGAAATCTTGTCTTGCTTTAGCTGCTGCTGTGCTTGCTCTGCCTGATGTGCTACAGGTAGCGAGAGACTGTGGCACTAATAACGCTACTTCAGCTTACAATACCTACTGCTAAAGCCATAAAGCTTTACTCAGCTAGGATTAGAAATGGATGTTTCATGTGACTAAGGGGATAAGGTGTGGTTTTTATGGGTCTCTGTGCTGCCTATCTAAATGTTTCATGCTGCTCTCTGTATTCTAAGCGCTAACCGGTGGGCTGTATTTATCCTTAGGCATTCTTGTAACAGCTGTTCAGCTTTTGTCATGTAAATAGTGTTACTCTGCCACTTGCTTTTGCAGTTACTCTTCTTAAAGGTAAGTTAGCAGTCTGTGCTGTGGTCACGAAGTTATTTGGTTCAGATATCATGGGTCGCCATGTAGAAGGTTGAGAAATGTAAAGTAGAATTAATATTCTGAAGTTTACATATGCTTTCTTTAATGTTAAAGTGGTATAGGTTATAACATTCCAGTTAGAGCTTTACCAGACTTGGTGAGTGGGCTTCAGTTTATTGTACTTATGCTTGGGTTTGGGGATTATTTTCCCCAAGAGTTGTTAGTCTGCTACCAGTGAATTCTGGATTTAATTTTTAGCTTGTTGAAATCAAATTGTAATTCACTATTGAACTAAAGGGTCATAATACTTATGAATAGTTTCCCAGCTATTTGATTTAGACTTACCAATATGAAAATATGTGCTTTGTAGTGGTGTAGTACATTGGAAGGAAGGCAGATAATGCAGCTCTCAGTAAAGCTGTTACAAATGCAGTTCAAGGGACACTGCTGACATACTCTCCTCTAATGTAAACCTATGAGGATTCTAGGGTCTTTCAACAATCAGAAGGGAATTGTGGAGAACATGTAATGGAGTTTTTCAATTTAATTCTCATTGGTGTTGCTCTGTTTCAAAATGATGTATTTGCACACACTGAAATAAATTATGTGACTGCATTTCCACCATAAGGGCTCAGCCTCCAAGTACGTTTGGATGCTGTAAAATGGAATGCAAATTCTTACTCTAAAATTGAGAATTTAGTTGCCTGTGAGAAACTAAAGGGATTAAAATGCTGGTAAGGGGTCCAGTGATACCAATTAGAATATGGTAGTAACACAATCTGGTTGCTACTAATTGTGAGTAGAATTTAGGCATTGTTACAAACACTTTATTTCTTTGTGAGACAGTAGTTTGAATAGTGATTTTACTTAGCAAAGTTTCAGTTTTGTGACACAACAGCTACAAAACTGTGGTCATGTAGTTTGCTCAGGCTTAGTTAAAGTGACATTGATTTTTAGAGCTCTTATTTCAAACCCCAGAAAATGTAACCCCTTATTTCCCAGACATTATTGCCTTAGTTTTCTGGGGAAAATACCAGTATTCTGTGACTAGTTCAGGTTGTGAAATATTTATTTAGCTACTTTCTGGTAGCTAAAAAATGATCTGCATCCAAATATGAGGAGCTACTGAGCTGAAATTTAACAATAGCACATTGTTTTTAATGCTGAAGTATTAGTCCTTTGAACTAATTTTTCCATCTGAATGAAAGCAAAATCTTGGTGCGCATTTGTTATGTAATCCAAAATATTTGAAGAAGGGAGGGAATTTGAAAATTTTTAACTAAAAACTGTTTGTTTCTAGCTTGTGTTTAAATTATTCACAAGATAAACTTTAATTTCCAACCTATGCCAATGCAAGTGTGAAACTGATTGTTGGTTTTACAGTGCCTTTTCCAAATAAACACTTTTTATTAAACATTAACATTGTTTAAATACTAACTTTTCAGTGATACTGACTACAAAGTTGGGAAAATTATTGCTTAATTGAAGTGAGATGGGTTATGTCAATACTCAAGCGCTTTACCGAAGAGGAGTTAAAAGCAGTGTCTGCTTTACTTCAAATTATTATTTAGTTTCTTACAAATATAGGGCTTGAGGTTTTTTACTTCAAAGTTCTTAATTGATTCAGGTGATGATAAAACCTTGACTCTTGTTTTTGTAGTTCTTAAACTTGGCTTCCTACCAAAGTGTGTTTCTGATTAATACTGCTATCTGAAAAACCTTCCCAGCTGTTGGGTCCCTTCAGACAGCCTGCTCAAAAAAGGAAATTTTGCGCAGTTGGAAACTAGCACAGCACACTTGGGTTTGATGGAAGTACAACGCGTGAACAGAGGTCCTGAACTAACTTCGTGTTTGTTCAGGAAACAAAGTAGGATTACTGTGGCTTTACTGTAGAATTCAAGTCTGATCACTTGTTTGTGGTTCTGAAACTTAGCATTGTTCTAGGAGATGTTTCTGATAGGTACAGCACAGCTTTCAGCTCTCCTGATCCCATGCATATGTGCAGCTCTGAACTGTACAGTTATGTTTAGGCATGCAGTTTGTACATACACTGCCACACAGGTTGTGCAATGTGAAATTTGTCTTTCAGTCTGTTCATTTTATTAAAAGAAGAGATGTAGCCAGTTTCTTTATCCAATTAGTAAATATATCATGCAAAGCAATATGAATAGGAAGATACTTAAGAGGCTGAGGGTGTTGTGCAGCCAGATTGCACACTGCTGGAGGATTGGTAAAGCCTGTTCATTTTCCATTTCAAGCAGGCTTGTATTTGATTCCAGTCTCAAGTTTTTCTTTGTCTTATTTTGGGGTGGGGATATTCTTCAAAAAGATAATGAGTTTCAGGAGAGCTTGCATACAAAAAGAGTGTCTGAGTTTGCGTCAGATATCAATTGGAAATCAATTTATCTGTTCTTATTATTCTATTTTAGCTGTTTAGACCAAACATCTAGAGTCGAGTTTCTGCTCGTCAGGCTGGCATTCCCGAGTAACTCTTTCCTGTTAAACAAGATGAAAACCTGCTCCTTCTAAAAGGAGATATGAGCCACTACTGAAAATCTAAATCAGCTTTCTGATGTCAGAACTAATAGAGTGAAATGTGTTTCTGTATTGCTGCCCTGATAATTACATTTTCCTAGATGCAATTAAGTTCTTGTCTGTGGAAATAATAATATTCCCTTCTAGAAGGTTCTCCATTAATACGCAACATCAGGAAAACTTAAAACGACTATTTTTCGACCAATCTTGAATCTTGTGGCTATATTTCTACATGGTAATAATTATCTTGCAGAGATAGAATACATTTGGTATATATTTTTTATGGCCTCAGTTGCTGTTTCCATTCTCAGCATCTGCTATCCTAAGAGAATGCTGCAGTCTGTAAGTGTTGAAAAACTTCGGTATCATTTCTTCAGCCAAATGTTGAAATTTTAAGTTATTGTACTAGATAACCGTTCACATTTTGGAAACATCAGAATTATTCTAGATAGAATGAGGACTGCAAATACAAATTAATATTTCTGAGATCAGACAAAGGTGATAACTGTTTGGCCATTATTAGGAGAAGGAATAGCATGTATTTCTAGCTCTCAGAACCAAACAGAAACTTAGTACAATCCAAAAGAGCTAAATGCCTAGTAAGAAATTATTAGTGTATAATATTCCTCCTTTAAATAATTTTTAGAGAATGGCAGAAATGTCACCCTAATTTTACAGTTGTTAAGTTTGAGTTGGAAAGAAAGAAAATTACTTGTATGAAGCGATCCAGCTGTCAGAAGTAAATTATTAACTTGGTTAGGTATGGGTATTGTACTGGAAAGCAATGTTTGAGCTAGGAAATGAATGTAGAATGGAGGTTCTGAATAATTATAACCACTGGATTTTAGTATTCTGCTCTCTGTAGAAGTAGTATGGAAAATGTTGGCACCTTCTATCATTGTCTAAATGCAGTGTGTTTGAATTCCTTATTCCTTTACTTAGAAGATGCAAATCAGAATATGAACCTGCTTTAGTTAATACCTGAGTACATTGTGGTATTACATTGCCATGTAACAAATGATGTTGATAGCCTAGTTATAGCAACATGATATTTTGTGGATGACAAAATTGACACAAATGCTTCCTTGACTTTTTAAGTAGGATTTGTAGTCAGTGTACTTTATTCTGCTGTGACAGCAGCACTCTTGATGATGCTTGAGAAATTAATTCAGAGCTGGTTCAGGTTTGTGGACATATTTCCAAGTTCTTCCTTCTGAGAATATTCTCTTATTTCAGACTGGTTTCCAGTAAGGTTACTGAAGTTGTCTTGGCTGTTTCAAATGTCTTTGGCCATTTATGGTTTTATTGAGAAGAACAGTGAAAATGGAAAGAGGGTGTCTGAGCAATTCCTTGCCTTTTCCCCAGGAAAGAGGGTCTCTTGTTATATAATTCTTACTGGTTTATGCTGCTGGGTCCTTTGTATTGTTACTGCTCTTGAAGACTGAAGATAATAAGCTATACTATAAATAATCTGATTGTAGAAAAATCTGATAGTATTTAAGTTGTGAATATTCTCTGATGTTCTCTCTGCTTTGCTTTCTGATGTCCTGAGCATGGCAGCACGATGAATTGACATAATATCTCTCTGACTTACGGAAACTAGAGGGATAAAAATTAATTTTCTATTGTAATACATATCTTGGTATGCAAAATAAAATATATGCCATTGATACCCATTCAGAATGGTGGAGGGATACTGCTGATACCATTGTCTTATGGTTATGCAGTCATACTTCCCAGAAACATGGTTACAAGAATAAAAAGGTATAATAAGCAAACTTGGAAAATATTATTTTATGCAGTTGGAAGGTGTCTGACTCTTTGTCAGCTGTGCTAGTTCTGGGATGAAGGACTTGATGTACTGTTGTGTGAGATGGTTTCTGGTGCAGTTAAAAGACCTAGGCTGGAACTGAGGAGGTTGATTTTGGTGTCATCATACTTGTTTAGGAAAGAACAGGTGAAGAACCAAGGAGACTTTTCATATTTAATGTTCCAAACTTGCTCCAAGATTTCTTTGGAACTTGGAAGTAAAGACTGTAGTATCTTTAGAACTGAGTTACTGACTATAAAACCTACTTGGGAGATGAGGGAATGACAAAGGAGGCCTGTTCTTCTAGATAGCACTTGAGAGTGTGAACCGTGCCAATTCCCTGGTATCTTCCTTGGCACATTTGGGCTGGAATGCTTGACAGCATGGCATGTCTGCAGTCATCTCTGGAGAGAGTTGTCTCCTGTGGTTTCAATTAGCATTAGCTGAGCACTGATGGACTATGTGCTTCTGGCCTAAGAAGGTAGATACATTTCCAATACAGTTCTCTCCCATTGTCTCCATCCCCACTGTATTCTCATTCTTCTTTCTCTTATGCTAGAAAGCCCGCTCCTTTGTTGTCCTTTCTTAAGTCACCATTCCTTTGAGCATTCTTAGTCTTGCAGTTCTGATTCTGGTTTTGTTGCCTTTTTTAAATTGAGGCAATAAGGCTCTTAAGACATACACATTAGGTTTGTATGAGGATGGTGCCCCTTGTTGCTGCAAGTATTTTTTTGAGTATTAGTGAAGGACAGCCTTTGCTGCTCTGAGAGCTGCATCATTGCTGGCAAGTTCCTCCAATAATTTCCTTTTCAAAGTCAAATATAGAAATATACAGCTGCTTGGAGAAATGTAAATTAATGGAGCAAACAAGAGTGCTAGATTTTCCAATGAGGACAAATTATATATTAATTAAATGTTGGAATGAAACTAGGTAAGTATTTATTGTATGATCAATATAAAGCACTCTCTTCTGAACAGATGCTTGCATTGATATTTATTTTAGTCAGTATTTTAGAGGCTGATATGTCTCAAGTTTTAAGTTCTAACCTTAATTTATATATTTTAAAAATGCATCTCTGAGTTTGAGAATAGTACTGAGACAGCAAAGCTGTAAAAAACATTGCTTACTAGAAATGCTCAAATTTGATTCAGAGTTCCAGATTCTGCTTGGTTCATTAGGGATCTTAGAAAGTACCATGGCTACAAATGGACTTAGAGTCTCTGGACAAGTAGACAGCTTGTTCTCAAAGATATCAGTAATGTTGATGCAATTACATGAAAACAAAGCTGGTATACCTTTCATTTTCCTGTATTTTCTTACCATTAGAAGTCTTATAACTATAACTGTATATTTAACTCTGGTGGCTGTCTGATGCTTATAGATAATATTTTTCAAAATTAGAGTCTTTTATTCACATTCTGGATATGTTTCTGTTGCTCTGATTTAATAAGTCTTGAAGTAACTAAAAATTACCTCTATATTAGTGATCTTTATTACTTTATTTTTCTGGCCTATGTCTCTGTATTGGTCTGGAGTAACTCTCCTGAAGTCATCATTTTGCCTGGAGCTAAGCTTCATTCTTTCTTCTTTTAAGAAAGATTGCCAATTGAGTTAGGCCACTTTGAAAAGCTTTCATGGCTTTGATATGGGTTGAAAGCTGCTGGAGATGAGGTTTATCAAATCCGTTACAGTTCAGCATTATTCTATTTGATTAGCCACTCTTGGCGTACAGATAGGATTTGAAAGAAAAATGTCTTCAGCAAAATTATCATCAATAATTCACATTTATATTACAATTGTATATACTGTGTACGCCTCCAATGGGAAGCTTTATTTCATAAACAGAGACTAGTAATGGATACACATTCTTCATTGGAAGACTTGAAAAAGTAGCCACTCACCAGGCCTGCTTTCAAGTATTTAAATACTTAATATTGTGACATTTGCTTTCTGCTGGAAAGTGTTGTAAAAAAGAATGTATTCTTTTTTTCTGGAATGGGGACTAACAGCTTTTCATTGCAAGGCAGAGAGGTGACAAAGCATTTTATAGAAACAAACCTCACAAAGTTATATGGGTCAGCTTCAGACTGAGTTCTCAGTCTGTGCAAAAACAAAGCACTTTTTTTTTAGCATTATGTCATTAGTTGAAAAAGGTGTATTGAGTGATGCATACTCTTAAGTATACCAAAATGATTTTCACAGAATTGGCTTAAGTTTCATTTTCTGTTCTTCTTTTTTTAAATTTTAGGGAAAGTGCTTTATCGAAGAGCGTTAACTGTTTTATTGTACTCTGAATTTTGTCCTTTGTACTGAGCAGATATGCTTATTCCCCAAGAATACTCCAGTAAACATTTAGTTATATAAATAATCTTGAAACATTAATATCTTCCCAAGTCCCTGATGAGGTTTACACATTTGTCAGGAAAAGACAAATTGCTCATTAGACCTTTCACACTATGTTAAACTCTCAGCCAATTTAGTGATAATTTTGACTTTTCAAGTGTTTTTCTTTATTAAAAATTTGCTATTTTTACCTTTTGATCTTACTTTGTTTCATCATTCAATATATTAATCTTAGTGTGTTCTTTATAACTTTAACAGAGGTCCCAGGTCTTTCATTTTTATAACAAACTTCAAGCAAGAAGAATTGACTGGTTTAAATTTTAGGCTGGAAGGGAAAAAATGTTTTTGATTTTCTTTTGTTTACATTCAAATCAAGCATGTTTCGCTTGAGTCAAGATGTGATCCAGGTATTCTTTGCAGAATAAAAGCCTTCATTTGAATGGGTTTAGTATCTCTATGTGCTTTTATACTGACAAATTTATATGCAAACCACAAGAATTATGTCAAAAGAACTCATTTTAAAGGCATTTGGGATATGCTTTGGAAGTTGAAGTGGAGCAATTAAAGAAATTTCTATTTTTCTGCTGTGTAGAGCATCTCAGCTGCAGAACTTGTAACTTTGTCAGTGCAAAAACTGTTAAGCTTAAATGGCTTTTAGTGCTTAGAAAGGGGACAATGAGAGAAGCCATTAGGTTCTCTACTTTAGGATAAGCAAGTTTCAGATAGTGAACAAGTAGATAATTTGAAGGGGGTGGCGTCTTGTAGATCTTTAGATCTTTTACTCATAGATGTTGGCTCTTTGAAATGCTGTTGTTGAAACAGTAATGAACTGCTGTTCTAATACTCACAGTTTTTGGAGTCCAAATTTTTCACAATCTCATGACAATTTATTTTCCTTCCAGGAGTGTACTGTAACCATCCAGTCCTTCTTCAGCTGCTTTCCCTTGGGTGGGCCTGGTAAGTTTTTGTATTCTATTATAAATAGCTTTGTCATCACAAGAAGGGTTAATTTATTTTCGGTCATTCTTTCCACTTGAATGTGGAGTAAGAATCAGGTTCAGCTACTGTTTGACTTTTTACAACAGTTTGTAATCTCTGTTTAAAATTGAAAGGTACAGTATCAATATATTATAAGCAAGAGTCAAGTGTGCCCAGGTAAGGGCAATGGCATCCTGGTCTGTATCAAAAACAGTGTAGCCAGGGGGACCAGAGCACTTCCCTGTGCTCAGCACTGGTGAGGTCCCACCTCGAGTGCTGTTTCCAGTTCTGGGCCCCTGACTACAAGAAAGGTATTGAGGGGCTGGAGTGAGCCCAGAGAAGGACAGTGGAGCTGGGGAAGGGTGTGGAGCACAGGTTCTGTGAGGAGCAGCTGGGGGAGCTCATCTGGGAGAAAAGGAGGTTCAGGGGGAGCTTCACAGTCTCTACAAGTGCCTGAAAGGAGAGTGTGGCCAGCTGGGGGTCAGTTTCCCAAGTAACAAGTTCACAGTTATTTGGGGGGAAAAAAAATTACTTCCTTTTTGAAATGGGGCTTAGCTGTAGGCAGTTTCCCTGGGTGTTCAGAGATTTTTGTGTTGATGTGACTGCAAAACTTTGACTTTGCATGCTGCATGATCACATATTTACAACCTGTTCCATTTCATGTAGCTGTAGTAATGCAGAGCTTAATGGAGGCATAATGAGGCAGCAGTTGTAATGAAAGCTAAAATGTTTGCTCTTTATTTATGTTAAGCCATTAAATAAGCTTATTCAATGTTTTCTCCATCCAGAATGAAGACAAATGTAAAGATGTCATGTCCAAGGAATTTTAAAAGGTGTAGACCTCCTGACTGAGCATTGCTGTTTTTTATTGTCTTTAATCAGTAAAGTAAGTATGAATAAAACCTATGCTTCTGGGAGCTGAATGTGTCATATATATATATATATATATATATATATATATATATATATATATATAAAGCAATATTGAGCAATAATACATTGTGCCACCCTAATTTTAATTCTGCCAATATGCTTAATTCTCTTGATGGTAGAATATGTGGAGTTACATATAAGAAGGGCTTTTTGGGAATTTGAGTATTTTTAATTGGGCAGAATTATTTAATCTGGTAGAAAGTTCTAAATTACAAGAGCCATCATGTTAACGTACTGCTCTGATTCTGGAATTCTTCATAAATAAGATATCACTTATGTAAGTTCATGATGGTAGTGAAGGACCGCTCATAATACATCTGCCATTTCTTTGACTTATACCTGTTTGTTGCTTATACTGCAGCAGTACCCAAATGTTAGGTTTTAATATACCTTCTCTCATGCTAGTTTCACTCTTTAAGTTTTTGCACTCCCAAGTACCTTTCCTTAAAATAAATCTATGAGATGATGGCTGGGGTCAGGTCCCAGAAGTTCTTTGATCCTTTTGGTATGCTCTGGAGTCCAGGCCACATGTTACACATATTTAGAACTGTGAAAACAATATTAAACTTCAAGTATTTCATGGTGAGATAAATTGTTTTTAACAATTCTCTAAGAATGTCTTGTCTTTTTTTTTTTTTCTCTTGTACCAGCTGCTGTTCTCTTACAGGTGAAAGTCATGATCACGCTAACAGAACTCAAATGCTTAGCAGATGCCCAGTCATCTTACCACATACTAAAACCATGGTGGGATGTCTTCTGGTATTACCTCACCATGATAATGCTGCTCGTTGCTGTGCTTGCTGGGGCTCTCCAGCTTACTCAAACCAGAGTATTGTGTTGTCTTCCTTGCAAGCTAGAATTTGACAATCATTGTGCTGTGCCTTGGGATTTAGTTAAAGCCAACCTTAACATGTCAGCTAGCTCGACAGCACCGATAATTATCCCGCTTAAAATCCAGAATTATCTCCATCGGCAGCAGTATTCCTACATTGATGCAGTATGTTATGAGCGACAGCTTCACTGGTTTGCCAAATTTTTTCCATACCTAGTGCTTTTGCATACTTTTATTTTTGCAGCTTGCAGTAATTTCTGGCTTTACTATCCTAGTACAAGTTCCAGGCTTGAGCACTTTGTAGCCGTTCTTCAGAAGTGTTTTGACTCTCCCTGGACAACGCGTGCCCTCTCAGAAACAGTTGCTGAGCAGTCTGCGAGGAAGTTGCCGATAGCCAAATCAAAAACAGTGATTTCATCACCTCAGAGTTCAGGAGACATAGGGGCCAGCAGACAGTCCCTGCCATATTCACAACATGGCTTGGAAACAACTGGAAGAGAAAATTCCAGTGTTCTCGACAAAAAAGAAGGGGAACAAGCTAAAGCTATATTTGAAAAAGTGAAGAAATTCAGAGTACATGCCGAAGAAAAGGATGTCGTATACACAGTGTATATGAAACAGATTATAGTGAAAGTCTTTGTAGTTGTTATAATAGTAATTTATGTCCCCTACTATTTATCGTTTATTACACTTGAAATTGATTGTGTAGTTAATGTTCAAGCCTTTACAGGCTACAAAAGGTACCAGTGTGTTTATTCGCTAGCAGAAATTTTTAAAGTTTTGGCTTCATTTTATGTTGTTTTAGTGATCTTCTATGGATTAACTTGTACTTATAGTTTGTGGTGGATGTTAAGAAGTTCACTTAAACAATACTCTTTTGAGAAATTGAGAGAGAAAAGTAATTACACTGATATACCTGATGTGAAGAATGACTTCGCATTTATTCTTCACTTGGCAGATCAGTATGATCCTCTTTATTCCCAACGATTCTCAATATTCCTGTCTGATTTGAGTGAAAATGAACTCAAACAGATAAATCTTAACAATGAATGGTCAGTGGAAAAACTGAGAAATAAACTAGTAAGAAACTCCCAAGACAAGACTGAACTTCACCTTTTCATGTTAAATGGTCTTCCAGACAGTGTCTTTGAACTGACAGAAATAGAAGTTCTAAGCCTGGAACTTATTCCTGAAGCCAAACTTCCTTCAGCTGTGACCCAGCTTGTCAATCTCAAAGAACTCAATGTTTATCACACATCACTAACGATGGATTATCCAGCAGTCAGCTTTTTAGAAGAAACTCTGAAAACCTTGCGTTTGAAGTCTAGTGAGATGGGAAGAATTCCATTTTGGGTCTTTCATCTAAAAAACCTACAAGAACTGTGTTTAACAGGATATTTCATGCTAGATCATCACAACTCCATATACAGTGATGGCTTTCAGGGGCTAAAAAATCTGAGATCAATTCACTTAAAAAACAACCTTTCCCGTATACCTCAAGTGATTACAGATCTTCTGCCTTCTTTACAACACTTGTCTATCAACAATGAGGGAAATAAACTGATAGTGCTAAATAACCTGAAGAAGCTGGTAAACCTGAGAACCTTGGAACTAATCTGCTGTGATTTAGAGCGCATTCCCCATTCCATTTTTACCCTAAACAATTTGCATGAAATTGACTTAAAAGAAAATAATCTCAGAACAGTGGAAGAAATAATTAGTTTCCAACATCTTAAAAATCTTTCTTGCTTAAAATTGTGGCACAACAGTATTTCATATGTCCCAGTGCAGATTGGTGCATTATCAAACCTGGAACAGTTGTATCTAAATTATAATAATATTAAGAATGTTCCATTGCAGCTATTTCTTTGTAGAAAGTTACACTATTTGGATCTTAGCTATAATAAGCTAACCTCCATCCCTGAAGAAATCGGTTATCTGACCAACCTGCAGTACTTGGCTTTGACAAAAAACCATGTAAGTAGAACTTTGAATTACTACTCAAAACCAAAAACAGACTTAAGCTGCTACTTCTTCTGGAATAGCCTCTAGCTTTTGCGGTGTTCACAATTAAAGTAAAACCAGAAAAAAGGGGTGGTGCTTGTTTAATTACTAAAGCTTTGGTATCAGCAAAGCTCACATAATGCTGAATAATACTATCCTGATTTGTAGCTGCTTAAGGGCTTTGATCCAGAGAAGGTATAGGTTAGCATGGCTGCAGAAACAGATCTTTCCTTTCCCTGCAGTTGTCAATCCTATGTAGTATTTTAGTGGAAGTGAACAGTGTTTACTCTTTACCTTAAAATGTCAAACTGAAGATTAAAGTAAATGAACAGGTGGTTGATGAGCAGCTCAGGTGTATGACTGGGAAGAGGGAAATAATTATGGTTGGTAACCTCACAATCAGTGCTAAACTGTCTGGCTTATTAGTGTGGAGCTCAGGCTTGTGACTCCTTTGCTCACATTGGTGAAGCTGGTTTTGGATGTTAGGTGTCAGTAGGGTGGGCAAGGACGACTGTACTGCACAGATAACTGCTTGTACAGCTTTCACAACACAGGAGCTGCTAATGTCTCTCCACAGTCTGTGCTTTCTTCAATAAGGGATTCTTAGGAATAGTAGGCTCTTCCTCTCCCCGCCACCAGCACACGTCTGCGTGCAGTTCTGTGTGCACGCGTGGATGTGCTCCTCCTTCCAGGCTTGGCTTCTGCCAGGAGCTGAGCAGCTTTGTAAGAAAACAGGGATAATAAAACCATTGTAGTGCTCTCAAGCACTTGATCACATAATGATAGAGGAGTTACACTCTTCTTTTCATAAACTAAGAGGGGTTTTTACCCTAAAATAAAAAGAGGAAATGTCAAAACATGCAGCTGCACTTAGGCTAACACCTTCTAATGTACTTTATTTTTGTTCTTCTCTTTCCTTTTTCTAGATTGAAATGCTGCCTGATGGATTATTTCAGTGCAAAAAGCTGCAATTTCTTCTTCTGGGAAATAACAGTCTGATGAATTTGTCCCCTTTTGTGGGTCAGCTACTGAATCTTGTTCAGTTAGAGCTCATTGGAAACTATCTTGAATCACTTCCTGCTGAACTGGAAGAATGTCAGCTCTTAAAGCGAAATAATCTAATTGTAGAAGAAAGGTTGTTAAAAACACTTCCACCTCGTGTAAGAGAGCGTTTGCAGGCATGCTCAGATAAGTCCTAAGTTTAAAATGAAACTCTGCATCGTTGCATTCTACAAGTCTTGCTTAATATCTCTCTAAAGATCTGTATAGGTAGAGAGGAGTGAAGGAGAGAGCAATTTAAAAATCAGTCTTAAATGCATTGAACTGAGTTGATTGTATTGGAAAAGAAAAATTTATTCATATTCAAACAAAAGATGCAGCCTTTTACAGGTAAACATGTTTGAATTTTGGAACATGAATTGTTGGTTAGGTTATACTGATTGAAATAATTCAGCTAAATGTTTATGGTAGTATTGAAAAAGAAGAGATGACTGCCTGGCTTTAGTGAGAGTGTATATACTTCTTTCCTATGAGAATTTTTTATGTTGAGAGTGATGATTTAAAATAGTTTTATTCCTGTCATATGAGGTCTAAGAACTGTCTGGAATTAGTTTCTAAATATGAACTCTTCTTTAATTTAGGATTTATTAAATTAAAAGTTTAAACTATTTGAGCCGTTTAATTGCATGGGGTATACAGAAAGTAATTTTTCAACATAACTTAATTTTTAAAAGATTTTGACAAGTACTAAGCATTAATTCTATAATTGTGGAAGATGCCATTTGAATCCTACTATTAAATACCTAGAACTGGTTTCAGCATTTTGTCTTAAAAATAGTAAATACAAAATTAATTGTTGCCTATAAATTGGGAGGAATCAGAATAATCTGAAGTAACGGTTGTGCACATGTCCTAGAGAAATAATCTTACATTTCTGATCTTCAGAAACAATGATGGCAAACAGAACACAGTATAGTTGCAAAGTTGTCTTCTGTATGTTGTGAGCATCCCAGGTGTTAGTGTAGTGTATGTTGCTGATTAATATTTTTATAACTTCTCATTACTGACTGCCTCAGTGCAGCTTCTCCACACCAGTTATTGGGGAGAGGATGAAGGAGATTTGAGGTTTGTATTAGATAGGGACAGAAAGACACAGATACAACAAACTAAATAATCAAACAACTTATAAGCATTTGGGAGGAAAAGACAGGAAGCATTATAAGCTTTGCCTCTTCTAGGGATGTAATAATTTCATAAATCATAGTGGTGGGATAAACTCTTATGCCATCCTTAATACTTGCAAAACTGGATGGAAATAAAATGTTTCCTGACTTCATTCTTCTGCTGTGCGCTGTTTTATTATATTTGAAGTTTTAATTCTCATTATGTTTATCATGTTCACCAAAAACATGTTATTCCCCTGGGGAAAGAAGAGGTTAGCATTCTTTCCAAAAATATATTTTAAAACTTTAACATAACACAGTTTTCAACAACCAACCTCAGTTACGGGTTAAGCAGATGAAGTAAACTGCCCTTAATGACCTTGTGTTCAAGAAGTGTGCTAACAAACTGCATTCCAGTTTGTAATAACAAATCATCACAGATAAAACTAGTTTTAGTACTAGACTACTTTTAGTCATCTCTTGCTCCCATTCCACTGTTAGTTTTGTGGAATGTAATATTATTTTTAATGAAAATGCCCAAACAAGTCTGATCAACATGAAAGTAGATGTCTTTGCAGGAGCAGTGCAAGAGGTGCATGTTTATCCACTGTACAGATGGCATTCCAAAGACCTTTGTAGTTGGAGCACTTTTCTTCTCAGGGAACCAAACTGTGGTAAAACCAATTGCTTTCTATGTAGTTCTAGAAATGTTTAGTTTAAACTGGTTAGTTGTATTTATGTGCAGACCAGTGCTGCTTGAACAGCGTTTCATAATGTCCGTATGTAACTCCTCCAAACTCTGTTAATTAATTTTGAGTTGTATAACAGTTCCATAGGAATTGACATGGTTCATCAACAGAGCTAGCTGTGGTACATGTGATTAAATTACAATGTATTGACTTACACCCCTGTGGCAAGACTTGTGTTAATAATTGCAATAGGCCTGTCTGGACTTCATAACCTAACATTAAAGAACACTTTATGCCAGAATTTGACACTTAAAACTTGCAGTCTAATAATTTTTATCAGATTAAATGAGCATTTTCTTTAAAGCTTTTTTCTAAATTAGGAAGCTGTGTTGAAAAGTTAAATCAGCAAGTAATTGACTTGGCCAGTAGCTTCACCTTTTTAGGAATGCATCAGTCCTTTTCCATAATCAACCAAACTGATGAAGATGAAAAATGATCTTAAATGTGCATTTTACACTAGTTATGTCAGGAGTGAATTAACAGAAATAACTTGGAGAAAGGTACTTAATTTCTAAAATGGTAGAGGATTTGAGACTCAAATGTGTAATTAATAGTAATATTGTTTTATAGGCTAAATGGGTTATGGTTTTTGCAGACTTTAATTTGTTCACTCTGCACCCCCTCAGGAGGGTTGGATTATTTTAGCTGCATGTTTTGGTGTTTAAAAAACACCCAGACAAAAGCCAGAACATGTAAAGGCTATGCTATCTAGCCTTGTTTTCAAACCACAGTGTGCCTTTACTATCCCTTTTGTACCATGAAACCTAATCCAAGTGCTTAGAATTGAGGATGGAAACAAACGTAACCCTGAATTCCTTGAATTCACTTCAGCCATTACCTTAATATTCACTGTTTCTTCAAAACAAGGGAATTTTCAGGGAATCAATTTATGAATCCACTGACAAACTTTGTACAATAATATTGTTGGCATCTAGTCTTTGTATAAATAATCATTTCCAATCAAAAAAAGGCTTTTCAACTTGTTTGTTATATTGTGTTTAAGAACTTTGTATTGTGACCTTCCGTATCATGAATGTTTTGTTTAAAGATTAAATTTTTGTTTGCATTACAATTCTATGAACCGTTCTTTATTTTTCATCAGAGATGTTGCATTTAATGCAGAGCTCAGAAGTTTGCTTCCAGCTGTCTGTATCTATGTGGTAGCAGGTCTGTCTTCTACTGGATAGTGTGAAGATAATGAAAAATGATGGGAAATGAACACTATGGTCCATGTCAAAAGAGTTTCATATTCTGGATCAGGAGAGAAGTTCTTGTGTTGATTTGGAACAAAATTTCCTTCTTAATTGTTGCTGCAGAACCTTTTCCAAGTCTTCAATTTTAATTTTTGTGAGCTGGTTAAGTATCAAGTGCAGACTGGATTAGTACTGGGCGAAGCAGGTGGGCAATGATTCTCTCCCCAGCTTGGCACATACAGTTGTTGTGTGGCTAAACTGCCATAAATAATGCTGCTCATGGTAAATCATGAATGTATTTCAAGTATTGCATGTGATGTTAGCTCAAACATCTCATTTCTCTTGAAATGCAAGATGATACCTGATGGCTATTTCTGCAGGCCTGGGTTTGACTCCATGTTCTTAAACCAAGGGAAAAAGCTCAGACTTGCAAGTAGTATTACATATTCAAGTAAAAGTAAAGTATTTTTATTTTTCAAAATGAGAACCTTCCTAGTAAATTTTATGGAACTGTGGCCCTTTTTTCTTGGGCATGCAATGAAATAACTAATAAAAAATGATGCAGCTTACCTGTTTTGAGGAGGTAGTGCTTGTACAATAAAGCAGATGATGATTTTAAAAACTAGTTTTTCATGCTTCTATAGATTTGTGGTTTTTATTTTCATGGCAACTTATTGCCACTCCAATAGTTAAATTTTTTTTAGTCAGTAGGTCATATTAACATACTTCCTTAGTTATGTTGCTTTTTCATCTTCAAGAATGTAATCTGAAGTTTGTTCTGTAACCATTTCTAACAAGTTACTCTTTCTCTCTTCCCTTTCTACACCCATAAATGCCAGGATTATTGAAAACAACATGGGACCAAATACATGGATATAAGTTTTGAAAGCAGGAGGCAGTTTACATCATCCTGTGGGTTGTTTCTAGGAAGGATTTTGCAGAACTCTGTTTCTGGAGATCAGGAATTAATCAAGCTGTCACTTTATTTGGCCTTGTTTGGTGGGCAAATGTGCAAGCATAATAGTGCATTTCCCAGAGACTGCAGTATAGCTCCAGCATGACAGCGTGTAAAGTAGGCTGTGCAAGGGAGGGGGAATGGTAGTTGTTAGGAAGAAGTAGGCAGGGATACTATGGTCCTTTATGCTTACAGGATACAGCAGAGTTTCAGGAATTCCTGTGTCTGGGGAAGTCTCCATCCTGGCACTGCATGAAGAGTCTCCCAGTGCTCCATTGCTAGGACATGTAGGTGATGCAGGGGGCAGTAGCAACTCGCTCTGGGGCTGGACTGGCATCTGGAAGGGTTCGGGCATTATCTCAGTCTAGTGTGTTTATTAAAGGACCGTTTCATCTTTGTCTTGTTGCTTCTTTATGTTGCTCCATTTATGTGAATATCCATTCCCTCTTTGTTCAACCAATTATCTAATAACCAATAATTTGTTGTTGTTTCTTTGTACAAATGTGCACTCTGCTTTGTAGGAGCCAGCTAAAAGACTCGGGTCATATAGATAAGCAAGTCATATGCATTTAACACTTGGAGACATGGAGAAGAGAGGATGAAAATGAGTCTACCTTAAAGGGAGGGGAGAGGAATAATTCCTCCAAGTACCAGGAGAGATGGTTATTACTGCTTAGTCCAGCAGGCTCTTTGGGAAGTGTTTCCTGGGAAGCAGAGCTTGCTCGTAGGCAGTTTGGGCAGTGTGGTGCTTAACACAGGGAGGTGTCAGTCTGTAGTGCTTGTGGGCCTGCTGTTAAACAGGTACATTTATTACTTGCTATTGCTTTCTTCCTCTAATAAAAGTGCTATTTCTCTCTTTACTGCTACAGTTTATAAATGTTACTTACAACATCCTGAACAAAGTTATTTCTTTTCCCCTCCCTCATACTTGCATATCTGTCTGTTGCAGAACCAATACTCTTGTCAAAATATGTTGTAAACCAAGTACTTGAAAAGTGTGGAGGGGAAAAAAGCCAGTCAGTGCAATCTCCCTGGCAGTGCAACCTGACAATCTCTCAAGTCAGGGTTCAGGCTTCTAGTATATGGATGGCAAGGGGAAGAAGGAATGTAGCTCATTGCTCTTCATTGCAAACACAGCTAACCTGCAAGTAAATAGTGAATTGATTGATCATTTGAAATTGGCCTTGCTCAGTAGCAACAATGCATAAAATTGTGATGAGACAGTTGGGTGGGGTTTTTTAGTGAAGCTGTTCATTATAGCTAAAGGTATTCATCAATCTGACCTCTGTGCTTTGGCCCTCTGGTGTAACCATTATTTTTGTTTTTGGTGGACCTAATGCTTGGCTAATTCTGTGCAAAAGCCTGGCAAAATGCTTTAGTGTACTAGTTTTCTGCTGGTTAACAAGCTGAATTAGTCTGATACAGTCTGGCAAGTACCAAAAGCAGCAGAACAGGACAAAGATCAGTACCTCTCCTTACGATAACTGCTTAGGATGCAACTTTGTATTTGCTTGCAGAGTAATTATCCTTGGCTGTCTCTTTAGTTTTGGTTTTTTTTTTTTTTAATTATAGTACAACATTACAACTGAATGGGCATGACTTCTTTACATTGATTATAATATATATATGCACATACATAGATATTGAATGACAGTCTGGTATTAAACAGGCTTAGGGCACACAAATATACTAAATATGTTTATCTAAAGTAAAATCTTAAGAAGTGGAAAGTGTAAGGATAGATTTTAAAAAACTCAAGAGTTTGTAAATAGCATGTCTTGAACTGTTGTTATCAGATAACAGATCTGCTCAGTTGCTATGGCTGCCTGAAAATTGAGGAACAGAATGGAAAATAATTACACTTCCATGTTGTGTAACCCATGATTACTGGTGCATATGTGGGCTCATTAATCTCTAACACTCTGTTTTCCTCAGGTTGCTTGTGTTTTATCTAGATTAGTGCTCTATTATGGAGCAGTGATAGCAGTCTCTGTGCTCTGTATAAAATTTCCAGCTACTTAGGGATGATTATGGTTCTTCAGCAGCAGTTGCTGAATTGTATTTCAGTGTGTGTTAAGGTGACCCAGAGTTGGCGTTGCTTTTTATGAGGTGGACAAAGTGGCTGTGTCAAAGCAACAGGGTGTAATGTAGTGGGGGAGAAAAGCTAGAGCAGGAGCTAGTCCAGCTGTTGTAGAGCAAGTCATTTGCACTGCTGAATCTGGCTGATGACAGCTACTGCTAGTTTTTCCTTCAAAGCAGTCTGTCTCATTAAAGAAAAGTAACTGAATTGCTGAAGTAACTTGAGGGCTGTGCAGGGGATTGATTCTGTAAGTGCTGAGTTTTTGAGTAACTGCTTAGTGATGGTACTGGACTCCCACCCAAAGCTAGCAGAAGTTCAGAGTATTCACATCATTCCAAATAACTCTTTCAAGTTATTCCACTCATTCTTCAAGATGTGTTGGTAAAAGGATCTTGTAAAACAAAGATTTTTTTTTTTTTTCTGTTGTGTGGTTGTACATTATATGAATGAAAATGAAATGGGTGAGTTTTCTGGTATAAAAAATAGCTAGAAACGAGTAACAATGTCAAAGGCAAGCACTTATGAATCTTATTTGATTTAAATCTGTTTTTATGCCAAGTGGGCGTGGTTTTGCTGGCTTGAGAAATAAATCCACTAAACATTCTGAACTGAGAATGTATTCTTTCCTGCATTGCTTCAGAGAAAACTGATAAGCTTAGGTAAAAAAAATTAAATTTGCTGAGTCTTGCTTTCAGCTATAGCTGCCTGTTTTTCTGGATTTAGTAATGCTAGCATGTTATTACAACAGGTTGATTTTCATGGCCATAGATTTACACAGATCCACCATGATGTAAACAGAGCCTCATATTCCATAGCAGAGGAGACTGAAATTCTACATAACATTTCAGGTTGCAGTAGGCTTCCATACATAGTTACATTATTTATTATGTTAAAATGGAGGCATTTAATAAGCTAAGCTCACAAATAAAAATTAATAGTGAATAGAGTAGTGCTTCTGATACCTTGATGAAAAGTGGTGAATGCTTTATGCTGCCCTGCACTTAGTTCTTAATATATCAAAGATGTTTGTTCTGGAAATGCACAACTGTCAGAGAGAAGCTGAAGCAATGAGCAGATGGGGAAGTGGAATATGCACACGAGCTGAATGTTCTTGAGTCAGCAGTGAAGTAGCAAATAGTGCATGACAACTTGTCTTTTAAGACTTCAGGGATAATCTGTTCAGATCTCAGTCATTTGCTTCCTTGGAGTATTGATCCAGGGCACTGCAGACTCAAAACAGAAGTGGAGCAGAGTAAAAGCTGAGGTTTGGGAATTTTTTTCCTTGAAAAAAAGCTGCTGTTTTGTTCTGTTTTGGGTTGGTTTGGGGTTTTTAACAGAAAAAAACAAAGCTGTGCAGCCGAAATCTTCTATGGTTAATAAGGCTTTGAGCTCCATTAAGTTGTAAAATTCCTCTTGCATTTTTCAGAGGTTTCCATCTTTAACTGTGTGCCATTTGATTTCAACTGCCTTTTCTCATTAACAGCCCACCCCTAAGTGAGTTTTAATTATAATAATAATTCCATCAGGCAACAGAGTCCCCTGAAGCTTCTGGATGACAGAGAAAATTATCTCCTGTGTGTCTAGGTAAGCATTCCTTTGGCTTCTGTATTGAGGTCAGGGAGATACTACATCACTGTGGTTGCTGTCTCTCTCTTGGGGTCCAGCTGATGACCAAATTACAACCTGGTATGTAAGAGAATTCAGGCTAATGCTGGCATGAGAGAAGGAGCTGGGAAGGGCACAGTAGGACTGATTGTTTCAGTGGCTGTGCCACTTCTGATCATCCATAGATAGAACTACATAGTGACCTACATAGTGGCCATATCCAACTATAAAACATGGAGTAAGAAACAGAGACTGGGAGGAAACTCAGTCATTCTAGAGGCTGTCCTTACTGTATGTTGAAAGAATTGAGCTGGCAAAGGGTACTGGAAAAATACTATTTGGAAGGGAAGGCTTTGGTTGTAGGTCAGAGTCTCCCCTTACCAGCATTTCTTGTCACATCCTTAGCAGTGTTTAGCTAACAGCTGGACTTTTTGCCATCTTCATACAGTTAAGTCAATGGCTCCTTGGCAGTTATTTAAGTCCAGAGGTCAGTGGGGAGGGAGTAACATTTACCATAAACTTTTCTTAGCAAAAGTATATGTTAGAGATTCGGGAGCTTTTTAGTGTAAGCTGAATATACTGATACTGAATCACATTGCCAGTGAAACATGGAAAATCCATCCTGTGCAACTGGGGACCTGACATATTTGTCAAATCATGTCTTCACCTTTCCCTCCCAAAATGATAATGGATCCTGAGAACATCTCCAGTTGAAAGAGAAACTATATGCTGAGGAATGCTAACAAAAGGACTGCCGTAATTTATGAACAGTTACACAAATGTAAAAGGTATGTGTGTATGATAATTAAAGATTCAAAAATTCAGCTACTAGTTAAGTGTTCAGAAATGATCAGATATTGCCCAGGAAGCTAAAGCGAGCGTTTGAAAAGCTCTGCAGTGTTTTGTTTTTCTTTTTGATTTTTTTAATCTCCTATTGAGATGCCAATTTATTTCGGCTTTGAAATGCTCAATGCTCCAAGGACTTGCACAAGGCGTTTTTACTGCATTCTCGTACTTCCCACCGCCTCGGGCAATGGTACCTTGCGTCTCCCCCTGACGGCGCTATTGCCCGGCTGGCAGCCGCGGCAGGGCTGCAGCTCCCGGCTTCTGCTTTGCAAAGACCGGCTGAAAAAAGCATTTAAATTAATTAAATACAAATTATAAGGTAAACTTCTTGAGGTTTGACTGTAAACACACCCTTGAGTTCCAGTCTCTGCGGTATGGAGCAATACACTAGAAACCAGAATGGAAAGCTTATATGGGGGCAGCAATACCAGTTTGTCCTCACTGTGTGCAAAGCAAATGCTATACCCAAATAGCAAAACTCTAAGGAATTCCTTATTTTAATGTATGAATTGGAATGAAGAATGTGCAGTTTCAGTTTACTTTTTCCTGTTAGGGTGTCTGCCCAGTTTTGATCCTAATCAGTCTAAGCTGAGAAATAAGTTATTAAGATGGATGTTACTATTACAGAAGTTGTATTAAATGGAAAACATCTTGGGAAATGAGGAATCCTTTTCCATTGAGAAACAGTTTAATTCTGGAGGGAATATAATTTCTTTTAATCTTCTTCCCAGTGTCAGAATAGTTATCTGGAAGCATGCTCTGCTCACCTAATTTCCCTTTTGCTGGTATCTCTTTCTGCATGGGGCACTAAAGTCACTACATCACTTAGGCTGTGTCACTAGATTGAAATGTACTCTCCTTTCCAGTTCTCAAGTAATTTTTGTTGTTAGATCTTTTCTTGAGTGCCTTATTTTCTTCAGGTATCTTGAGTGGCTCTGCTGGAAAGTGTTTTTTTCTTCATTGATTTTGAATAAGTGGGAAAACAAAACACTTGCTATTTTGAATCCGTAGATAAGTTCTGAGTAACTTCCTAAGGCATTATGTATTGTCTTCTGGTTTTATTCTATGAATGTGCAATATAACACAAGTTACATGATATTCAAATATAATTGAAAAAGTGGTTTCATTTTGTAGAATGAATGAGATTTAAAAATCAAATGCATAGCTTGCTGGTAATGAATTTTTAAGTGTCTAATAATACATTACATTACAGTCTGGCAAAGTGTTGTGTCTATTGTGTTATGTCAGCAAACAAATAGATGGTTAGTTGGGGTGTTCCTCTGCTCTTTTACTTATTTGCAGTGAATCCCAAATGTCATTTTTTGCTTCATTTCTGTGTTTTGAGGAATCTATTTAATACATTGCTGCCAGCTAAGTTGCTTTCTCAACTGACTCCTCACTCTCTGATTTTCTACTGGATTATACCATGATGTCTGTCTCCACAGACTGCTTTGTTCAGTCCTGTCAGTCTGTGTGCATTTTCTCTTTTGAGTTTGCAGCCACTGTGCAGTTGTCCTCTAGTTAAATTTCTCTGTGTGCATATTTGAGGCTATAAGGCAGCCTTTTGGGGGTCTTTGTTTCAGTTGGGTGTTTCTGTTCCATGGAAGGGATGTGCAACTCCATAATTCCATGAAGAGGGTGACTGTGTTCATGTGCCAGCTTCAGTGAAATTGTTGGCTAGCTGCTCCCAGAAATCTGTGATCATGCCACCAGACATCCCCAGACTAATCACTAGAGGTCAACATCACCTTCTCCATCTGGAGCACCAACTACCACATCATTATAGGATGGTTGCTTGCTTGTAGGAGAACATACTCCAAAATGCTTTGAATGTTCATGAAGGCGTATTCCTGATCCTGCCACTCTCCAAGGTTAGGAGAACAGAAAATGGAACACTGGAATTAGTAATTTCTCAGTGTGAGCTTTTTAAAGGTACCAGGAGCAAAAGAAATAATAAATCTGAAGGCCTTTGCCTTTCTGTGCCTGAGGCAGCTTTTGGTGAGGAACAGTGGCAAAGCCAAGAGGATGGAACAACGCAACTGGTCTGGAGCCAGAGCTGTGTGTCAGAGTTGTAGGTCTTGTAGCTAATGTGTGTAGGCAGGGGCTCCTGTCAGTACAACACAGATGCTTCTCAGTGTCAGGACTCTTGGGGATCCCTAGGACTTTCAAGACACACAGGTACTGTCTTTACATTCCTACCTGAAGATGATTTTTACTGTTTCTAGCTTGGAGATGCATACAATCAGTCTGAAGTCTGGCAAACTATTTCATAACTGGAAGGAAGCTGAGAAGACTGAGACCCAGGAGGAAAAGTCTAATACTGCATCATTTCATAAACAGCTGAAGGAATGAAGCCTGGTCTACAGATCAGTGTCCCTGAAGATTTCCTCATACTTGAGTTATTTAAAAGTGACCTCCCTTTTACAGGTTTTCTGGTGTTTTAACTTAATTGTTGAAGTTTTTTCTTGGCTAGAACTTTGGAAATACTGTCCTCCTCCTTTAGGTAGCCACTTATCTCTCTTCATGCAACTTGAAGGAACTCCTGTATAACTGAGACTTCTTTTGGTATATTTGTTTGAAATCAACCAGCACATTCAATATTTTCTAGAGGAATGACAAAGATTGCTTTATTAATGTTTATGCTTTACCTAATTACCTCTGGGAATATAATTTAAATAGTCTTCCTCCTAAGAAATCTGCAGAAGCTGTATTTGTTACTACAAATGCAGTAACCTCTGGGTCAATGCATCCATTCCACATTTTGAACTTTGAAAGAGGTGAAGAAAGCAATACTTTAAGTGAGAGGATGAATCAGGGTTTCAAGTATGCATCTATACATACCTAATCTCCTTTCAGCTTTTAACTTTATCAGCAAAGTCTAACATTAACAGATGGGAGAAGAGAAAAGGAAGATGGACCTATTGAAAGGCACAAAACAAGATTGCCTGGGTGATCCTGGGTCTAATTATCAAGGCTTTCACTAATCAGGGGTTTTGTTGTTGCTGTTGCTTCTGCTGGAAAGTTGCTCATCATTTCCTGTCTTTCTGTTTTCTCATAATGACTTAATGTTCTTGTCAAATTCATAGAATGTGAGCCAGTAGTGTGTAGCCAGCAGTGTTTTATTTGTTAGACTGGAAGAAAAAGGAACTTAAACAGTAATAGACTTTTTTTTTTTTTTTTCAATCCTGTAGGAGTTCTCGCCTCAGTTGTTGTTAACAAACATGCCAGAAGAGGGAATGCAGACTGCTCTCCATTCTGGCTGCCTGCATTGCTGTCCTCCTTTTCAGCTAATGCAGCCTGACTGTTTCTGGGCTATAAGCACAGGCCTGTGGGCTGTGCCAGGCAGCTCTCCCAGCTCCTCAGGACTGGCTCAGTACCTCTGCACAGCGGTGCCTTGTGTGGGGGAACTGTACTCTGATGCATGGACTAAAGGCCACACCGCTGAGATGCTGTGGAGGTAATGGCAAAATACAGGTGCAAGGCAAAAAGAATCCCTTCCAGTTCTCTGTTCAAAGCTAGTGTATCACTTTTGGGAGGCTGGCACTGCTGCATGTTTTCCCAGTGTAAGCCTGGAGGAGTTCTATCTATCTGGCATACAGTGTTGTTGTCAGGGCTGAGCTGAAGTTCCATGAACAGCATGAGCTGGCACAAGCTGATGATTCTGCTGAGGGACGTGGCTCTGCTGCCCTCTCCTCCCTCCTTCCCTCCCTGCAGCTATTCCTGCAGCTGTGCAGAAATGCAGGGGTAAGCTAAAGCAGCCTGGGCATGGGCACGCTCCCCGTTCATCCCGCGTGCTGTGCACCCACGGCACGGCTCCGGGCTGGGCTGCACCTTCCCTGTCACACTCTGGGCCACGGGGGCCAGGGACTGTGTCCTGCTGGCACTTTGGGTGTAGCTCTGTTGATGGCAATGAGGGAGTTTAGCTGTATGGATACAGGCTGTTCTTGGCAATATGTGAATATGAAAAGTAACTCCAGTATCATATCCTTGTTGTTTAAATTTTGATAAGCTGCCTGTGGCTAGTTGCTCATCCTTGGAAACACATAAGTGGCTTTTTTTTTTTTTAAATTCCCACATCTCCTCTTTGCTGCACCAAAAAGTAAATAAGTAATAGAAATATGAGAGCATTTGAAAACCTGTTTCATGAAGTGCTATACATTGATTCTGTGTTCCATCCAAGCATCTTTGTACATTCAAGTACCTCCTGAAACAGGAGGAACATGAACACTGAATAGTAACCCCAATGTCACCTGGGTTTGACACCTGATGTCTAAGTAGAAGCTGCAGACTTTACTCACTAATAACCAGGACCTGAGATCTGCTTGATAAAGCTGAGAAGCAAACACTTTCAGGATTGAAACCATAACAGATTTTTTTTACTTGTAATAGTCCACTTATTTTTAAATCAGGCTTCTTCCAGTATGTCTCTCTGAAGAAAAAGAGCAAAAAGCTCTCCTGGAAGGATTGTTTTTGTTATATACAGAATCCGAATTTTTGCACGTGCTATGTGGTACTTTCTTCTGAAAGTTCTCTGTATAACCTCTGCTTCAGAGTAGGTCCTAGTCAGCAGAACTGACTTCTTAATGAAAATGAATGGTCAGATTTCCTGTTGCTTGTGTGCCCCTTTCTCCTCAGAACTGCAGACTTCACCTCTTTCTATATAATTATTGCCTTTTACCTAGTCATTCTTTTATTATTGCTGGATGGAAGTATGGACATAAAGCTCCTAACCTCTCTATTAGGACTCCATTCAAGCTAAAAGTGGATCTGGCTTAAAGATAAAATCACAGCAAAGTTATATTTTATGCTGAGATAATTTTGTACTGCTTTATTTCAGAGTCTGCTCTTGACATCTCTGCTTCCTGTTAGCCTAGCAAAGGTCTTACAGCATGTCTATTTTCTTCATTCTTCTTTTCACAAACTAAAATAGCCTGGTGGTGTAGACTCTGTCAGCATTACCTTTGTTCCTTCTTTATACTTGTATTTTACACAATAATCTCCAGGAAACAATCCTATTCCTGGAAATTCATCACGTTCCATGCAGTTGTGTGGCCTTTCTGATGGTGTTTTTCAACTGCTCTAAGTGATTCTGTGGAACTTCAATTTGTGTTTGAGATTCCTGGAAGGTTTGTCATATATGGTGCTCTAAAACCACAGTACAGCAGATGAAGGCAGGCAAAGAAAAATGCACAATTCCGTCTCTTAAATTATTATTAACCAGTCTATAGGGGAAGTTGTTTGAAGCATTGAGTTTTAAATGTCTCAAGTGCAGGTATATAATCAACCTCTTGCTGAAAAAGGGTTAATGTACCACATCCATTTCAACCAACAGCTGGACCAAAACAGCTTGTATGGATGTTTCATCTCCTTGTATTTGTTCTATATCTCTTATCTCAGCTGTATGAGGGCTTGTTTTATATATTTATATGGAAATACAGCCTTAATTCTGAATAATGTGATAGTTGTTCATATTGATAGAAAGTGTTGGCAATGCAGCCTGGACTGCTTGTACAAGTCTGCAAATCACATCCACCAGAAACACCTCCAGCTGTGAGAAGGGAAGACTAGAGCCCTCAGACTATCATATTTTACTTGTGTGAATGGCTTACAGCCAGACCATGGAGAATACAAAGGCACTTTAGAAATAATGATAGAGACTTTTAAATGTGAAGTCACTGACTTGGCTGAATTTGGTGGTCCCAGGAGAGACCAAACCACTGACAATCAAGGAAAGGTGAGAGTAAAAATGAAAATATCAGGTGCATACTGTGTATATGAGGTCATGACATTGGACTGACATTAGTGCAGGCCACAGACTGCTATTACTTATGCCCCCTCATCACAACAGCTTATTCCAAAGTGTTCCCAAACACTGCCATGAAATGCATGGTCTTTTTAGCTGTTCCACCACTGAAGTAGAGGGAAGTAGCCAGAGCTGAAATTGTAAACTATCCCAAAGCTTTTTGTGCTGGGATGTTTTTCCAATAGTTGGATTCAAATTGATTCCTAGTGAACTGCCAGGAGCAAATACATGACTGAAAAACAACAGTGGAAGAAAACTCTTTTACCTGTGAGCCCTGAAATGGAGGCAAGTCTGAACATAGCAGACATAATTGCAGTGGGGTCAGAGGCATTCCACGTTAAGTGGCTGACGAAAATGCAGGAAGCACAGCGCAGGATCCACGCCGACTTCGCTGGCAGAAGTGGAGTCGACCTGGATCTGTGTCATGGATAAGTGGCAAAACACGTTCCCATGCATCGCTGTGTGGGCCGTGTCCCATGGGGCAGGAAGTGCTGGCAGCTGCCTGCTGCCATCCATTGCCCTCCTGACTGAGGGAAGGACTCGCCCCAAAGGAGGCTGATGGTCATTCCCCGTACCTGCACCGACTGTGCCTTCCACCCAGCGGGAGCACTGACAGCAGGGTGTGCTTTCACTGCTGACTGCCTCAGTGATGCTTAGCACTATAAATCCAAAAATACCATTGGTTTGATCTCAACAGCCTCTACTGTCTAATCTCGCAACTCTTAAAGCGACTGAGCTTATACAGAAACCACCAACACATTTAATTCCTTATCAGCTATGTCTCTATCAGATAACCCCCTGTGCAGGTAAGTTATGGACTAGCTCATCCCCAATCCCCTGAGACTTCCTCTCCTGCTAATCAAGAGGAATTTCAGGGAATCATTTAGATGTGTGGTGTTTTTTCAGTGGTGTTCTCTTCTAGCAATTAATGCAAAACATTATTTAAGTTTAGGCAGCCAAGACTGCTGCTGTATTTTAGTGCTTTCTAATTTTGAGAATCTATTCTAATCCTGACCCTTTCCCAACTAACAAGCATACCATATGTCTGATTACTCAGGTTCCCATGCAAAATAGGAAATTAAAAATTCCAGATGATTAACAAACATTTCTTCTTGTTTATTTTGAGATGACTGTTTTAAAATACCACAAAAAAAATTTAGAGACTTCTTTCTCAAACATTTACTTTATCATTTAGATGTGTAAAAGATATTTTCGTTAAGAATGTGCTGTTTGTGCTTTTTAGAAAATAATTTATTGACACAGGTTTGCTACCACTAAAAGATATACAATTAACTGTTTAAAGACAGTGAACAAAAGGGTGGGTGATTCCATGGTGGAATTTCAGAGGAGGGGAACTAGGCATAGACATTCTAATCTGGTTTAAGGACAGTGAAGGACTTGAATCCTCTGTAAAAGATTCAAGCCCAAAGCATGATGCAAGTTGGAGCACCACCAACAGCCTGTTATCTCTGCAGGATGTCAGCCAGGGAAGCAGGTCATGTAACCAGTGACTCCATCCAGTACAGCACGGAGCCAGATACTGGTCAGGAGAGGTCACTGCTCTGGCAAGTAGAGACTCCCCTAAAAGTAGAGCTTCTTCATACTAATGTAGAGATTCTGTGCATGGGTTTGCTTGTGAGCGGACTAATTTGGTGAGAGGCAGAAAGCTGTTGAGAAAACCAAACACTTGAATTAAGCCATCTCTCTGTGAGTGCTTGAATGAGGGGAAGAGATGGTTGCCATGCAGAAGAAAGCCTGTGTGTATGTCTGATCCAGCTACAGCATTTCAGTAGAGAACATCAGAGGGGGGAGGCTGGGGGACAGCACTGGGGCAGCCTCAGCTGCCACCTGAGGACACCAAGCCTGCTGCTTGATTCTTGTCCTGATATCCTCCACTAGAAGTGTTTGTCCTTGCTACAGCTTGTTTATTAAATCACACCCATAAATGTGTATTGCTAGTAATAAATGCCTCTGTTATTTTGAAAGTAGCAGTTGATAATTATCAAGTGCATGCTCTGAGCTTGAGTTGCTGGGTTTCATCCCTCCTGCCTCATGTGAGCTACCCCCACTCATTGCATCACATCTAAAATTAGAAAAGATGCTGTATCCTGTGAAGTGCAGGGCTCAGTAGCTCAGAGCTGCAAGGGCTGGACCAGGCACAGCTGCACAGCTCCTCAGTTAGGAAGATGTTTTCAGACAGATCACTGAAAAAACTTGATGATCAGAAGTGTTACAGAGGTAAAACAGCCTTCACATCCAGGAGCTCCAGTTCAACCAAAGAAAAATGGGAGCTAGTTCTGTTTCTTTTGGTATGTCTTTAGCTTTGTATTTTCTCAACAATATGTGGAGTCAGCTGTCAATAGCTCTAGAGGTTTAGAGACATCTACTTGGGCCAAATTCTTCCCTGAGGTGGTTGCACTGCTTTCATTGTAATCATACCGGTGATGAATGTGGCTCTTCTTCACTTAGAAACAACAAAAGAGCTCATAAGATTAAACATTCTTTCAGTGCTTTCATTCTCATTAAAGCAAGTTTTAGTACTTAGAAAATGCTGTGGGCTTAAGAAATGACTGTATTCTTCATTCTGCTCTGAAGCTTTGCTTCAGCTTCCCAGACTCAGCCCATAGCATCCATGCAATTTATTTTAGAAGTCTGTATTCCCAGTGCACTGCTATTCTTTAAACATCTGGTGCACTTAAAAATCATATTTCAAAAACACTAATCTGGGGGGAGAAAGGTTAAAATGTGAAACTAGAGAAAAACAAACTAGGGAAAAGATAAATTCTGACAGAAACTTCAAGCAGCTAAGAAGTACTAGAGCTGTCAAATAATGCATTTTGGGTTTGAGCTGAATCAAATCACAGAAGCGCTTTTTCAGTGCTTCGTCTGAAAGCAATTTAGCTTTTCTGTGTTAGCAGATTATGCTGTTTTCAACAGTTGTTGGAAAGATGACTGATGAAAAGCATTTTCATTGTGGGTGTGCTCCCAAGCACAGACAGAGCTGTGGCACTCAAACCTTGGTTTTCTTACCCAGATCTCTTCTGAAGCTGAGGGTAAATGGTCTGTCAAGCTCTGTGCAGCACTATTCCCTCAGACCCAGCTTCAGTGTGGCTCTTGGGACCCCGGACTTCAGTGTATGGGATGGCTTTGTGTTTTTTCAGGGTGCATCCTTAAATCATGAAGGGATTGGAGAGGGGGAAAAAAACCCTCCAGAACTCTGAACAGGAATCAGTAGAAGATGAGGGCTGTATCCTGGAAGTTGGTCCTGAGAAAGGACTTCAGGATTAGGCATCCTGAACCTGGATCACATGTGAGAATCAGCCCATGGCTCCATGAACAGAGGGTAACTGTAGTGTAAGCACTGGCAGTGCAATCTATCCCTGTGTTCAAATGAGTTTGCAGGCTGGTCTGTGATAGTTTTAACTTGGGTGCAAATCAAACCCTGCCCCTGGTTCTGCCGCAGTGTAAGTACTGCAAGGTAGCACTCAGTAGCAGCAATGACACTTGGAGAATCTCTAAGTTATGAATGACAGAATAGGCCGATTGACAGTAAAAGGCAAATGTAGTAAGTTTGGAGAAATGACATTTCTTATGTGATCTGTCCCACACTCCTCTGGAGTTAATGAAAAAGAGGCAACAGTGTCAAAAGCATGTCAAAAACTCGCAGTCATACAGATGGTTGAATCCAGTTACTGTTGCCTACCATGTTAGTAAAATAAATACTCCAAAGTTACTTCAGATTTCACTGGCCTAGATGGTCTTAAAATAATGCTGGAATTCACAAATAAATCACAGTTTTCTGCAGGCAGCCAAATTTTTCCACTAGAGCAAAGGTATTTGGAGCCCCAGTTGTGTGTTTAGTATCAAATGTGTTTTTGGGCCTTCTTCCACCAGAACTGCACTAAGCCTCCATCCCCAAACTCAGCAGCTATATTTATCCATGGACCAATGTTTTCTACTGCAGTATCAGTGACCTTGCCTGTAATTATTCTTCACAGGGGAAGCTTAGCTCAGTCCTCCAAGTACTGCAGTAACTCTGAACAAAAATAACCCAAAAGTCCACAACAGGAAACGTTAACAATGGCAGGATTACTGGCCACCATGTCACCGTAAAATAAACGAGCAACTGAGAGGGAGTTCAGGGAAAAGCAGCACCACCATTAAGTAACAGGAGGGACTGACTTATGAGGAAAGATTAAATGAGCTAAGCAATGATGAAAGGGTGAACGGAACAACTGCCTCCAAATGTTTGAAAGAAGAAACCATCCAGGACAGGGAGGGATTCTCTAAGCTGCTGCCAGGAGTTAAGAGTAATGGAAAGAAACCAATAAAATGAACACAGCAGTCACCATAACTATTTCTTCAGCTCAGAAAAAGAAACCCAGTGCTTTTATCAGTGTGAAAGCCTAGCTCATTTGTCCTGTTTTATTTCCTAGCCATGTCCCACAAAGCATGGGGGGAACACTTAAAATTATGTAATGGTGCAGTATTGCCGAAATATTTTAGGCTGGCGGCTCTGAAGGACTGTGAGGGAGCTGTGCCGACATCCTCTTCCAGCTCCTGTCAGACTCAGACTCTCGTTTCTTGAGGTGCCTCAGAATGCCTTGAGGTTTCAGCTGAGAAAAGCAGTTCTACACAACAAAGAACTTAAGCAAACACTTCAGGCAAATGATGACCCAAACTCCCACAGCTATAAATCACATCCATGATCCCCAAACGAGGAACCTGCGTCTGCCCTCAGCAGACCCTGTACCAGACGGTCACAAAGTACACGAAGTCAGAATTCCCCACAGCTATCCCTGGCAGACCTTTGGTTCACATCCTAATGTAGTTAATATTTTTGCAGCGAAACAGCTGTGAGGCATCATGTTGTGTTTGTTTTCATTAACTCCTCCCCAGTGGGCTTATATATTTGTATTTCCTTGTTTACATATTTGTAATGTCCCTAGGGGGATATACACATTACCCCTAAGGTTAGGGGCAAGTTATTGGAGGGCAAGTACCTCCCTCTGATGCAGAATTTGTCCTGCCTCTTTGTTCTGCTAGAAATGTAAATCTTTCTGGAAATGTTAGACCACAGTCCCTTTAAACATGCGGTTTCTTTCAGCAGCAGTTTTCAGACTGCGCTTTTTGAATTGCTGGGCCAGAAGTTTGTGTTTCCAATTGTCACTCTCTGAGACGCTTTTCCATTGTTAATACAGTCCCAGGCGCTTTACAGCCCGGTCTCTTTATAGTCGTTCCACGGCCCTGCGTGTTGAGGTCCAGATCTTTCCACCACAATTTGTGCTGTCATTCTCCCGCCGCGGCGCGAAGCCGCCCGCCCGCGGGGGGACCGACTCGCGGCTCTCCCCGCCCGCCGCAGCTTCCCGCGGCACCGGCCGCGCTCCGTGCGGGCCGTGGAGCGGCCCCAGCCCGGCCCGTCCGTGCCGCGGCTGCTCCGCCAGCCCCCGCCTCGCCGCTCCTCCGGCGGGGGATGCCGGGGCGCGCCCGGCGGCCGCTGCTCCCGGTACCGTTACCGGCGGCTCCGGGCGGAGCCCGCCCGTCCCGCCCATCGCGGCCCCGGGGCTGCCGGGCACGGCCCCACCGGCGCCCCCCGGCCGCCGCCGCGTGCGTCAGACCGGAGACGTGGCCCCGCGGCGGCGGGGGCGGAGCGGCGGCGGGCGGAGCGCGGCTGCGGGCGGCCTCCCGGCCCGGCCCTGCCCGCCGCACTGAGCCCCGCACCGCGCCGCGGGATGTGCGCGGTGCCGCCCGGCCGCCGCCGCCCGTGACCCCGCGCCGCAGCCCGGCCGCTCGCCAGGTAAGCGCTGCCGCGCCCGGCTGCGCCTCCCGGGGCGCTCCGCTGCCCGCGCCGGGGACGGGGCATCGCCGCGGGGAGGGGACCCCGGGGGGCCGCGCGGGAGCGGAGCCGTCCCGCAGGGCCCGGAGCTGCACCCCCGCGGGGAGAAGAGACGGGGCCCGGCCCGGCCCGCGGCCGCGGGGCCCCCTTTGCCCGCCGGCGGCACCAGCGGTGCCGCTCCCGAAGCTGGGCAGTGCCGGAGGAGCCAAACTTTATCTGGGATCGCCGCCGGCTCCGCTCCTGCGGAGGGGCGCCGGGAAGCGGCCCCGGCAGCCCCCCACGCCCCATCCACCCCAGCGCATCCCCTGCCGGGCGGGGCAGCCCCGGGGGTTCCCGGCACGGCGGCGGCCCCGAGCCAAGCGGGGCTTCCCGGGAGCGGGGCCGCCGAGGGGGCACTGGTGGGAAACAGTCGCCGTGGAGACGGGCGGCTTGGGAAAGCCTTTGGGGAAAAGGGCTTGGGGAAGCCCATGGCTTTATTTTCCCCAGACCAGCCAGCGTTACGGGGAGGATGCGAGCAGGACTGGGAGGCGGCGGTCCAGCCGCGCCGCCACCGCGCCCGCCGGTCCCTTCCCCGGGGGCTGCTCCGGCGTCCATAGCTCGGTTTTTGAAGAGATTAGCAAAAAAAAACCAACCAACCAACCAACCAAAAAAAAAAAACCCAAAAAACCCCGCCCGATTTTATATCAGTGTAAAACCAGCGCTGCCTTGTCGCAGAGTGATGGGCAGTTTTGCCCATTATTCACCAAGTGTAGGTTGTCCAGTTCATTAGAAAGAGTTGACCAAGCAAAATGAGACGCTTACGAAAGACCACTGAATGTATCCTACCAGAATTTCATGAGGGTTAGTGTTTAAAAGTAAGGAATTTTATTGCTCAGATAAGTATGTTTGGTGTAGTTTGGCTTTTTAATTATTTCCTTTTTTTTTTTTTTACTTTTGGAGTTAGTACTTCCTGTAACAAGAGATTCAGTATTATTAGCACAACTGTTTGAAGACAACCACATAATGTTTGTTCCCACAAAGCACTGTAGGTTTGAATGATGCTGTAAAAGATCATACAGGCAGAAAAATACTTTGCAAGATAGTGGAGAAAAACATGACAATATTGGAAATCAAGAAATTTTAAAATCTCCCTTCCCAATTCAACCAGTTATGCATCTTACCTTCTCCCCACCAAACACCCCCCCCCCCTCCTTCCCCTGGGTGTATTAGACCTGCTTTTACTTTTCTTTTTGGTATGATGAAAGCAGTCAAGAGGGTAGCACTCCCCTGGGCTTATTCTTCTTCTGGAAAAACCTGTTTGCTCCTGTGGTGCAGATCAGCGTGGAGAGCTAGGCTGAGCAGAGTTCTGAGATGATTCCTAATTTTAACCTGCCCTTGTATTCCTGCTGTCTCACAAGTGACTATGTCCCAGGGCTGCCAGCAAGGCACAGCAGCCTGGTGCTGAGCACCTGTGGTTTCTGAATCATTTCCTTTTCCAGTTACTTTCTGAGTTTGCTAAATTTGTGGCATCCGTGCTGCTGTTTTCTTCCAGTCTAAATACTGACAGGTCCTGCTAGAGGTTTTGCCACAGTATAACATTCTCTGTGTTTTATTTGTTATTATTTACTCTTGTAAGCAGTTTTAGAAATAGCTTTCTGATGGAAAGGCTGAAAATCTATTTGCTTTGTATGCCCAGTATGGGAAAATGCTAGTGGTGGATTTCAGTGAAAAATGAAATCAGAGACTGCTAAATTCTCCCTACAAGTGCTCACTCAGTGCTCTGTGCTATCTTGCAGTCAGTTCCTGTACCAGTTGAAGTTGATTTCCTGAGGCAGCCTCATCCCACCTCGGTCTCTGGCTTTTGAGGCCCACCAGAAGGAGCTGTGAGCAGCAGGGGGGCAGCATCCGGGCTGGGCAGGCCAGAGCATTGAACAATACTCAGGTGGCCTCAGGCCGGAGGGACAGCACAGTGACACCCAGGGTAATGGACTGGCTCAGTGCTGGGAGGAGCAGTTCCCCTGATTGTCCATTGACCTCAGTGCAGCTGCTTGAAGGGGGCCGTATTCACCGCCAGATTCCCAACTCAAGGCTTTTGAGAGCTGTGGGAAGTGTAAAAAAAAAAAAACAACCTCTATTGCTAGCCAAACAATTCACAATAACAGGAGCTAGAGTTTAATTTTATAGTTTTTTTTTCCTCTTTAAGGAAACCTGGTAGAAAGATGCTATCCTCATTGTCAGAGTTATGAAGGGCAGGGGAGACTGGCTATATAGTAAAGAAAACACTGAAAATGAAACAATTGACCACAGGAAAAAGAAACCTTCTAAAGATTTTAAAGCCTTTCTTAATAAGTCAAAGAAGCCATTCTCCTTCCAAAATGATTTGTCAAAGGGCTGTTAACATGTGTTGGATTTCAGATGCTCAACATAATGGAAACTTTACTCTCTTCTTCATCTTTGAGCTGTTCACCCAGGGATTTTGTGCAACAAAACTCTGTTGCAAATTCAAGCTATAGTGTAGTGACTTTTGTTGGGTTTGTGTTTCTAGGACCTCTTTCTGGCTAGGAAGATACTAGATTTGATTCAGCCTCTTGGCCAGGTGTGATTATGTCATTTGTTCCATTGCTTTCATTCATAACACATGGCAGGCCCTTCTGCCTTCCCATCTCCAGGTAGGTAAAGTCTTATAGTTGTCTTTTGACTTGTTAGACCCTACATGAGTTTTCTGTCACTGTATTTATTTTACATTTTAGTGCCTGGCACATGCAGCTAATCAGACACAGCATAAACTTTACAACTGTATCACTCAGAGAGTCTTAGGTTTGGACTAGGGTGAGGGTTTATTTGGAATTTTTCCAGTGCAGTTTCTGTAGTCTCCTTCTCCCTTGAAGGACTGATTTACAATCTGGTGTTTGATCTGGTCAGATTCTTAAAAGGTAGGATAACACTGTGCATGTGCTTTGCACATTTCCCACTTGTTTGGGAGAATCCTACCTTAAGATACAGTGCATGTTTTTTCTTGGTTTTAAAGTAAAACAAAGGCCTCCCCTGAAGCACAGGATGGCACCGTTCTCCGGGGCAAGTTGCTAACGCCGCTGTTACGACGGGCGTATCAAGTTCCACTGCATTTGAACCAGAATATATAAAAACATTTGGTTCTGTACCATAGTATTAAAAATCAATCTCTCTCTGTCAAAGTAAACTTTAACTTTTCCACTGACTTCCAGGTGAGCAAAATACAGTCTTTTATACCAACTTCTAATCCTGGGTTGACCTATCATCTGCTGAAAGTGGAGATGCTAGCTCACATCTCCCTTTGGTGGCAATAGTACATAGTGACTTTTTATTGATGGGAAACCTCAATTCAACAATCCAGCAATAAGACTGCCAACATGCTGAGAACATTTCCAGTTTAATTTACTTATCACTGAAAGGAAAGTGGGAGTTTGGACTAATTGCTTGTTCTGGAGCATAAAGTGAAGCAGAGGACACATCAAGCCCTGCCCTGAGCAAGCAGCAATGTAAGATCCTGATACAGGTGCCACTTAGAGCACATTGCAACAGCTCAGATGTGCAGATTGCTGTCAGAGGTTTGGTGCTCTTGAGCAAAGACCATTATAGATCACATTTTCCAGTGGATGTGAATGTTTGATGGGCTGTCTCGAGGTAGGTAGTTTTCACCAGTGTTCAGAGACAGTAGTTTCGGAAAAACCCTTTTAATTGTAATGTGACTAAAAAGAGTATTTGCTCTTTGCAATCATTTAACCATGATGATGTAATTTCAAAGACTTGCACACCTGCTATAGTGTTGTCAGAATCCCCCCCAGCAACTGCTTTTATCTCACAGTTTGATGGCTTGATGGAAACAGCCTTTTTTTTCTGTTTTATGCAGAAACAGACTTTTTGGTGGAATGATGTTAGAGCTAATCCCTCTTTGGTGGTCTATGGACGGACACTGTCCTGAAAAGGTCCAGTAGAGAAGGTAGTCCTGGTTTTCCAGTTCATGGTCTTTAAAGGTAATTCTATGTGAATACCAATTCTGATTCTATAGTTACTAGTGTATTGCTTTGAGTGTGTGTAGATCGCGTTCAATTTGCAAGCTTTAATTTATTTATTTTAGTCATTCTTTCAGGTGTATGGATGAGACCATGAATTTATATTTATTGTCAGGGATTTTTGTAACAAAAGATGGTTTGGGGGAAGAAAATCCACTAGCTGCTTCAGGCTCAGAATGCCTGTATATTTATAAAGGTGTTTTGGGATCCATGTTTCATGAGACTGTTGTGAAGTTTTAGAAAGTTCTTTTGTGTTGCATGCAAGTAGGAGCAAAAAAGATTCTTTATATGAAAAAGTCTCCCAAATCATGAAAACAGGAATTCTTTAATATTTTTGGCTCAGTCACTGCATAAAATGTTTTTTACTAACTTGTCAGATGATTGAGCTGCTTAAGACTTAGAATGGACCTTTTGTGCTTCCTGTCCCAATTAGGAATTAATTTTTAATTATATCAGCTGAACATTTTTAAATACGAGCACTTGTATTAGCCTCAGGCGCCTATTTCTTTGATGATGAATGGCACTGATTTGTGTGATATTGTCTGTTCTCAGACATTTTAACAGCATTGTTTCTGTCTTCATTATCTGAGTATCTTAAATAATGTTTGTGGATAAGCTGGTATAACTTTGATTAAAACTTCATGTGATTTTATTTTCTCAGTTGTTTAGGTTCATTTCAGGAATACTAAAATAGAACTTACTGGATAGTTAGTTGCTCGGTTCTTTGGTTTGCTGTTAAAGTCTTTTACTCACATTAAAACCATTTTGCAGCTCTGGAAAGAGGGCAGGCATCTTGAGTGATAGCCCTGATAAACAAAGAATGTTACTCCCAGAGCTGAAAAATGGTAAGTATTGCCTTTGAAGTAGTCTTTGACATGGAAATGTGTGGAGTGTACTCTTTAGATTTGGAGAAATAGCTCAGCAAAGCCAAGTCTCCACACAGGCCCATGTGATTGGTACGGAAGGAACTCCTATTGATTTCACTGAGACTTTATCTGGCAGAATTTTGCACTGAACATTTCTTTGTCTTTAGTCCAACCAAGCTGAAGTCAAAGAGCTGCTGACAATAAGAAGTCTTTTTTGTGTGTAATACATGAAAAAGTGCTATGACTCAGTTGGAACTAACAACAAGGTTATTGTCTAGGATTCGTTGCCAAGGCAGCACTTGCTGTATATGTAGGTGGAAATTGCAACATATATTTTGAAATGCAGTTTATTAAAGTTGCTTCCTCTTTATGTCCTTTATGTCTCTTCTTTACGACCCTTACGTCTCCTCTGAGTTCTGGGTTCAGGTCTTTGAGTCTCCAGTGACCACAGCAGATGGTACCAAGAGCAGAGCAGGGGGATTCGCTGCTGCCTCTCAGTACTGCCATGCTCTCTCCTGGCTGTTGGGCAGCGGGGCAGCTGAAACCCAGTGTGCACTGGATGCTTGCAGCGTGGGCCTCAGGGACTTGCAGGGAAGGAGTGGACCAGGTATTCAGCATGCTTCTGGAAGTTACACCCTTTCCAGTTCTCTCCAGCACTAAATCCCCTGTTGGTGTCTTGCCCTTGTTGTGCCAGGTTGTGGTCCTGCAGAGGTGTGGCTCTGGGGAAGCTCGGTTCTGGCAGCTGGCTTAATGGAACACAGCTTTCCAGCTGTTGGTTGGGACCTTGCTGGAATTCAGGTGGCACAGCCTAGCTGTCCCCAGTCAGTGCACCTGAAAATGAAACCTCTTCCTTACTCTGATCAGCTGTCACACAGGGGACACTTGTTTTGCAGAACCACCAAACTATGGGTACTGGAATAATGTATTCTGTGAGCTAATTGTGTTTTGTCTGTTCCCCAGATTGGGAAACTAATACCAACTGTGATGTTTAATTTTGGTAATGTGTAGTATGAAATCAAATTCACTTCAGTGGCTTTTTAGGGGAGTTTTGACATACTATCAGTTTGGTTTCAGGCATTGCAGAAAACTGGAGAAAAGCTATGTTATGATTTTGTAGTACTATTCATTCATATTTCCCACCAAAGTACTAAAGAAAGTGGATACCTTTCTGTTTTGCAGCTGGAGAAGAGGTGGCATTAGAGAAGAGGTGGCATGGTGGGTTGATGTGGCGTGCACATGCCTGTGTCCCAGTGGGGACCCCTGACTCATTCTCTGTTGTTCCTCCAGGTCATATTTCCTCACCAGCTTCAGCCACAAGGACATTCAGTTGTTTGAAAACACAGTAAACTCATGGACTGTTAAAAATAACTGTTTGGATGCACATGGTTTGTTTTTAATGTCTTTTCGGTTCCTTTACATGGGATTTATGTTTAAGAAACTGCATCATTTGTTTGTACTTCTTACTTCAGAGTGATGGTATTTCTTCTATGAAAATCTCTGTTGCAGTCAACAGAACAAAAGGGGAGCCATCATGTTTCAAACAGTGGCAACACAAGTCAGCGTTCAAAGTAGTTTTTCCAGCCAAAAAGATTATGCCTTTTTAAAAATTATTTTTAAAATTGAATTTTATATTACAGGAAACACCAATGGCAATATAACCTAGCAGGGAAACTGCTCTCCTGAAATGCTGCAAATACAAGAAGTCAGTAGCAGAGGTTTTACCATATGTTACATGGGAACTGACCAAGCACCTACAGTTACCAAAATGCTGGACATTTTGGTCAGTGCAAACATGTAGCAAAATAATTACCAAAACTGAATGTCAGGGTAGTTCAGACATTATTTCACTGTGTGTACAACGTGTGTGAGAGTACATAGATAAGAATGGAACATAAACCTCTTGGGAATTAGGAGTTACTAATTCCAGTTCTTATTATCATATTTCCCCCTTAGTCTAATCTTAGTTTCCCTGGCTTGGTGTCTTGTCCCTGTATCTACTTTTAGTCCTTTCCTGGTTAAGTGATGAAATGAAGCAGGTCCATGATCTGTCATCTGTGGTCCCAGCATGGACAGTGCCAGGAGCTTTGAGGAGTTTCTGGGCACATGCTGAAAATTAAGTGTTCATCTGCCAATATCAAAGGACGCAAACACACAGTTTCCAAAGGTTTATAAATTAGCCAGCTGTAGGTGGCTGTTCACACTGCAATAAAAACTGTGTTCCCAATAGACAGGTCAAATTTAGGGCATGGGTGATCTGAAAAGTTTTAAATAAAAAGACCACAATTTTTGTAGCGTTCACATCCAATTTGTTTTCCTAAGCTTGTTCCTAGAATAATTTGAACAATTGCTGGCTAGGCCTTCATTCAAATTTTGGTTTTAAATTACACAGGTTTTTCCTTATTGTTGTTTTGGGACCCAAAAATAGGAACTTAGCAATGTTATATTCGACAGAATATATGACTGATTATAGCATCAAGCCATTTTCATGCCAGGGGGTGTCTGTCAGCTGTCTAGAGGAGACTGTTGCCCTAAACCCTGGGGCTCTGCACAGACCAGGGATTTTGTTTAAATATCCTCTTTGAGAATACATCACCATCAACCTGACTGCAAAACTCATGCTTGTTTTACTGTCTCAGTGTGCAGTTCCAAGGCAGGTAAAATAGGAATGCAAAATTCTGCTTTTCAGTGCAGCCTCAGGCCTGTGCTGAGAAGCACTCCAGCTTAACTTCACCTCCTGGCCCACGGCAGCCAAAGCCAAACACCACAAAACACTTGAAAAGTGACTTTATGGTATCTGTGCAGAGTAACAAATGTTTACAATAGAGGATGGAGGGGTTTGGAGTGTGCAATGCCTTATCCTGTGTAAAAACCCACTGGTGTGCAGCCCCTGCACACATGGTCCACAGCCCTTGGGCTCTGCTGAGTCCCTGCTGCCAGGTCACAAGTTCATTTTGTGTTATATATGAGCTGTACTCTGTTCTTTAATGAAGATGAATTTGCAGTAAATCATGTTTGGGAACCAACACAGAGAGCTTGAAGCACTATTCCCGAAAGGCATTTCATCATTTACCCTAACATGAAGTATGTTTAAAAGAACCAGGGGAGCAGCATTGGCGTAGCATTTTCTCCTTTCAGTAGATCTCTGATGTGAAAGACCAAGCACTGCCAGTTTGAATTGGCTCTTGGGGACATCTGAGCTTTGACCCTTCTGTTATACTCAGCTGGGCTGCAGCTGTGGTCCTGCAGCCTCTAGCCCAAGGCTCCTCATGAAGAAAGAGCCTTCCCTAGTGGGGTTCAGGGCTGTACCCCTACTACCTGGGGCTTGATTGAACTCTGTGCCACTCACGGGACGTGGTGATGCTGATCCTACATCTGAGGAGGATAGATGGGATGTCAGGGAGATGAGGTTAAATGGCTAATAGTTTAAACATCTTTTCTAGGCAGCTTAAGAAATCCCACCAACTTTTTGTGCTTCCCAGATGCCAATATCACTATTTCTTTATCCTCCGGTTATGTTCCTTTTCCTTTTTCCCTCGTGTGTATAATTCATACCCTACCCTTGCCAAGCCAGCACTTTGTGGATGATAGTTGCCTGACGTCCAGGGATTCTGATTCTGGTGCATAGCTTTGGTTGTTCCCTCAAAACAAGCAATGGATTACACTGATTGCTTCAACACATGTGACATGATTGAGTAACCACTAGTGGAAGGACAAAATAGCCAAGGGCTTGATTTCTGGTGAGTAACACTTGTAGCATGGCAAACAGCTCTGGCAAGTCCTGGTCTCCTGCCTGAGCACATGAAGCAGCAGTGACTCCACTTCTCTGTCCCATGAGGGTCAGCAAGGCGTGGAGAGAGGCTCTTGGGCTTTGCTGGGCAGGGAGGCCATAGCCAGGACAAAGGGTGGCTGCTGTCTGTCACCCATAGGGTGACACAGGGAAGGGTACAGAGCAGCTGGCAGCGCTGCCAGCACGGCGCAGGCAGGCCATGCTTGGCATGGTGGGGAGCAGTGGCGGGAGCCGCTGGGGCTCTGCCTCAGTGAGGAGCACGTGCTGTCAGACCTGCCTGGGTTATTCCCTTTGTTTTGCTCACTGTGCTGGTTTTAATTGCCATGTCTCTCTCTACAGGCTGTGCTTTGAGAGCTGAGGTGGGGCAGTGGGAGTGGCACCTTCTGGTGTCACTGGTGGCAGAGCTCTCCCCAGCAGCATGACCCTTGAATTCTTCTGAGGGTGCTGCTAATCCTCTCCATGAAATGAATGAAGTGACTCTATGAGAATCCACTTAAAAATAGCAGCTGTCACCTAGCAAGAGCTTGGGCCTGGGGCCTGGAAGGTGCTGAAGCCAAAGGCAGCTTTGTTCAGGGTTATAGCAGACGGGCTGTTTTCTGAGCAATAATGTTTTTGCTTTTGAAGAGTCTCTCATGACGCAAGACGAATGCAGCTTAACGAGGGGGAGCGTCAACCTCCACGTCCCCATGTGTTTGCCCATCTGGCACGGCGTGTCCCGGCTCTGACTGGGTCCTTGTGTGCTGCTGCAAGGCAGGGCACAGCACCTCGGTGGGCACAAAGCCGTGCCAGGAACTCAGAGTGCGACCTGTGGAGCACTAAGCCAAGGCCAGGCTTGTCCCCAGGGCTTTGTGCTGTGACAGCGAGCAGTGCCACCGGGGCACCGCGGTCCCTCGGGCTGCTGGGGCTGGTGGCAGCCGGGCTGGTGGCAGTCAGGCCCGCAGACCCCCCGTGCTGCCCCTGAGTTGCCCCTTGAGTCCCCGTGGGCAGGAGGTTTGGGGATTGAATCCACATCACGTGGATTGCCCAATGCCTCAGTTTTCTCTTTAGCTGCACTGGCAGGAGCCATTCTTACTTCCAAGCTGTCCTTGCTGCTTTCCTTTATTCACTCTGATACAAACCAATTGCTGAGAGGCTGGTTTGCTCCATGCTGCAGTTTTTCACAATCAGCCTTTGATTCAATCTGTTGATTTATTGAGTCTAATTTGTTTCCAATACTTTTGTCTCTGACTTGGATCTATTTATTCTCCTTAGCTCTTTCAGGTCACATTAATTTGTTGTGTCTCGTCCCTAATCTGCTATGCATTAGCTAGCTGATTCCTGTAGCTGGGTTTTCTTATGGAGTAGGTATCACACTCACACCTGGATTCAAGTATTTAATCTTAATATGACATATTCATTTTCACTCACCAAGTTTTCTACATTTCTTAGAAATTTTAAAATAAGAATTTCCACTGATTTCTCTCCCCTCCAGTGTTCTCATGGTTTTCTTCCTTTTGTTTTGGGAATTTTTGTTACTTTTTTTCTTGTTTGGTGTTTTATTATTATTATTTTTATTTAATCTGGCAAACCCACAGCTCTGTTCTATGACAGTGCTTAACAGCCAGTACAACTGTTTTTTAATCCAAGTTCCTTTTTTATTTCCTTCTGGTAGCTGAATAGCAGATGATTTATCTCATGTACCATTTTATTTTCTCTAGGGTCGGAGGATTATTAAAAACACAAGAGAAAAAAAAAGAACAAGTTCTGGTTTTAATTGAAAAGAATATCTAATATTTAGAGCTCTAGTATTTACTAAAGTAGGTTAGAATAATACTTTATGATAAGTCAGATACCATATTTTGGCTACAATGTACTGTGCAATTAAATAACATTTTGAGTGTGAGTGAACGAAAATTAGTAATGCTAATTAGTCTTAGTCTTCATCAGCTGAAATGTTGAACTCCTTGTCTTTTATCTCCTTGTTACAAGGAGAGATAAACTACAGTGCGTGGTGTGCTGTCCCAGAGATGGTGTCCTACAGTAAATGCTGTGACTTGGACTGCATCGTGACTTTTTCACATTCCTTGATTTGTTCAAATTGATGATTAATTAAATCATTACCTGGTTTGTGTGTGATTATAAAGGAGGCTGACAGTGGTGCACCTTTGGGTGCAGCAGTGGGAAAGAGCTGGGCTTTGGACATGGCCAGGAGGGATTTTTCAGGATTGCAGGTGGACCTGCTGTGTCTTTTCTGAGGTCTGAGTTGCTGCTGATAGATGTCCTTTCCATCCCTGGAGATGCCAGAAGGGAAAAAAAAAGCTTGAGGGAAATGAGACAAATGAAAAGCGACTTGGTGTAATTTTGTTCTGTGTGCAGATGTCAGCAGTGCTGGTTAGCCTAGGCTGCTCTGCAATTCTTTCCAGCATTTTCCTTGATTCTTAATACAGCAAGGGGAGAGGCAATAGGGTCCTCCAGTGAGCATTGGAAAATGGTTTTCCTACTTTGTCACATTCAATTGCCATTTAAAGTTTCTGTGAATATCTTTTTTCCCCAAAGTTAAAAAATATCATCTCTCACCAGACATTGTTGGTTTTTTTACTGTTATTTTATGTGCAGTACTATTATCATTCAGTAATGTTTATTTTCTTTTTTTAGCAGTATAGGAAAACATTAGTGTTAGACAGTTTTGTTGTCTGATGCTGGACTGCAAACCTTCCACCTCCAGAGATGGGTTTTCTAAGATGGCTCAGAGGGGCTTTGTGTGTGCAGCTCTGCCTCTGCTTGGCCCATTAATTGGGGTAACAGTATGTGCACTCTACTAATGAGGAGTCACACTATGCAAACAACAGCTTCTGAAGGATACAAGGGATCAGGGCAGCATGTGTTTGTGGTATCAGAGCCTATCTGCCTTCATCTAAATTCCACACACATCACTTAGGAGAAATAAAGCAAATATATGATACAACAAAGACCCCTAAAAATACATAGTGAAACCTATAAAAAACAACAGCCAAAGGATTTTTTGGTCTGAAAGCTGTCACTGCACAGTAATTTGCAAGATAGTTTCTAGTCCCATCTGCTGTCAGGCACTGCCCCTGATTCAGGGCTGCTGCCTTTCATAACACCGTGGCTCTGATCCACAGTTGCTTGGGTGTCTAACCAGTGACTCCTGGGTTTCCCCACATTTCCGTGCATGTGAGCACTTGTGTTTTGTCAAGAATCTCCACTGCAGGAAACATAATTCTGTCTTCACCTGACAATGAAATTGTTCATCCTTTTCAAAAAAAAAAAAAAGAACTTTACAAATAGGATTTCTAGAGGCTATACCATCAGAATATGAAAAAGCACTCCTAAGCCATTATTGCATGGGTGGGAAGAAAATGTGGTGACTTTAAAGCAATCTGTTGATAGGTATTCTTGGGTGTACCAATGGCTTTCCACTCAGCCAGCTGGCTTCAAAACCTGAGCCAACAGTAGTATATGTGTTACAAAACTTTGAGCAGGACTGTTGCATGGCAACTGCTTAGCTAACATTTGTATTAGTGGATTCCTTTGAGAATTTTCTAAGTTTTTCAGTGCTTGATTGAAAAAAAAAAAAAAAAGAAAGCTTAACAGCAACTACTCAGTCACCTGCATTTTATGTGCAAATGAAATAAGAGGGGTAATTCCTTACCAATGGCAGTGAAATGTGTATGAGAATGGAAGTGAGATTATGTATGATGATCTTCAGCTCAGGTGCCACTGGGAGCTGCCAGCAGAGGTTTAGCTGAAGGGGTGCTGGTACTTTAATCTACATGGGGCACTTCTAATTGATGAGATCCACTTTTCCCACCAGTATGTATAAAAGAAGAGTAAAAGGCAACAAAGGCAGCAGCTACCCCTCTTTTCTCTGCCATAGAGGTATATCTTCCCTGATATGTCTGCTAACATTTGCAAGACAAGTATACAAAAAGAATTGTGGTTCCTGGCTGCCTGCTATTTGATAACAAATGCATTCCTCTGCCAGCACTGCAGCAATTCAGGCCTGTTGGAGAGGATGCCACCAAGCCTCTGACCTGGCTGTGTGAAGTCAGGCTTGCATTGCCAACATTTTCACTGATGGTCTGTTAATTTGAAAGTGGGTATGGGGGACAGCCTGCCTTCATCTTGGGGACTGCCAGTCGTGCTAGAGTTGTGTGTTGTGTGTGAGTTTCATCTGGCATTGTAGCCTGCCTCCTGGGGAAGACTTCAGAAGGACAGGAGGCTGAGAGAGGATTCTGGCCAAGTAGTGCTTTAAAGCAACATGAAAGGATTGCAAGAGGAGAGGGCAGCATGAAACAAAAGTTTTTATGCTACTCAGCTGCAAAGCCCCAGCCTAACTACTACCACAAGTTCATTTACAGCCTTCACCTTACGCCGTTGGGGACTGCAGTACCTCCTGAGGATCAGATGGGCAGGCAGAGACAACAGTCCATGAGAAGGTGCCAGAGTGAGCATCCTTCCACACGTGTATGGCCAGGTAGCCAGGGTCAGTTCTTAATCCTTAGGATGGCTGTATACTTGCAATGAATTGCAGCCATTAGGGCTTGAATCATTCCCTTCCTGTTCCCTGGCTCTGAATGAACTGAATCCCCTAAGTTCCTGAGCAGCCTCTCAGCAAGTGTGTGCTTATCACTAAGCCTGCACAGAAATGGATGTCACCAAACCCACATTAATGGGTCCCAGTGCAGCTGAATCAGGATTATAGACTTCCAGTGTTACTGTGATATGAACTGATTGTGATGAACATTTATGATGTTAGTTAATGGACAAATTTTGTTAATTGCCCTTGGGAGTATTTTTGTTACATTCCCATCTGAATTTATCTTTCCACTGTAACATACTAAGGAGGTTCAGTACTGGTTTGATCTCAGGGATTTAGTTACACAGTATGCTGTAGGCTTTAATGTCAGTTGCTTTGCCTGTACATGCTCATGTGTTAGCTGATTTTTCAGAGGACATGATGATGTAAGCCTACGCATGTGAGGTGAAGATAAAACCTTTGATCTGGCTGTAGTTTTGGTTACCTAAACCACTTTAGGAACTTGCATTCAAAACACAGTAGATTTAAAATTGCAGTAAGTATGCACAAAAATATTCCATAGCATTCCTGAAACCGCTATGAATAAAATGGAAATGGATGAAACATGATAACTCAAAAGGTGTGTGAAGTTTAAATGCAGGACAAGCATTTCAGCCAGACCTTTGAGATCAAGGCTGATTTTGTGTGATGCTGAACATCTCTATCTACAGAATAGGCTGATTTTCAAGGATGCAAAAGGTCTCACTGACCCGTCAGAGATGGCTGGAGTCAACAGGGATTTGCCTATTCGTCTATCCCATGGATAGACAAATCCCATCCTGCATGGATGGGATTGCAAGCTTTCCTTTCCTCCCTTCCAGGAGCAGTGTAGTGACAGCACGAGCAGCCCTCTTCTGAGGTGGGGCGTCAGTAGCTGGGAACTTCTGTGTCACATCTGGGAGCTCCATTTACAGAGGAGGTGTTTTCACTTGCTCGCACAGGGTGAGGGGCCCGAGCTGCAGGAGGCTGAGCCGGCCTTGCTGTTTTGCAGGAGGATGATTCCCGTGACCGAGTTCCGGCAGTTCTCGGAGCAGCAGCCGGCGTTCCGCGTGCTGAAGCCCTGGTGGGATGTGTTCACGGACTATCTCTCGGTGGCCATGCTGATGATCGGAGTGTTCGGGTGCACCTTACAGGTAAATCAAAGGGACGGAGGTGTGGCGGGTGCTCTTGGGGCTGCTGGAAGAACACCACAAATGAGGAAGAGCCTTGGAAGGATGCTTGTCCCATCTTGTTTTATCTCTTGGGCTGATCATGAACAAAGCAAAAATGTGCTGGTCCCAGGATTAAAGCTGTTTAAGTAGCAACATCAAATAACACAGACCAGACTTTTAGCAGCTGTGAATCAGCAGACTTGCACTAGAGTCAATGGAACTGTGCCAGCTAAGATAAGAGCTGTTGGTTTGGCTGGTGTCTGGATCGCTGTTTTCACCTCAGTTTGGCATAACAAAACATATTATCACCTTCAGTTCTTTTTTGTTACCATTTTGCTGTTTGAGTTTAAAAAATGGAATTTTGAAATTCCTGTTTTTCTTTATTTGGCAGATGTTAATATTATTTCTGTCATTATGCTTTTAAGAGATTTGAAATTAAGGTGCTGATTTATTAATGACACCCACAGCTAATATTATGTCTCTTCCATTCCAAAATGTCTCTGAGGATGCTTACACATAAACAATTGACATTATTGTCAGTCACTGTTAGTTACATTTTGCTGAAGAGCCAAAAGCAGAAAGAAATTAAAAACACTGTTTGGGATGACTCCACAAAAATATAAAGTTACAGCAGGGGTTCAAACATGGATCTCACATTTCTTGGCACAACTTTGAAATGGAGCTAAAGGGACACATTGACAGAGCTCTTATTTCAGAGGAATTTGCTCACTTACATTAGTAAGGATTTAGATATACTATGTCTCAAATTTCACATGAAATCAGCTGTAGTTTTGCCTGTATTCTCCATTCTCAAGTATTTTCAGTTGATACAACATTCATGTTTAAAAATCTCTTTATATAGAGCTAAATCTTGCATTAGTAGATGTTTGCTTAACCCCACAAAGTTATATATAAATAGTTATATGTGTTATCTGTTTTAAATTTACCTGCTTGATTGGAGAAAGCACACTGGAAAATAATGTGTGGAAAGACTGAAATAATAGACAAATTGTTTTTATTCCAACTTATTGTGAGATACATAAATCCAGGACGTAACTAAGGGCGTATATCACAGTAGCCGACACTTTGCAGACATAGATTAGATTAACTACAGAAGTTTTTGATGTGTCAACAGTTGTGGCACTGACACTGTTCAAAACATGTGTGGTCTTATCTCAGCATCTCACTACACCAGGGTGGATCATCAAGATCATCTGATTTTGGTAGCTCTTGTTGCATGCCTTATATTTAGTGCTTTCAACAACCATGACGTCAAAGAGTACATCTACACTACACACGTGTTCTTAGTTTGGGCTAATTGCAGTCAATCATTCAGGGCAAGTAAGAGAGCTCCTTGGTTTATCACATGGATTAACATTTTAAATTCAGACCTGTAGGGAGCCTCACATTGAACTCAGAACTGTTATCCCAAATTAAACCAAAGGTTATTTGTCCCTAGAGGCACTTTGACCTCAGTTTGGCAACATGGATGACCACCCAGGATCAAGAAAACTTCTTGTTTGTTTGTTTGTGTTTTTTTTATAGACAGACTCAAGAACAGAGCTAGATTATTTCCACCAAGTGTGTAGTCCATCCTAGAAAAGACCCCCATAGAGAGGGACTTTGGACAAGGGCATGTAGTGATAGGACAAGGAGTAAGGACTTTTAGCTGAAAGAGGGTAGTTTTAGATAGCTATTATGAAGAATTTCTTCACTGTGAGGATGTTGAGGCAGTGGAACAGGTTGAGGTTCCTGGAGAAATTATGGATGCCCTATCCCTGGAATAGTAGATGATCTTTAAGGTCCCTTCCAATCCAGATAATTTTATGATTCTGTGAGGACTCTGTATGTGTGTGAGAAAACTAAATAAAATTTATTTCCGTGCCCACACAAATGCCATGAAAGAACTGTCCTTATCTGTCTTTATTGAAATAGACTGAAGATTAATAATGTCCCGTCATAGATAAGCTCACATTAGCCTTTTGTCAGCCATTTTTGTATGGGATTGTAGCCACATGAATGCAGTTGTGCTGCCGTCAAGCCTAAGCTATCTCTGAACATCATGTAGCCAGGGTGAATACACCTGGCAGTAACAGTCTGTCTCTGGAGAGAGCAGAGCAGGAGTTCCCTGTTTTTTTCTGGAAGCATTCCCCACATTTCTCCTTTTCCTGGATTGTGTCAATGCCCTCTTATTCAAATTATGGAAAGCTAGCTGTAGATAGAAAAGAGTGGCCTAGTTCTTGGCATACAGAACAAGTGTCTTGTTGAGAATAATAATAGTGCAGCCTGTGGGGACAAGTAGCAGGCTGTGTGGAGGAATGCCTGGCAGCTGGAGGTACTCCAAGGACAGTTACCCATTGGTGCTGCCACCATTGTTTGTACATCAGTTCAAAAGATATCTTTTTGTGTGTTCCAGGTCATGCAAGACAAGATAATATGCCTTCCAAAGCGCGTCCAGCCTTGCCAGAACCAATCTAATAGTTCAAATGTGTTTAACACAATACCAGATACCACCCCCCTTCCACCATTGAAGCCATCCACCCCTCCAGCTACAGTTGAAATGAAAGGACTCAAGACTGACTTGGACCTTCAGCAATACAGCTTTATAAATCAGGTGTGCTATGAACGGGCTCTGCACTGGTATGCCAAGTACTTCCCTTACCTTGTCCTTATACACACACTGGTCTTCATGCTGTGTAGTAACTTTTGGTTCAAATTCCCTGGATCAAGCTCCAAAATTGAACACTTCATTTCAATACTTGGGAAATGTTTTGATTCTCCCTGGACAACAAGAGCTTTATCTGAAGTGTCAGGGGAAGACTCTGAAGAGAAGGATAACAGGAAGAACAACATTAACAAGTCTAATACTACTCAACCAAGCACTGAAGGCACTTTGGTCAAGACACAGTCTTTAAAATCAATCCCTGAGAAGTTAGTTGTGGATAAGGGAACACCTGGGGCATTAGATAAAAAAGAAGGTGAACAGGCCAAAGCACTGTTTGAAAAGGTGAAGAAATTTAGACTGCACGTTGAGGAGGGTGATATACTCTATGTCATGTACGTTCGCCAGACTGTACTTAAGGTAATTAAATTCCTTATTATCATTGCTTACAACACAGCACTTGTCTCAGAAGTTAATTTTACAGTAGTCTGTAATGTTGATATTGAAGACATGACAGGATACAAGAACTTTTGCTGTAATCACACGATGGCACATTTGTTCTCTAAACTTTCTTACTGCTACCTGTGCTTTGTAAGCATCTACGGCCTGACATGCCTTTATACACTGTACTGGTTGTTCTACCGTTCACTGAAAGAATATTCTTTCGAGTATGTTCGGCAGGAGACAGGAATCGATGATATCCCAGATGTCAAGAATGACTTTGCTTTTATGCTTCATATGATCGATCAGTACGATCCTCTCTACTCCAAGCGCTTTGCTGTCTTCCTGTCTGAAGTCAGTGAAAATAAGCTGAAACAGCTGAACCTAAACAATGAGTGGACTGCAGATAAACTGCGACAGAGGCTGCAGACAAACTCCCACAGCCATTTGGAGCTACAGCTTTTCATGCTATCCGGACTACCAGACACAGTGTTTGAAATTACTGAGCTGCAATCTTTAAAACTTGAAATAATTAATAATGTAATGATACCAGCAACCATTGCACAGTTGGACAACCTCCAGGAGCTCTCATTGCACCAGTGCTCTGTGAAGATCCATAGTGCTGCCTTGGCTTTTCTGAAGGAGAATCTCAAGATCTTGAGCGTCAAGTTTGATGACATCAGAGAACTTCCACATTGGATGTATGGCCTCAGAAATTTGGAAGAGCTCTATTTAATTGGCTCCCTAAGTCATGATATTTCTAAAAACATTACACTGGAGTCTTTTCGGGAGCTTAAAAGCCTGAAAGTTCTTCACATAAAAAGTAATTTGTCCAAAATCCCACAATCTGCAGTTGATGTTTCAAGTCACCTGCAGAAATTGTGTATCCATAATGATGGCACTAAGTTAGTGATGCTCAACAACCTGAAGAAAATGGTCAACTTGACACAGCTGGAATTGGTTCATTGTGATTTAGAGCGCATACCTCATGCAGTCTTCAGCCTTCTCAGTCTTCAGGAATTGGATCTAAAGGAAAACAACCTCAAATCCATTGAAGAAATAGTAAGTTTTCAACATCTGCGAAAGCTGACAATTCTAAAGCTGTGGTACAACAGTATAACCTACATCCCAGAGCATATAAAGAAACTCACGAGTCTAGAGCGGCTTTCATTCAGCCATAACAAAATAGAGGTTCTTCCGTCCCACCTATTCCTATGCAACAAAATCAGATATTTGGATTTGTCTTACAATGACATTCGCTTTATCCCACCTGAAATAGGAGTTCTTCAGAGTTTACAGTACTTTTCCATTACTTGCAACAAAGTGGAGAGTGTGCCAGATGAACTGTACTTTTGCAAAAAACTTAAGACTCTGAAAATTGGGAAAAATAACTTGTCAGTCCTTTCACCTAAAATTGGTAATTTGACATTGCTCTCCTACTTGGATATTAAAGGCAATCACTTTGAAATCCTCCCACCTGAGCTCGGTGAGTGTAGAGCTCTGAAGAGGACTGGTTTCACTGTAGAGGACAACTTGTTCGAAACTTTGCCTTCTGATGTCAGGGAGCAAATGAAAGCTGAATAACTTCTTCTTGCTCAGTTTTACAGAAATAACACTTCTACCAAAAACGCTCTAGAGAATGCATACTCCGAATATGCATTTAATTTGTCGTTATTTTTTCTTTTTCAAATCCTTTCTGTACAAACAAATTTGGAGTAAGGAGTACATATATTTTTAAATAAAATTTTCTCATATTTTTTCACTGTTTTAAGATATTTTTAGTTTGTTTTGCCCCGAGAACAAGGGCATCTGTAAATTAATTTTTACTGGTAAAAGTAAATGATTTTGTCTGTTGGTTTTTCTTTCCATTTCCTAATCCCACTAGGGAAACTGTGTTTAAGATGTATGCTTTGGGTTGCATAGTTTGTAATAGATTATTATATTGTCTTCCTAGTTATTGTTAATCCCTTAGGACATGGTCTTCAACAGGTGGTGCTGCAGGTGTTGAATGTCTTTGTTTCCTCTTTTCTTCAGTGGCAGTAGAAGGTGTTCAACATCTAAGAAGATCAAATCTAGGCTGACAATCCCTTTTTACTTACAACAGGGTTTTCTCAGATGATCAAAGCAAGTAGAAAAGGTTCTTTATGCATTTTAACAGGTGAGAGGGAGCATGCAGAACTCCTTCAGGGCCTCTTGGCCATTCAGTCTGGCTGCCCATTCACACCCTGCACTGAGCAGGAGGCACTCACTGCAATTTCCTCTCTGGTGCAGGAGGAGTAAGGTCACAGTTCACAGTGGAATCAGGACCAAAGTGACTCATGTTAAAGGTTTTCCTAACTGAAAAGGGATATGGCTGCCCATTTCCTGCTAACTTGAGTGGAAGGGGTGCAATGAACTCAGTGCATTGGAAATGCTGACTCAGCAAGATGAAATGCTGTCTTGAAAAACCCCATCCTCCCTTAAACACCAGGACTGCAAGAGAGAAAGTGCCCTGGGCCCCCTCAGCCCACTTCCCCACCAAATTGTTTGGCACCTTCTAGGAATGGCATCCAGAAAAAGTGCAACCATTCTTAGTTTGTAAAGCTTCTGACAAGGAAATAGCCTCTACTATGTCCTTGATTTAGCTTGGGTGGCATAAAACCAAGCTCAGCACAGGAACATTTGCAGATTTGCAAAAATTAGATTGAATGAATACATTGATTTCTCACAAGTCTCAGCCTACCCAACTTACCCAAGGACAGTGATGAAGGCTATGTTTTAATCTCCCAGAGAGCAATTAAATCTGAAATACTACAGTTGGAAGTTTGCTTTTTAAAAGAATGTAATCTCAGATGATTGTGCATCAGGTTAGGAACTTTATCCTCTGAAGCCATGTTCAGATGTTTATTTAATCCAGCCATTTGATTTCTTTTAGTCAGGTTTTAAAGGGATGTGCTGCTCACAAGCTAATTTAAGGTAATCAAAAGTAGTAAAATATTTTGCTGGAAGATCTTTTCATTGTATCCAGCACACATATTTGAGTCAGATGCAGACACTTGATAGATGTTTCACAAGAATATCTAGGAATAAATCCTTATTTCTCTAGGAGGTAATGTTGTTCATAAATTGCAGAGGTCGAATTGCTGTTTGTTCAAATTTATGTAAAATATTTGACAGTTGTCAGATTGGTTGCTCTTAAATGTTTTCTAACTGCCATTGTGTTGAGCTACAGTTCATCTGAGTTCTTGAGCTTGGTACAAAAGCTTACAATTGGTTTAAGAGTATGACTTACAAAGGTGGGGAGACAAACTACAATGAGAACCTTCTCATTAATCCAGGTGTGCTAAGCCATTTGGTGTGTGAGCTTGCCACAGTACCAGGTCAGACTTATTTTTGTGCTTGGCTATGTTCTGGCGAAGATCCAGATTAATCAAAAATGGGTCAGGCATGAAGGAATCAAATCAAGCTTTTTTAAAGGGGTTTCATTTAGTTCTATTTAAGACCTATAATTGATGTAGCTGTTGTAAGAGCTACCCTTACTTGTGTGTGGAATGCATTTATTGGAACAGTTTGGCAGTATATATATTTTAAATGTATTTCACTTTGATGTTATGTGAGGAAGAGAAACATTTCATTGCTCATATTAACCTAATTATGTAAACCAAAGTACTGTTGTCCCTGATGAATGTAAACTGTTTGAAATACCCAGGTAATTGGTGGAGCTGTATAGTTCTCTTACTTAGATTTTAAATATGGGATTACATTTAAAGTTTTTTTTTAAAGTCTGTATTCCTAGCTGTAGCATTTTAGCCCCTAATTTATTTTGTGTCTGATGTTGTTCAATGTGTAGTTTGTGGTCTTGTTTCTGAATGGAAGTTTTGCACACCTCATAACTGAAGGTTGGAGATATGTTCTATGCCATTTTTGTAAATACATCACTTAGGGGATGTGGGGTTTTGTTTGTAACTGATTAGATCAGTGTAACCCCTCATGTGGACAGTTACATGAGTATAAAGTGCCTTGTGCTGGCATATCTTTATTCATTTTGCTAGGAATAAACTATACCAGTCTAAGCACTTTCATGCTAATAACTGTATCTTCTCCAAGGGTTTGGTGAGCTGAGACAGTGTCCTCAGGCTGACAGCTCACTGTCACCAAAAAGGGGCAGCTTCCTCCTCCTCCCATGCTCCCTATTCCTGCCAACACATTCCAGCTGCTTCTCATGTACCTTTATAGGTCTGGTGCTGGTCTGATCCCTCCACAGGATAAATCAACTTTTTAAGCCAGCAGAAAACTATGCCAGTCTAAAAAAGGGACTAATTTTCTGCTGGATCAGCTCTATAAAGGATTGGATGGACACTAGGATGGGAGTAACAAGGAGACAGGAATCTGCAGCTGGGATCTGTACAAGAGGAAGACAGGACAAGTCCCTTTGGAGATGCTAGGTCAGTTCTTCATCTTGCCGAGCCACATGCTTGGAGAACTGTGCTGTTTTATATATAGCAGGGTTGGGCAGCTTGGCTTTTGTGAGTAGACAACCCTCAGGCTCACAGTGGATGATAAAATACCACATTACTGTTAATTTCGTAATGAAACAAACTCAGGTAGCTGCGCTGTCGATTTTTCTAAACCTCTTACTGTCTATTCTGGGGTGTATTTTCCAAACCCACATTACAGTAATTTAGGAATGAGTCAGCTGAGGGAAGATGGTTTCCTAATTCTCTGTAACATCCAGGAAAATATGTAAAAGTGCCATATTTACTCAGTGAATCATGTACTGCTCATATGTATATTCACATGTGATTCATACTAGACTTTTCTGTACCAATAGTGTTTGAATTAGAATGGATGGACATTTTGTGGACAATACTTTGGCATGGTTTGTATATATACAAAGAGTTTCTATAACTACTTATATTAATCAGGTGCCTAACAAGTATGAGAGTTCCAGAATTTAAGCAAGGCATTTTTTTGTTATTGCTCAAAAATAGTAATCTTCCTTGGTAACAGAATTAGAGATGACAAAGATTGCATCAAAATTAAGAAGACAACCTTCATAGCACATTGAGCCTGACAAGCAAATCTACTTTGTGATCAAAATCTGGAGATGTGCATCTCCCCCTTTGTCAAAATTAGAATGGATATTTGTGCTGACCTCGTGCATCCAGCCAGCCCAACAACTTTTGCAAATTCTGATTGGAAAGTGCCTGCTCCAAGTTTTATATCACTTTTCTGGCACGTCAGTAATTCATGTGCTTAAGTGGTGACGAGTCCTGCAGGAATGCCAAGAAAAAACTTTGAAATTTGACCAAATGGACAAACTTAATTCTGTAGCAAGAATCTTAATATGATAACAGACCTGCATAGTGTTAGATTGCAATATAGTACACCCAGAAAAAAACAGAAATAAAATGCTCTTTTGTCATAATGACCATTGTCAGACTGCAATGTGATTATTTGCTTGGGAAACACTTTGTTTCTGGGTTACCTAAAGATCAAATCATCTTTTGGGTTTGGTCCCTTGGGAGGGAGATCAAGAAAATATGCTTTAAAAATATTGTTATACTTGACAGGATTTACAGCTGCATGGTCTCGCTTCCTGTGCACCTCCTTCCATTGCCTGACTCCAACAGCCAGCAAAATGGCTAGGAAAAAAGCCATTCCTGCTGGAGCAACTCCCCCCCTCTGGTTTCTGTGCTCTGCCAGGGCTTGGGGGGTATTTTGGGAGCCCTGCCAGCCTGCAGCCAGGGGTGTGAGGGCTCTTTCCTCCCCCCTGTCATGTGCCTGCACTGCCAGGGGAATGCTGCTGTTAATCCTTGCATTTGACATACTCCCCTATAAATCTGAAGAGATTTGGAGATTGCTCCAAAGGCAATTGGGCTGCCTGCATTTGGTATAGGATGCTTTCCTCATTTCTGTTTCTTTAAGTTGTAAGGAATAGTGTGTTTCAGTTTTGGTGTTTCATACCAAGACAGCACTGTCCTGCCAAGGTGGAGCAGGAATTGCTTCTCTCTGGTGCTTGTGGTTCCAGTGGAGGGAGGAGAGTGGTAAACACAGCAGCCTGAGTCGGCTTTCCCTTTGGATAAACCCTGGCAGGGAGCTGGCATCCCCTGGGCCATGGTGGGACTCACAGAGGAGTCAAAGGAGACTTCCTGACAGTGCCTGCTTTTATCTTCATGCTGTTCATTTTGAAAATGTGGAGGACTGGGAAAGCTGGTCCATTCCTCACAGCATTGCTCCTTCCCACCGACTTGGAGATTCAGGGCCACATCCAGCGGGATGGGAACCATGGCACAGGTATAACTGCTAAGGGGATCCTGTGGCAATGGCAGCTGCTGATGAAGATGTCACCCTTTTTTTGGGGTGTGCTGGTAGTAGGAGATGTTCATGGCCTGAGATAGCTGAGCCCTGAAAACCTCTTCTTGCAGTTTCTTCAATATGTGTGCTTGGGAGTGGGCTTTAACTGGAGCAGGTACTGTGCCCAGAGGACTGCTAGGCACAACCCCACCAGCAGCTGTGTCCTCTCCTTGCCAGCAAGCAGCAGTGCTAGGGCCAGTGAGTCCTTCACTTTATGTCAATAACTACTGGAAATTCCATGTGGCCATGAGTCTGTTTGTACATCTTCATATATTAACGTATGAAAAATGCACTACATGCTTTGGTAAAAAAATTACATGTATGTCCTTTTTTTTCTCCTTGGAGTTGTACATGAAGCCCTAAAGATTCAGATGAAAAAGTTTCTGGTGTTCATATTTTTCCTCTGCAATTGCCTCAGAAATGCCCCTCCTACCAAGGGTGCAGGTCTGCCCCGCTGCTGCCTTCATCCCTGTGCAGAGCAGGGAGCAATGGCACGCAGGCAGAGGCTGGGGACACTGCAGGAGTATGGACAGAGGAGGGGCTCTGACAAGAGGGTGGGGATGGGCCCCTCAGCGTCTTCTCTGCTGGGGCAGTGGCAGGGCAGGGACGGGCAGGCAGTGTCCCACCAGCAGGACAGCTCAGCACAGCAGCTCCCTGCAGGTCTGCCTCCAACCACGGATGCCTGGCACACCAGGCTCATCTGATTTTCCATCACATATCAAGCTCCTGTCTGTTGCACTGGATGCAGAGGACCTGAGGGACAAATCTGGGCTGGATTTGCCCTGTTCCCACTGGGATTGAGAACTTGGGTGTGTCACGAGGGAGCATGAGATTGGCAGACATGCAGTGAATGGCAATGGCCTCAGAGCTTCTACATAAGGAAGCCCAGACCAGCACAAGGACCTCACTCCAGTCCTCTGGCTTCAGGCACACATTTAAAGGAGCTTGTGCTGACAAGGAAGTTGTTTTTGAAAATGCAATACCATCAAAGAGTGAATTAAGCATGAGTAGTGGGATTTGATGGCTTTTGGAGAGGGCCAGATTCCCAGGTACCACCCATGGGGAGCAGTGGCAAGGTGTGTGATCCCAGGATTGTGGAGTAAATCACCTGCATTACAGGCACGCTTGAACCATTCTACTGTCAATTAGGATTTTATCAGTCCATCCTCTCCCCTGCTGCCAAGCTCATGAAGATGAAGCAGTGGGTATGGGGACCACATCCAGCAGCATCCTTCTTGTGATAAGGTGGCAGTGGCATGGACATCAAGAATGGTCATGGCAAGATGGGGCTTCCTTCCAAACCTTTCTCAGTGGGCCAAATGGGACATGAGTGACCATGTCTCTTTGCAGTGCTGCAATTATACAAAAGGCAGACTTGAGCAACTTCAGACAACTGTAAGGTCCCCCAGGAACCTGACAGAGGTGGCAAGGGAATTCAGGACTTCCAGATGCACTAAGAGCCACAGAGCACCCAGAGATTTCAGCAAGGAGTCACTTTGAAGTGCATGTGTTGCTGCTGGCCTGGTATGATACGCCGGAGCACAGGCTAACTTGGTTTGTTGTGCTTTTACATTGCTGGAGTAAGAGGGCTGCTAAACTGTCTTTTAGAGGAATTTTGTCACATGAATTTTATGAACTGTGGTAAATAAGTGTTGATGTTTTTCTGAATTAAAATTGAATTTAAATGTATCCCTTGTCTCTTGCCAGCTGGGGTCATGTGGCACTGTTGGACTGGCTTGTGGAGACTGCCTGCAGTTCTGTTTATTTAGTAAAATATTTTGGCAAAGCTCTGGCATCCTGTTTCCTTGCTGTGAGCAGAGAGAAGAAAGTAGTTTAAGTAGCACAAAACTCCAGTACAGTCACAAGGTTATCCTTAGGATCAAGTTTTTGGCTACATCTAGGAGCTAGATAGAGTTCAGAACAAGTTACAAACAAAACCACAGAGCAAAGTAATACCCTCAGCAGAGTAGCTTTGGGAAACTGAAGTGGAGAAGCAAATATAGGCAGGATTAATGCTTGGGAGACTTGTGACCTCATTTACTCATTTGTCCCCCTCCCAAGGCACATGATCCTCTGCAATGAGAGAACATCCTTAATATGGTTGGTTGCAAGACAGCTGGAAGCAGCAGAGCACTTCTCACCTGTGTTTTGAAGGTGATGCTACCTGTAAGGCAGTTTATTTGCCTATTTGACTGAAGCATCTCTGTGCTGGATGCACTGAGGAGAACTGACAGCCTCAAAGGGACAGAATTTATTATTTTATTTAAATACAAGAAATCTATTGCTATGTCCTCACTGCAAGATCTCAGTGTGCCACCTGTGTCATTTTGGAAACACTGACCCTTCTCACCGTCACCAGCAACACGTCAGAGCCCACACTGTACTCTGCATGGGGTAGGACATGGTAAATGAATCCCATCAGAGATGTGCTTCTGGGTGGTGGCTACAGTGCTCCTTGGAAACACAGCCTAACCTTTGGGGGGTTTTACCCCTGTGCCTTCAATAAGCTGAAAGTTTCTACAAAGGCATGGGCCTGGACATACTTTTTCAAACCAGAGAGCTTATCAGGGGCATGAATTAGTAGAATAGATGAGCAAAGAAACTTTCTGAGCTGATGGAAATGGCTTTGCAAGGCCTGGCACTTGCACAGATGAGGAGCAACCAAGTGGTCCTGCCAGCTGAGGGTTGGATTGGGCAGGCAGGTAGGGCTGGTTCCTCCCCTCCCAGGAGCTTGGCATGGCCACCCTGATACACTGCTGGAGGAACTGCTGAGCACATGCTTTGCCTTTGCCAGCAAGTATTTCTACAGAGGTTGTGAAAATGGAGAGGTAGTGCTTCCAAACTGCTGATAGCATTCCATTATCAGAAACCAGCTGCACAAGGGCCTCATCCCTGCTGGCACCAGCATCCAGGCACCTTAAGCATCAATGATCCAGCTCTGCCACAGTGCCTGTGCTGTTCACAGCTCCTCCAGACCTCTGGACTCTTTCCTTAGCATCATAACCCATACTCTCCTGTGAGCAGCCAAGTACTTGTAGTTGTTTTCTTCAGAGAAATGAGGCTGGGACTTGGTGAGTCCAACTTGTGCATCAACAGGAGCTTAAGCTTGTACCTGCTGCAAGTGGAACTTTGCCATAAATCTTGCAAAGCAAAAGATTTTTTGGTTGAAAACATGTGAAAAGAACCTGAAAAAAAAAAATTAGTGCTTATCAAGAGTCTGAGGGGGTCAAATAATACCTTGCAGGCCTGAAAAAGTGAGGTGGTGTAGCAGGAGGCTGCTGCATCTTGTGGAGTGTGATGATATCTAGGGTGGGGAGGGCTGCTGGGGTTCTGCTGGCCATTATGCTCCAAGGGCTCAAGGGTTGTGGTGCTTTTTCAAAAACAGGGCTGCAGCAGCAAGGCAAACTCTTTGTAAGAGAATGTTCTGTCCATGGCAGAGTAAAGGCTTTTACAGTCATTGAAGAGAGGCCTGTGGCCCGGCGAGAGAGGGACCAGTGAAAAGGTGTTTTGTTGAGAGTTGGATTTTTCCTGGGCCTGTGTTGATGCCAGAAGGGCTGGGGCCCTCCCTTGGCAGGAATGGGGAAATGGAGGAAACAGCTGTGTTGCCATGGCAATGCAGGGAGCGGCTGCCATGGGCACAAGCCTCCTTTTCTGCCGCTTGCAGCCCACACTGAGAGCCCGCATCAGGGACAGCCCCGCAGGCCCACAGCCACCCCTGACCCCACTGACCCGCACAGAGCGGTGGTCAGGGTGACTGCAGCACCCACACCGCCAGCCAGGCTCCCCCTGCTGCCCACCAGCACCAGCACGACACTTAGGGCTTTCATTAAAGAGAAAAAAACCCCTTTGTTTACTTAAATGTCTTTTTTCCCCTCCCTCAGCTTCATCACTCCAATTTCCCTTAGGTAGGCTTCAAGAGTCCTCATTCATAAGGTGGCAAGAGGTAAGTCAGACTCTTTGGGGGAAGTTACACAGAAATACAAAAAATGTGTCTGCTCAAAACTTGAAGGTTCCAGGCCTTATTGTCTCTGTGTCCCAGGTTTTGCAATTTTTTTTTTTCCCCAGAAAAAATATGACTGAAGTGGTGAGTTTCCCAAAACTAGTCTTTCCCTTGTTCTCCTTGGACCCCAAGACTGGAGCACAGGGCACCAAGGATCCCTATGCATCAACTCACCAGAGAGGGCAACAAGCTCTAGAACAGCAGGAATGAGGATGTGTGGCAGAGGGCAGGTGAGGCCAGTTGAGGTGTTCCCAGTGTCACTGACAGCTCTCCTCTCCATGCTGCAGGTGTGTTCAGTCCTGGCAGGAAGAGGTCCCATCTGCCTTAGTATTTGGCCCAGGATATTTTAAACAGGGATTAGAGGAAAAGGAATAATCACTGGCTGAACTAATGAGTAGGCTCCAGGGGTAGGATGTTCAGTGGTACAATTAGGTTACTCTGCCACAGATCCCTCATGTCCCTCATGTGGCTGTTTCTTCTTCCTTCAGCTTCTTTCTGCATCCTTTGGCTGGAGTTGGAAGGTGAACAGCAACAATTGTGTGATGCTCGATCCCAAGCAGCTAAAAGGAGGTGAGAAGCTCCCTACCCAAATGACTTACTGCAGATACCACAATCCCTGGGTGTTCAAGGGTGCTTGATCCCAGTAGCTGAGTATAACCCTCTATACAGCACAGGCCAGCTGAAAAAAATTTGCCAAGATTTTGATATGTGCTGAGACACTAGCCAAACAAAAGTAAGCAATGTCTCCCCAAGTCAATCATTTATTATGTGTGTGTGGATGTTTTCCCTTGACAGCAATACATTTGAGCCTTAGCCTTATCTAAATTTCATTCAACCAGCTATCCAAGAAAGGTTTAAAAAGTAGCTGGAAACTGATCTAAATCCATCCATTTGAGCTGTAGTTTCATCCAGTACTTGTTTAGAAGAAATTATGCCTGAAAGATCTGCCTAATGTATGAGGGTGCTTTTCTTACACATTGCCTGCCTTGACATTTTTCCATAGGAGATCACTCAGCTGCTGAGGATCTGCGATAATGATGATTTAGAAACAAGGCCAGCAAAGAATTCAGACAGAGTACAAACAAATGGCCCAAAGCTGCCTCCATGCCAAATATATTTCCACTTTTCACACCCTTTTTCCCTACAGCATAGAAGGCCCATAACACTCCATAAGTACACATTTACAGTCACTTCAGGCCTCCAAGGGTATCCCACATGAAAACAGCTCTCATTATACAGAAATGTTTCCAGTTTAGGAGTCTTTCAAGTGAATTCCATTATTGTCATGATTCTATGAGTCCTGCAGCCCTCTCAGTAGGTTTTGATCCCATCTTTATATCTGCCTTGGATGCTTCAGTTGCCTTCCAAGATAGCAAAACTGATTCCCTGCTTTTTAGTTGCATGATGTCCCCAAGCACTTTGTTTTCAGTCCTTTTATGTATTTGCCATGGATGCACAGATAATGCAATGGATGCCAGATTTAATACAACTTATGGAGACACTGTGAATTTTTTTCCCACTGCAATCTTCATGAACAAATTTATTTATTCTGCAAAACTTCAAAGCATTCAAATTTAAACATTTTGCTTTCCCTTTTATGGCTGTGAAAAAGAGAGGTGAGACCTCAGAATGTGAGCCTCTTCCACAGTGTCACAGACAGGCAGCAGATAGCAGAGGCCAGGGCAAACTGAGAATACACCAAACAAGATCTTATGGGGGTGCAGGGCAGGGTCTGAGGTGAGGAGCACACTGAGCAGTGCTCTGGTGGAGGTAGCAGGAGCTATGAGGCCTCAGTCCTCCCACAGTGCTGGCTTGTGCAGCAGGGACCAGGTGATGTTCCCTCTCTGGATTATGCCCCTTTCTGTAGTGGAAAAATTAGAATTCACTAGAGATGCTGCTGAGGACAGGCTTGAGGAAGTTTCTCTCTTTCCTTTGCTAATTAACTTGCTAAGCACACACTGAGCATGATGCTGGCTATTGCCCCAGGACTGGGGCTCTGTCTGGTCCCAGGTGGGGGCAGCCATGCCAGGAGGGCTATCCCAGAATGTTCCTGCCAGGGCTCAAGCTAGGTATGGAAGTTAGAGCCTGGTACCCAGCAGCTCACTTGCTGCTGAAACAGCTACCCTGTGATTCTCTGGCATCTCCATTCCCACCTTTGGCATGGGGGGAGCATTTAAAGGAGTTTGTCAAGCTGACAAGAGGCAATGTACAATACTCTGAGATCCTCAGGTGAAATCCATTGATGAAATAACCTGTTATTGCTGTGTATCTCATCAGACTTCCCTGAAAATCGTTCTGGCAGTTCCATGTGAGTAATGCAGGGGTGTATGCAGCCAGCAGTGTTGGTAAGGGGGTTTTCCACTTTCCAGGTGACATAGATGCTGATTTGATGCTGGTGACAGCTACACATACAGCAGATAGTAGTTATTCTGTGATCCTCCCAGGGGTTTATAGCTGAGTGAAGCTCCTGATCACTAAAGCAGGTAAAGCCAGGAGGTGACACTGCACTGCAGGAGACCTTGGCAGTGTTAATGCACCCTTTGTCAGCAATACATGAGTTTAGTTGGCTTGCCTTTGGACTTGCTTCCTCTCTATCAGCCTCTGCTGCTGAAATCCTGTCTGTGTCCTGCTCTTCACTGCCCCATGGAGCTGAGGGGTTGTGGCTGGATCCCTTGGGGTAGGAGGGCAGCAGCTGGTGGGATCAGGGAAGGCAGAGCACAGAACTGAATGGGTTCCAAGGCAACAGGGTTATGTGGTTTTCTGGGGGCATGGAGCCCAGGTCCTACCCCTCAGGGAGTCCCTGCCTGGCTGCAGGTATCACAGCAACCCCAGCCCTGGGGTGGGCACCAGAAAGGGCTACAGGGACCCAGCTGCAAATGGCAGTGCTGAATGCCTGGATAGAAGAGGAAGGAAGTTTTCCAGCTGTCTTGATTTCTGCTCTTTCTTCAGAATTAAAATCTGATGGATATCTAGGAGAAGGTTTTATCCTTGATATTGGTCTTCTTAAAGCCTTCTCTTTTCCCCCTGCCTTTGCTCTGAAAGATTTTTTGATCTCTTGCCTGTTTCCCAAAGCTTTTCCCTTTCTTTCTTTTCCTATCACTGAGGGGGAAAAAAAGTTCCTAAATGCAAACCAACAAAAACAAATTAAATAAATAACTCAGACTTACAGGAAAAGCTTGTCTATTTTTGAACTTCCTCTGCCTAACTTTTTTTCTGACTCCTTCAATGCCCAGTGTCTCCTGCCACCCACCTCTGGGCTTGGGCACATTCACAGGCAAAGCTGGAGTGGTGCAGAGTGGGAGCCTGCAGGGACCCTCCTGGGGCATGCTAACCCTGCTGCCTCCTTGAGTGGCCAAAGTTCTCCCCTGAGGGAGTGGGGAAAGGGTGGAGGTTTGCTGTTTTTAAAAAGGAAAGGAATTACCTTGTCTAGCCAGGAAATTCTCATACATGCAAGGTACACAAGCAGTAGCTCCAATTCTCACCAAATCAGATTACCCAAAAAACTGTGCCATAAAAGCAGCTCATATCACCTTAATGGGAGTGCTGCATTCTCAGGCTGATAACATAAAAATGAGCAACTAACATGTAAAATAAAGAAATATTGTATTTCTCTGGCTAAGTGCCTACCTACATGGCTCTTTTTTCCTGCTTTTGATCCTATTTTCCATAAAACCAGGTTTTTAGGCAGGATTATCAAGGCTCATTCAGTGAATGCCTCACTCCAGTTTGCTTTCTGCAGCTTTTTTGCACTTGGATCCTCTGTTAATAAACAGCCTCTACTGTTTACCTCCCTGGGGGACTGTGAGAGAGCCTGCAGTCAAAGGGGATTGAAAACATAATCTTTCCTCTGCCATTGAACTTGCAGAGGAGAGAAAAGCCTTCTGAAAAGCCTACAGGACACAATGTTTATAGGAATCTCAGATGAGGCCAGGAATAGCACGGGGATGAAATGATACACAGGGGGACCAGGGACACAGGTGGCTGCTGGAAGAGGGGTTAGCCAGAGGGATGGCTTTTCCTCCAAAAGCTGCTGGAGACCTATCATGCAACAACTCCTTCATGCACAGACAGGGAGAAATCTCTCTCAGCTGCCACAAGTGACTCATGTAGAAGGAAGAAGGTGGATCTGAAAACCAAACTACAAATCAGGACTAAAGGGCTGTACCTTCCTTCTCTGTTACTATGCAGAAGAACATTAGAATTGAAAGGCAGATTGCTTTTTGTGAAACAAATTGCAAACAACTGGAGGGCCTCAAGTGCCTGATCTATTTATAATAAAACCAGTGGGAAACTTAATTTGCTTATTTTCCTAACACTTAATAAAATAGCTGGCAAACAGAAGTGATAAACCACTTATGTTAAAAATCTTGTGTTTTCACTTCTTCAACAAGCCTTTGCCTATAGACTCTGCTCACCCTGGGACACGATCAAGGGAGACTGGAAATTTGAAGTTGAAAATAAACACATAAGCTAAAATTCTGTCAACAAATATTTCATTACTTATTTCTTGGCATTAAAAGCCAATACCTCCACTTCTTCCAAGATCACTTCATATCACTTTAACAAAGATTCAAAGAAATAAAAAATGGAGAGGCCTTTAAAAGTATAAATCCTCTTCCACTGCAGTCAGCTGAGCTGCTGACAGTGGAGCCATTCACTGGGGGAATTTGTATGAGGAAGCCCTGAAACAAGCTGAAACTACTTGGTGAAGGTGATATTTTTGATTAATATCTACACTCAGAGAAGCCTACAAACCATTTCACAGTGCTTGTGAACAAGGCTGGGAACAGGAGGGAGAGAATGTATGGGTGGTATGCTCCTCTTTACAGTTATTCTCCAAGTTCTTACCAAATAAGACTTTAAAAAGTGCAGTGGAGGCTATCTGAGAGGTGCAGGAAGGCTGGTGGCCAGGCAGTGCAGGCCAGGGTTTGGTTTGGAGGCAGCAGGTGGGCAGTGGGATGGCTGCCATTAACTTGCCTGGCTTTGGCAGCCCCAGGTTCCCCTCCAGGCAGCACAGGGGCAACACTAAGGCAGCTGTGCCTACCCAACTGCTTGCTGCAGTTCTCAGCTCAGGGAAAATGACTCCTGGGAGAAAAATACATGCATTTATTTATTTGTGTATATTTTAAATACATGCAGGACCTTGAGCCTTAGAAACAGAAAAGAGGGTGAGAAGGATTTAAAGAGTTAGGTTTCTATTCTGCTTGTGAGTTGTGCACATATTTTCCTTCATGTATACCTCACAATAAGGCTTATAAAGAATGAGTGCCTTTGCACTAAAGGAGCTGAGGGTCATAGTGCTGCATACTGGAGAGGGCTGTAGGACCAGCTGTGTTGGTGCAAGTCAAATCAGAAAGCCAAATTGGCAGATGTAGGACACTGGCCTAGGATCAGTGCTGTGCTTCCCTGGAGCTGGGTACCAAGCTCTCTGCCCTCCATGGCATATGCAGTCCATGCAAACAGGACCCTTTGTGCCTGATGAGTGTTTTTGTGGAGGATATAGATGATATAGATGTGATCTCAGGATAAGCTCTGGGTCCCCATCCTATTCTAGAGTAATGTGTTCTATATTCCTGCTGCTGGGCCCTCTCTTCCCCCACCTGTGGATCCCACCTCTCACTCACAGGAGCCCTGCAGCTCCTGAGTCCCTGCTGCTGGCTACCTTCAGTGTAGGGGTTTTGACATTGTATAGGAAGCTAGAGCAGAAAATGGAGGAAATAGTTATAAGCTTGTCATGCTGCTGCTGGGGGGAGTTGATTTCTTCTGGGCACTGAGTACTCTGTGTGTGTGCTGCAGTGCTGGTAGGCACTGAATAAGAAAGGTGCATGTAAACTGAGGCTGAGAAGTCTCAAGGATGGGCAGGTGATCCTGCTGGGGAGGTGAAGGGAGTCTGACTGTGTGTCTAGGTTTTGGTTATTTTTTTTTCTGTTGTTCATGTGCTGTGCTCCCTCAGGATGGTCTTTTCTGCTGAGCTCTTTCAACCATTGGTTCCCACAGTATTCAACATTTTTCTAATGTAAATGAGCTCCTTCTCAAATTCTCCCCTGAACTGCACAATACTTGGGAAGTTCAGAGAAACACTGATGCTCTGAGGGCAGGGAATTTTCAAAACCCCTATATAAGCAGTTGATGATAAAATCCTTGCAAGTTTTTTGTCTATATCCTCGTTTTTCTCATTCACCTGACATTCACCCACACTCTCTATTGGTGCGGCAGTGGCTGGAAGAGGCATCTGCTCTGTGTCAGCTTTTATCTGCCTTTTTTCTTCCTACTGTGCCTCATTATGCATCCTCACTAATTAAATTCAGATTTGAAAGGAAATACATAAGAAATTAACTGGCAAGACACCAGCAGCTGCAGGAACTCCATGGGAGAAATCTATGAACTAATGGATTTAGTGGCAATGTAATACCTAGACATGACTGCAAATTGCTTCAGCACATGTGAGTCTGAAAACAAAGAGAGCATCCAAGAAAATGGAAAGGAGTCAGGGGAAAAAATATCTGTGAAGTGGCATTTTCCTTGCTCCTCTCAAGGCTGTAGATGTACTCAGAACACAGTAAGGCACCTTGCAGAGCAGGCACAGGCAGGGCAAAATCCTCAGCAGTGCAGTGGCAAAGTACATCACACTTGCTGACAGTGCCATGGGAGCTGCCACCAGGACTCAGGGCATGTTGGCAGCAATGTCCCAAATCCCTGGGAGCACCTGAGGCTGCATTCTGGGTGCTTGCATTCCCCACCTATCTGTCCTGTGGAGCAGGAATATGGCTGTGAGGAGTTTGCCATGGCTGTCCTTCACTTGGCACCTGTGGGACGGTTGAGTCTGAGTAATTACACGCTTTGAGCGGCCTTACTACAGATATAGAGACAGCTCCAAAAAAGCACTCTGAAAATTACAGATTTCTGTGGTTGATGTCAGGATTAAAACAACAGAGACACTTCCCCTAGAGGACCTGTGATGCCCCCCAGTTTCTAAGAGTCCACCCCAGCCCTGGGGCACTGTGGGGCTGGGGACATTGCACATGTTGTGTAACAGCTGAGGGTTCCCACTGCCTTTCTTCCTTTTTTTTTTTTTTTTTTTTTGGTTTTTTTTTTTTTTGGTGGGGTTTTATTTTGGTTTTGAGTCAAATGACATAAATATTCCCTAGCACTGGGGAGCCACATGTATTTTTATAAGACTGAACTTGTCTCATCTCAGTGTTTAGAGCAGTTTCCTAAGAGAACTGTGCTCACACAGACTTCCTGGCCCTTGCTGGTAGCTGGTTCGATCAGCTGGGTCTCCCAGCCTGCCCTCAGGCCAGGAGATGGACTGGGAAAATGCCACAGAGGGATGCTAGGCACAGTAGAAGTCACAACAGCCAGCACACAGAAAGCCAGTTTAAGGTTACATGTTCTGTGCTGCAGCTCTGTCCATAATGGGGAGAGTGTTTCAGCTGTGAGAAATGTTGCTCTCTGCAACAAGAGTTTGCATTTGGACAAAATGGAAAAATAGTTACCCACAGGCTACTGGGATGTGGTTCCAGTACCCAGAACCACCGTACAAAATGCTGCCAGCATGAGGTAAAGAGACTCCTTAAATAACATGGCTGAAATTAGCCCTAGATCAGCAACTCTTGCAGTAGCCCTGTACTGTAAGGCTGCTATGAATTGTTATTTTTATCTTGCTGATTATAATAGCAACAGCAAAGTTTTTCTTGGTGTGTTGTATTTGTTTTTCTTTCTTAGGAAATTAAAAAAAAAAAAATGGACCAATGTTCTGCAGGCACTGTGGAAATAAGTGTGTGTCCTGTTCCACAAAATGAAGTCACTTCTGGATTTTTTCTAGTCCCTTTTCCTGGGGTGCTTGCCCAGCTCAGGGCAAGCTGGTGACATCCCAGCATGATGAACTTCAATTCTATGTGACAGACTTGCCAGGAGGTGAGGCAGTGGGAGCTATGCATGGGAACACTTCTTTCCTGAGCAAGTCTTCTTGCCTGATGCACTGAAACAGGAGTCCTGGCATGAAAACCATGGTGGCATGAGGATTACAGCTCCTGGAAACCAGCTGGCCTCCAGAGCTGGGGTGTAGAGCCACCATCCCCAGAGCCCATGGGGCATTTCCACAGTGTCAGCATGCTGCAGGACAGCCCTGCCATTCCCTCCTCTCCCTGCAAGTTTGGGACAAGTGTCTGGGGTACTGGTAAGTACAGAGGTAACTGAGGCTCAGCTAGAGGCTGTCTAATTGCCCCAAGTGTCCCAGGCAATCCCAGAACATACCAGTTGCTCTGTCTCACACTGGGAACCAGAATATAGGAAGCTACAGAGGTTTTTAGACCTCTACCACCATCCTCACCTTTCCACTCACCCTTGTACTGGGTTTGCTGATGGTACAGCAAAGGTGTTGCTAGCATTGCCAGCAGTTATCTACAGCTGTAAAATTAGGTCAAATGCTTTGAATGTGATTACAGGACAGAAGTCAGGCCCACCTTACAGTGACTTTGGACTATTCAGAGAGAGGGATATTTTGATTTCAGTCATCAATACAGGGATACAGCAGGAGCAGAACAGATGTCCATGAGTCTTTAAACAATAGGAAAAGGAATTTAAAACAGACTCTTTGGAATGTAACTTGAAAAACAGGTGAGTAGAAAAAAAAGAAAACAAATGCAAATAATTTCAGTTTTCCAGATTTTTATATGGTTCAGATATGTGATAAGCAGCTACTTTCTCTGAAAAGCAGGCAAAATATTAAATCAAATAAAAGGGAGAATGTATGTACATATGTATGCACTTTGAAAGCTTCCTGTTGAAATATGAATACCTTCAAATCATAAAATACAGAGCCTGTCAGTGGTTTCCATAGAAGTCTGAACATGCAGTTTCACTTGTTCACAGTGAAGTCTGTGTGTGTGCTATCACGTTAAAACCAGAGAGAAGCAAGAAAGACACAGAATCATCTTGTAGGTAAAATACAAAAAACCAAAAAACCCCACAAACCTGATTGACAGACTGAGTAATTATTAATGGGAAATTCAGAGAGGAGAGGCATGAGGAACAAACTTCTCTAGGAACTGGCTTTTATCACACAGTCAGTAGATTAATTGCAAGAGGTGAGGTGCTGCCTTCCTTTGGAAAAGTGGGGAGGTTAAAAATGCATAGGTTCACCTGTAGCAGCCAGCAGCTGCACCAGTGCAGCAGAGATGCTGCAATGGGACACTGCTCTTGTATTGTATGACTGAACCTCAGGTCAAGAGTGTTGTCTGTAATTCAGAGAGGAAAACCATGACAGGAGCTGGAGACAGGATGCCCAGAGCAAAAGGGAGGTACTGGATCTGTAAGCACAGCCTACAACCACAGGGGTCTGCCCAGGAAGGAAGAGCTGTGAGCACCCCAGTGAAGAAGGAGCAGGAAGCAGATCTGATGGAAACAGTGACCTGGATTCTCAGATCAATGAATTGCAGGAAGGCTAGGAGTCTAATTGAGCAGCCATTAAAAAAAATCCCCAAACCTGAAACAACAACAAAAAAACCTGAGTAGAAACTCACATTACAGACTGAGGAGAAATTGGAGAGCCTTCATACAACACCAAAGGTTTCTGGAAGGAGAAAAAGGATGACACTGTTTGAGAAAGCAACTTTGAGGTCAAGCTGGATAATAGCTGAGGCTTTCCAAAACACTGGGAAAATAATTCAGTTGAACAAGCAGAAAGTTTCTCAGCTGGATAATACACAGAAGCAGACCCAGTAGGCAAACTTCAATGTATGGCCAAGGCAGGTGCAGACAGTTATATTCCTCTGAAAATCATAGAATGATTTGGATTGGAAGGCACCTTAAGATCAGCTGTGCCCTAACTCTATGGACAGCTGTGTGCAGCCTCAGTAAGTGGGAACCGGGTCATTCAATAATTATATGTAATTTTTACCTATAGTCATATAATACGGGCATCTTCTATTGATTTTCTTTGCTGATAAAAAGGAAGTAGATTGAAATGAATTCATTAATATAGGGAGATACATAGAATTCTGGCAACAATGTGTGGAGATCTGAATAGAGTTGCACAAAAGAAAAACCTTCCTCCTCTGGATATTGTGTTCATGAAAGGCCTTGAAGGAAGGAGTCTGAATGACTGGAAGGCACAGGCTGTAGCACACCATCAGAACTCTACTGATGCAAGCCCTCATGTGGATGCCCTTGCACTAGAGTGACTAGAGAGATTTCTATCTAGTTTGTGTTTATGGGCAAAAAGAGCAAGTTACACCTGGTTATTATTATCTGGATTTGATACACATCAGAGTCAGCTGGTTTAAAGCAGAACCCTGAGGCCAGTTTTCTTGCAACGTTCAGAGCAAAGTCCTTTCATGTAGCAGTGCTGCCACCAGGCCCTCTGTGGCTTAACCTACAAGCTGCCTTCTTTCTACCACCCTCACTTCTGGCAGGGAAGTAATTCCTGTTACCCTGTCATGTGCTGAGGGCAGACTGTCCTTGCAAATTGCAGCCAGCACCCCCTGTGTGTGATGGGTACCTTCCTACCCCATCCTTGCTCAGCACGGTCCCTTTCACCCCTTGCCTATGCACAGATAGGAATTGGTGGGGAGAGCTCATTTCCCCAGGCTAGGTGCCAGAGAAGCAGGCAGCAGTGCTGGGGAAAGGTGAAGGGGGCTCTTGGTTATGTGTGTGCAGAGGACGCTGCTTGTGCTGTTCACTTTACAGAAAGCATCAGGAGACACTGAAGCTTGAGCACTGTGTGACCCCAAGGAAGATGTCAGAAGTCCTGAGGGATCCACCAGCTGTCATCAGGAAAAAGACAGACATAGCTGAGGTAGGTGACAGCACAGGTGGAATAATGCCCTTGCAGAAACCTGGCCAGCAGCAGAGAGTTGTTGGCAAGACAGTGAAGGACAGAGGTAAGCATCACTTCGTGAAATGCTCTGGCTAAGCAGGTGAATGCTGTCGGAGATCCCTCACACAGCACTAGAAGGAGTAATGCTGCCCTGTTCAGTGACAGCACATCTGCCTTCGATAGCAAGGAGTAATACCCAGTTTTCATCTGTCACTTTGCAAGTACAGAGAGATTCTAAAGAGACAAAAAAGAGAATCTAGAGAACCACAACACTTGCTCATAGTTCTCTTGTTTTCTTTCCTTATGGATCTCTGAATTCACCATCTCTGGTCCTCTATTCCCACCTCTAAGACTGAAGAGCTCCAGTATATCCTGACATGCCCCTCTGCACTCTGGCGGTTGCTTCTGCATGGACCTGTCTGCTGAGGCTCTGCACTGTGTCTGGAAGCTCTGTGCAGTCTCAGGTGCCTTGGGGTGTCTGAAGTGGCTGGTGGGCAACTGCTTATCTGCCCTACCGACAGTGGCTCCTCCATTTCCTGGGGGCCCTTCCGGTCTTCCACTTTGGCTTCCATCCTGGCCTTGGAGACATATCAAGAAGTTGAAAATAATCTCCAAAATTTCAAGCATTTTGCTAGAGTTGTGACTGCTAAGAGTTCATGTTAAAGCCACAACTACTGCAGCAGTGAAGCAAGCAGAGGGCTGGGTGCTGGGTCTGAGAACTGCATAGCTCATTGAGATGCTGAGAGAGCATTTTCTTCCTCTTCTTGAAAGGAAAGAGATGGAAGGAAAATTATAAACTAGAAAAGTATGTTTGTGGGAGAAGGAATCTCATGTTTGTGGGTTCAGATGCCTGGCACAAGCAATTTTCATTAGCCTTGGCAGATAGGGGCACAGCACAGTGTCACTTCTTTGATTCCACTGATTATTCAGCCCCACCAGGTGAGTGAGGCCAAGGTTCTAAACAGGTTAGGTCCAGTAGAAGACCTCCCATGAGGGAAGGAATTCCATGAACTGAGAAGTCCTTGCAACTTCTTTCATCCCTAATATTGTTGTTTGGGGATTTTTTGTTGGTTTTGGTGGGGTTTCCCTTCCATGCCTTTGCTTTTCCTTCTCTTTCTGCTAGTCTTTTAAAATATTCCAGTGTGTAATGCCTTCCTAGCCAAAAATGTCAATAAGAAAGGAAAGAGAAGTTAAAAACCTGCCTCTATTCACAGTGTGGGTGTAAACAGACTCATTTTTAACAACATGGCACACTTTCTCCTGTGGCTGCTTCTCTTACTGCTCATGGAGACAGGAGAATATTGGCTTTTTCCAGAGCAAATCACGAATTCACGAATCATGAACCCTTTTGAGGACATGGAGCGCAGTGCCAAGGTGATCTTTAAGGTGTAAAGCCCTGCGTGCCCTCCAAGAAAGGAGCTGCACTGTGACCTGCGGCGATGGCAGGCACCAGGCGGTGCCCGGCGCGGCCCGGCCCTGTGCGGGCTCCGCGCTGGGGCAGCCCCGGGCAGCGGGGCCGGTCCGCCGGGCTGGGCGCGGGGCGGCGGAGCGCCAGCACGGCCCGGCCCCGCGTGGGGCCGGCGCACGGCTGCCGGCTGCCTCCTGCCGACGGCCGCTCCCAGCCCCGGCCCGGGCGGCAGCGCCGCGCCGCAGCTGCTGCCGCGGCCTGCCGGGTCATACCCCGCAGTGGGGCCGGGCCGTGCGGGGCCGGGCCGTGCGGGGCCGGGCCGTGCGGGGCCGGGCCGTGCGGGGCCGGGCCGTGCGGGGCCGGGCCGTGCGGGGCCGGGCCGTGCGGGGCCGGGCAGCGGCCCGCAGCGGCACCTGCTGTAGGGGCCGGGCAGCGCCGGGCTCTGAACGCCATTTGCCAGCGTTTCGGGACCGTTTAGCACACTCTGCCCACCACCCTCTGATGGGATTTCGGCTGGACTGCGAACCCTTCCAGCCATAGTTCTGCCTGCCTGAGCACCTGGCCCGTTAAGCAAAGGGACAAATTTCTGCAGACACCTTCCCCGAGGCTCAGCAGACGGCTGTGCAGCACTCGCTGTGTGGAGCCCGCATTCAGGTCAGAGAACAGCTGTAGCTCGAGGAGAGTTTACTTTCCTAGCCAGACCATCTTCAAAGTGTCTTTGCAGTAATAAAAAGGAAACATTTTTCCTTTGCAGTTTTTACTTACTCTACTCATGCTGCAAGAGTGACCTAATAAAAAAAAGTCTGATAGATATAGCAGTCATTTTATAACAAGTACTGGAATATAGCAGTAACAGGCTTCAGTCACCTCTGATGGATTTTGGAGCACAACAGAAAGTCTGTTACTGGTTCTCTTTGTTCTTCCAAATAAATTATTCATAGCCAGGGCTCCCACGGTAGGTCCTGAGCCCACTGATGCCAGGCTGCTCCTTGTGATGGTGGCCAGCTCCAGCTGTTGTGTTACCACGAGGCCATGGCTACATTGTTTAATAATTTTGCTTTTGTTTTCCTTTTCAGAACTGTTAAAACCAGCAGATATTCAGGCAAGCAGACCAGGACTGGCAATGCTAAATGTTGCACACTCAAAACCATATGAACAAAGTGTTTGTTTGCCCTCAAACCTAGGGAACTGCCTACAAACACAGGTGATGGATGATGAAGGGTGGGCTGCAGGAACTGGAGGTTCCTGGGAGTGTGAGAAGAACCAAGAGTGTCTGGCTGATGAGGCTCTTTGCCTCTTTGGTGCTGCAGGGGGTGGCCTCCCTTCTTCCCCATTTCACGCAAGGGCAGGTGGGCTGCTGGGTAAGGATCTGAGAGGGGGAATAAACATGTTCGTGGGCATCCTTCAAAGACACATTTAATTTTCTTTAAAGATCTGTGCTCTCTTTTCTGTTAAGACATATGGAAATTGAGTGCATTGTGGCCTATGTGGATATTGTGTCATGTGGATGTTGTTTGTTCTGTTGTGACTAAGGATTCAATGCTGTGTAGAAGCCTGTAATGTGGTCTGATAGAGCATCTTCAGCTTGCCACTGTAGACAAGTTTCTGTGATTGCTTTGTGACTAATGCAATTGGAAACATATTTCAAACACAATGATGGGAAGAAAGGGAGGCCTGTATTTCCCTTCAGTGCTCTTCATGTGATCTCTCTGGATCATGTACCCATGCAGTTTTCTGTGGTTCTTTTGCATACACCAAGTGAAGTAAAAGGAGCTTTCTTGACCTAAAAGGAGCTATTCTTTCAAAGAATGAGGTTTTCCAGGTTTGTAATACATGTATCATTGTGTTTCATAAAGGTAGAGCTTCTGCAAGTGCAGTTCATAAACAGTGTCGTGGGATGTTTTCAGAGCTACTCAAGGTTTGCTCGACTTCCACAGAAATCATGAAACAATATCCTGCTTTACTTCGAGTTCTTATTCCAGCAGAAGAGAGGTTTCTCATGGTCCTATGTCATATCTGCAAGCCCCTTTGTGAAGCTGTGTCAGACACTGATTTACCAGAGGTGCAATAAAATGCTGCTTCCTACCTTCAAATTCCTAGAGACAGAAAGTGAATTCATAAGCTTTGGTCTGCAGGTGTCAATGCACAATTGTGTCTGTCCAGGTGGGAGAGTTCAGTCCTCTCCATTGGCTGCATTCAGGGTTTTCAAAGACCTCTATTAGCATTTTTCAAGCCTGTACACACTTGAATTGGAACAGTAAGGAAAAATCCACAAAACTCAAGTGAATGGACTGGGGAAAAATCTTGAAAAAGTGAAGTAGAGATCCAGTAACTGTGTGTCTGATCCATTCTTGTTTCTCTATGTTCTAAAAATTCTTGTACCATGTTGAGCAAAGACACTGCTGTGTCCAAACCAGGTGGGATCTGGCAGGTTGGCATCCCAGAGGTGCATGTACCACTCCCCTGTAATGCCTACTGCACTTGAAAGGCAGATTTTGTATTAGCTTTGAGACAAGATGCAAACTCCAATCCAGCCATGAGAATAGCAAGTGTTTGTCCATGGGTATAGTGACTTGCCTCTTTTCCAAATGATCTAGCTCTGGGAAAGGAAAATATAAGGGTCTTACACTAATGTGAGCTCAATGATTTGGGAATTTTTCTGTATGTAGTGGCTCTGCTAATTGAGTTGAGTGGAAAGACCCTCTCTCCTCTGCTCCTCCTGTTCTTTCCAAGCTGAAAAGAAGAAGGTAAGGACACAGCCTACCTGGTGTGTGCAGACAAACAAAAGGGGAGGAGAGCACCCTCCTTTCCTTGTGTCTCCAACAGCCTGGACACCAGCAGTGTGGAGCTCACCTTGTCCTTCTCCCTGGCAAACCAAGCAAACCAAGCTACAATTTCTGAGACACATTCTGCTCACCTAGATTTAAGAAATCCACACAGGAGTAAGTAACACAAAAAGAGTGAAATGGGTCTTAATTTAAGGGCTCTTCAGCTACCACCAGCCCCAGTTTCTAAAGCTAGGAGTTCATCCTTGTTCATTACATGCTTAAAGCAGAGATCAGCTCTTCCTTCCTGTTCATGCGGCTCTGGGAAAACTGGTTGTACTTTATTCAGAGAAGAATAAACAGCAACCACTAACATGGTCAGCTCATTCCTACCATCATCACCGAGACTGATCTGTCAACTCCTTTTGTTGCTTATTTGCTGGCAAAGAAACTCTAACCAAAAGTCTTTTGGGAGTTGCAAAGACAATAGAAGGAAATATTTGCCTGATATCTGATATTACCACAAAGAGCTGGCCAGTGCACATAGAAATATTGGACTTACGATGGAAAATTTAATGGGGAATATTGCAAGAATAGACTCTGCGCTTCGAAAGGCTTATCTGTTCCCTGACATGTACTCCAATTGTTTGTCCTTTCCCAGCACACACCTCCCTCTGGAGGAGGGTACTAGTCACACCATCTCCCCTAGTCATTCCCCGTTTTCAATTCCTAATCCTAATTTCCAGACTTCCAAATTTAGACAGTGCTTCCCATCTGAATAGTTCTGATGTGGAGTCCTTATTTAATCACAAGACACTGACTGTCCAATCCTTCCTGGAGCTCTTTCTTAGGTGCATTTTGGCTCTTCCCTCTTGCACAAGAAACATCCTGCTTCACTCACAAGCTGCCACTGCTCTGTGTAGCTGCTGCTTGTTATCAAGAGGTTTATGAGTGAAACAGAACCTAGTTATAAAAGAAGGGGGAAATGTGGATTCCCTTGAGCTGGGCATGAGGCTTTGGGACTGTCTTAAACCCCTGGAGATTAATTTCTGGTCCTGCAAACAAGCTCTGAATGAAAAACTTTGCCTAGCCAGCTACTCCCACCACAATTAATGCGTAGGAATTCAATATGTGAAGGTTGTATCTCTGGAGGAATTGTAATGGGTCACTGTCACTGCAGGAAACCTAGAAAAAATGGCATAGTAAGTGGGCATAAATTGGAAAAGTTAGGCTGTTTTCAATGAATTTACTGTGGATTTAGTGACATTTATTTGTCATTTTATAAATATTCAGATTTACTGATTAGCCATCCAAGCAAAGGGGTTTGGAGTGGAAGCAACTGCAGATTGGGGGACAATATATGTGAGTACCAGTAGAACTCATGCCACAGCAGCATCAAGCATGGGGTTGTGTAATTTGAAAGTTTTATTTGAAAGTGTCTATTGCACTTAACTTGAATTTGTTTTGCAGTGGAACTCATACAGGAAAGATAGGAATGGCTGGTTTTGAAGTAGAAAGACAAAAGAACAAAGAAGGGAAAAGGCACACACATAGAGGGTGTGCAAGAAGTATTTAAAGACACGTTCAACAACTGGTATTCAGATGTGAAGAAGAAATTCTGCAGTAAGCACAGGTAAGACAAGCTGTTCTATATAAAGAAGAAAAAAAAAGAAAAAAGGTGGTTGAGAGCTAACAGCACAGTCTCTTTTTCCAGAAGTTTGGAACTCAAGTATAGAAATTTCATACAGGGAGTAGTATAGAAATTTCATATAGGGAAAACCAGGAACATAAAGCTGCCAGTCTCCTCCAGGCCAGAATTGCCACAAAATGGCATTTTGAAACTACATTGATATAAGAAGCTTTCTCAAATACTGGGAAGCAGGAAAGAGATGGTCACAAAGCTAACTTCAACTGTATCCAGTATGCTGTTCCAATATAATGTACTGATCTCAGGGTCCAGAGGTGTCATTACAGAATAATGAAGTGTGGCCTCACTTCTCCTTACTTGAGAACACACATGCAAATTACTGCAGGCTGCATTAACAAGAACATGTGTACCTGAGACTACAGAAAAACATAACACATGCCAAGCTAGCAGCCAAATGTGGTTCAAGAGTCACAGATGGTAGAGGAAGACTCTGTGTCACATTAAATTATGAAACCTTGTTGTTGTTAAAAGATGAGCAAAACTGGGAAAAGCAAGAAAACTGTTCAAGTTTTGCTGAGTTTTCAGATCTGAGTCTGCTAAATTAATATTTTAAGTAAAATAACACAATTTTATAATATGTTTCCAACTAGTCATTTTACAGCTTTCCACAGATGGTCTGAAGTATGTATGAAAATATAATACAAGTGGAAAATTACTTGCCTTTAGAGCATCCTTATGTGTTCTCTCATATGCACCTCCTGCATGTCCTGCAGCAAATGTTTAAATGTTACAATTTCATGACCACTGGTTGTTTTTAGGTGGTGAAGTGAAGCTGGAGAAGTGGAAGCAAAAGAAACAAAGCAAGAAAGAGTCATGCTTCTAGTAGGAAAACAGAGTGTACAAATGCAAAGGACTTGCAAGGAAAAGTAAAAGAATCAGAGGAGGTGATGTGAGCAGCACTCAGTTCATACAGGAAAGGATAGGGGTTGACTGAGATGCAAGGTGGAGAGACACCCGTCAGGAGTGGGGACCAGCAGAGCTGTAGATGTTAGCTGAAGCCCTCCAGACAGATGAGGTGGTCTCCAGAAGGTCACCCAGGAGATATTTTGTCCTTCACAAGGGAGGAAGGAGTAGATAGGCTTGCTGGAGACTCCGAGGTGGACAGGGCAGGGAACAGATGAGGGCAAGGAATGATGAATAATGTGCCTGGGGATTAGAAGGAGGACAGTGGGTCCTGGTCCAAGGGTCTTTGTGGAAAGAAAGAAGGCAGAAGAGAATAAAAGCAATTCCATGAGACAGAACGGAATACAGCTTCAAAGGGAACTTGTAATTAATGGCACCAGAAACAGTGACACAACCAGAGGGATGAGGATAGAGATGGAGGAGTGAAAGGCTGTTAAACTTAATGGTGCAAACACTGGAATAAAGGTATAGATCAAGGTTGTTAAGCTGAGGGTAGTGTTAGCTGTGGTGCTGGTTGGATTCTCCCATTCAGAGAACAAGGAAGAAGAAAGGTATGTAAGGGTGGGACTTAGGGACAAAGGGAAATTATAAGATGCTTACCTTGGAAGTCTTGATAAAGGAGCCTGAAGGACAGCGATGATTTGGAGCTGTGAAGAATTGAGTAAGGCTAAAGGAGGTGGCAGAAGATACAGTTTCTGGGGTATTTGGATAAGTAGAAGCAGAGTAATGCCATTGCCTGTATAAGAGCCAGGGAGAGTACAGGAGAGGAACAAGACCCGGCTCAGACCCGGGAGAAGCTGGCAGTACCCTTGCACAGGGGTAGAAGAAAGAGAAGACCTGTGTGAAACAGTAACCTGAGATGGTAGGCAGGGGGTCTAAAGTGAAGGAAACTGTAGGAGGACTGGGAGAGAGGATGGAGCAAGAAGTGTTAGGAAAGCACAGATGATGTGAGTAGTAGGAAGATAAAGAAGGAAAGGGTAGAGCAGTGCAGCAAAGCTTTGTGTGCGTGAGGAATGCAAGAGAAAAGGGGATGGGAGTCAAACAGCAGAGGTAGTGTGAAGGGGGGAAGGATGGAGAGATGGAATTATTCCAAGGTGGGAGGGAAGAAGACAAATGAATAGGCAAATTATAACTAATGCAATAATTAACTGCTACAGCAGTAATCTGATTGTCACCCAAAAAAGAGGATGAGGCAGGGAGTTCGTGAGTGAGGGGGAGGCATGATCAGGCTGGCAGGGAAGCAGGAGTGGGCTGAGCCCAGTGGGGTGCAGAGGCAGCATGGCAGGGAGCAGCAGGAGCAGATGCTGGGGCTGTAGTTCCTATGGCAACATACCAAGGCAAATGCAACAAGTGTGCCAACGTGGCAGCGCTAGCAGGGGACAGCTCGGTGCCTTTCTGTGTCACACTCCTCAGGGAGGGAGTGGAGCCATTCCTGGGCACCAGGGCAGCATGGCTCTGCCCCTGCAGAAACCAGCACAAGTACTGGCACGTTTTGAGGCTGGCCCCCTCACTGCTGCTAAATGGGTGTCTTGTGCTCTCTTTCTCCAATCCTGGGAATCCCAAAGTGCAGCTGAGTGAGAGCTGCTGAGCATCTTGCCACTAGTGAGGCGCCTGTGTGCCACATGGCGAGGGGATAGCTCTGCAGAGAGCAATGGGAAAGTGGGAGAGTGAGCATCACCCCGCCTCATGGGCTGGGGGCTTACATCCCCCATGCCGTGGCTCAGCATGGCCTGGCACATACCTCCAGGCACCTGCAGTGTGTAGGTGCCCTCCAGCAAGGCTGTCATAGTGTGAGCCCAGTCTGCCTAGAGCACGCAGAAAAAGCACATGGCTTTCATAGGCTAGGGCCTTATTTTTCACTTATAAATTTTGGCAGAGTTTTCCCTTCCTTTCCTATAGTATCTCTTGTAATTAATCAGCAGTTTGGGACTGCAGTTACTCCACACCATTGTGCTCATGTCCTACTCTAAACAGCTGGAGACAGACCATAAAGGCAAATTTCCCTATTGCTCTGACACTGGGACAGAAAGAACAGCCCTGCGGGGCGAGCAGCAAGGATGCTACTCCATTTATTTATCCTGCCCCGCCGGAGATCCATCCTGCTCCGGCAGCAGCGCTCGGGCTTTCCGCGGGCTCGCAGCTGCGTCCAACAGCAGAGGGAGCTCCGGGAGAAGAAGAGGAGCAGGAGCAGCTCGGCAGGAGCAGCCCCAGGGAGGAGGGCAGGGGGGCACGGAGGTAACTGCAGGCTGCTCTGCTGCACCAGGTAGGGAGCTTTTAACAGCGTGAATGGACGAGGGGAAAAGGGGTCTGAGAGCGGGAATACTTGAAAAGCAGCCGCCATGGAAACAAAATGCGAGGAGAACTTCAGGTATAAAAAACCAAGAACGAGACAAGCAAAAGATGTGTCTGGGTGCCCTAAGATTTAACACACAGGCTAACTTCAGGGTATCTTGGGCTAAATAGCTGTAAGGAGGAGGAGAGTATCTTAGTTACTTGGGGAGTGTTTTTTGTATATTTAAATGCTAAAACATCTGGCTGTATTTTTTTCCGAGGAGAATGCCCTGTGTTGAACACTGTTGTCATGTCAAATTAATTTCAGTGACGTTTTGAGAAACTCTAGTGACATGGGTTCACACTAGGATCAAAGGAAAGCAGTGAATATGCCTTTGTGACAGTGGAAATGCACCCATTGGTAGTTGATGGCCATTTCTGCCACACTTGGGATGACAGCAATACCAGCCAGCCACATCACAGCCCCTACAAAGCCAGATCATAGCTATGACTCTCTAGCCACAGGGATCAGAGCAAGGAAATAAATATGTTGGTCTTTCCATCCCTTGTTCTCCGCAGTCCCGGGTGCAGCACAAGAGCGGGCATGATTCATTCTACGGTGTCTGGGCAACCCAAGGGAAAATCGCCTGCTAATTTCAGTTTCTGATGTCAGAACATATAATTAACCTGACAAAGCAAAACATTATTTTAGGTTAAGGCATGATCAGATCTTCCTTCTCCCTTTACCTATTTCTAAATGGTAATAAGTTGAAGGTGTCTGAGGCTGGGGAAGGTATATGTTTTGTGGTGGCTATACAGTGTTGGCAGTGAATTTGCTGCTCTTATGCTCTCTAATATATAAAAATATAACCAGTGCCTTCTCCAATTAATTTATATCTGAGTTAAATGCAGAGAAAACAAATTATTTGGATATTAGAGTAACCTTCTTCCCTGTCCTTCCCTGTGTGCAACACTCCTTTGTATCAGTCTTTGGAACAGGAGATTAAGTAGGCTTTAAAGTTAGTGTGCTGAATGCCATGGTGGCTGTGCACAGGAATCACAGGAGTCCTTGGAGTCTTTAAGGTGTGTTTATGTTAAAGTGGACAGAGTGATGCTAGACTGACAGTGGATATCTAATTGTAGAATTGTAGTGACTGGAATACTTTGGTTTACTGTTAATGTATTTAAAAAAGTGTTGGGAAGAGAATTTCAGAGGTGAATTTATATCATGTTGTTGCTATGTTTTCCCTTGGGTAGAATTGATAGAATGGAGCAATTGATTTTGTTTGATCTATGTGTACACACTACCAGAATGTGCTGCATTTAAGGTAAGAAGATTAATATAGCCCATTTCAAGCAAAATCAACTTCTTTTAGTGCTGTGTTGGCAAGTCTGGGTTCTGTAGGCTTCCAGGCACAAAAAAAAGAAAGCAGCCTTTTTTCAGTTCTTGAGGTGGGAAAAGAGCTCTAAGTACCTCTGGGTCTCTGATTAAGGAGCTCCATTTTAAAATAAAAGTTCTGTATTCTCCTACAGAATGACTAGTGGTTTCTTTGTTCCACGGTAGAATAGGAAGGCAGAGAGAAAATGCAGCATATAAGATATAAATATTACTCCCTTATCCCTTTTTTCCCCCCCTGCTGTTTTTGCCTGGTATTCCTCAAATTTGGTAGTTTTTTGGTGGTTGCAGGTTTTTTGTTGTTTCTGGTTTTTTTGTTTGTTTGTTTGTTTGTGTTTGGGTTGGGTTTTTTTGGGGGGGCGGAGGGTGGTTGTATGTCTGGATTTTTTCCTGATCTAGTTGGGTGAGTCCTTAATCTTTAGCCATTTGAATGACTGGAGATCAGTCATTTGTAGGCTCAGAGCATTTTGGTCCCACATATGTTCTTTCTTTTTCTTCCTGCTGCTCAGAAAGCTTTGCCTAGCTGTGCACCTCATTATGCCCTTGTGGCTAGGCTGTTTTAAGGAAACTTATTCCAAAGGAAAAACAAAATCAGCAAGGTCTAACTACTGTACCTGTGTGATTGAGGAAGTAAAGGTTAAGTGCTAGCACAGGTACAGCTCAGCAGTCTGAAGATAACTGCCTTGCCATTTCTTTAAAGGCCACTATTGTCCTAGATCCAGGTAGGGCACTCAGGTTTTGTGTCACTCCGTTTGCACATGGAGCCACAGCCATTTCACTGAGAAAGCCAATTGAGATCTGAAGGGGGAAGAAGGGCTTTCAGGCATGATTTGAAGAAAGAAATAACAGACTGAAATGTGCTGGGGAAAGCTGGGAAACTGTTCCAGAGAGCAGGGCTGGACAAAGTGTGACACCTGAAAGCTTTTTTTGGTCTTACCCTGCTAATTCTGATTATGACAGCTTTTTATTTCCTGTTCAGCCTCCGTATTTAGCATTTAGTAATTGTGGAAATGGTGTTGAGCAGAAGAGGCAGAGATCAAAGAAGCAGTAAAGTGCAAAATAAAGAAAATAGGAAGAGCTACGTAGATTAAGTGGACTGGCACAGACTAACCCCTTCTGTCAGCAACTGGTTCTACAAATCTGAAGGTACTCAACATCTCAGCAGTGATTCCTGCCTGGGCACTGACTATACAGATCCATGTTACCAAACAGTACATTTGACTGACACAGGCTCTCTCTTGGGCTGGCCAAGCAATGCACAACCATATTCTTGCTTCTGCTAAAGTAAAGTCCTGCCCTGGCAAGCTGCCAGGGTGAAGGGCAGGTTTGCCTGCAGCTCAGTTTCTGGCCTTCCTGCCATGCCTCTCATCTCATATGATGCTGTGTGTTTTTAATAAAGGACTTTATAGTCCTTTATTGATAAGTACAGAATGAAATAGATTGGCTACCTGTTTGCATATCCACTGGATGAAATTTGAGAACTCACCAAAATTAGGTCTTCTGTGTAATCAGAAGCAGCCAACATGTTCTGCCATCATTTGAAAAACTTTGCTGAGGTGCAGTGTGATAACACACACTCCTTGCAATACACACTATCATGGCTTCTGCTCTTGTTTCAAAATACAAAGGTGCTTGCTAAGAATGAGGCTTCAACCCTCAAATTTTTAGAAATGGAACTGCACATTGGGTGGCTGACATATTGTCACAAATGAAACAAAAGAACTGGTGAGAACATTGTGGAGTTCTGGATGTAAGTAGAAACTGCTGTTTGTGTAAAACAGTCATTCATTCCTTTTTTCAGCACAAAAACAAGGTAAGCAGTGATTTTTTTCCATCCAGGAAGTTCAGAAGCTGGGAGAATCCCAGCCAGAATAGGCTGGCTCTCAAGGTCTTTAAGAGTCACTGTGTTTTTAATACAGAAGCTGCTGTGCCAGGTGTTTGAAGACAAGCATAATAGCAAAGTATCTTCAGAAAAAGTGGTAACACGGGTCTGGATAATTGTTTATAATGGAGTTATATAATGGCAAAGAAAGTTGGTTAGCAGGAATTTTTAAATATAATTGATGGAATTACAAATGAACCTAGTAGGGACAGGGTTTTGCAATGCTTTTTATATCGGAAAACCATGCTTTTTTTCATTTCTTCAATATGTTTGGGATTGTCAGTAAAAAATGTATCAAAAGGAGGATTGCCTGATAATTTTATTAGACTTTCTGAAAGCTTTGGTAGCTTGCCGTGCTGATTGGGCAGACTGAGCTGCAGCCCCATCATCCTGTCCATGTGTCCTGGGTGAACACCACGGGCTGAGCTGCTCAGCACTTAGAAACACTCTTTCTTGAAAACAGGTAGCCAGTAGCCAAGAGGAGTGATTCATATGCATCCTCCTCCTTATTTAAACTGGAGTCTTCCCCTTCATGCTTTGCCCATTCCATGAAGCCAGACTGCTGTTTCTGGAGAGGGGAAGGCCAATTCCCCGCCTGTGCCTCTTCTATGTAGCCATCCACACTTCTTCCTAACTGCTACCTCAGCTACTTCTTAATAATAGAATCATAGAATAGTTTGGGTTGGAAGGCATATTTAAATGTTATCTTGTCTAATCCACAGTATCAAAATTCCCCTTCATCTTAAATTTGCTTGGAAGAAAAATTTGTCAGCCCACTCAAAGCCAGGACTGAAATACCTACAGGTAAGGAATTTTCTCACCATTTTCTGAGGAACCAATGGTGCACTCTATTTTTGACACTATCTCTTCCTTATGTTCACCTTCTGCTGGTGTTTCTTCTGCAGCTGGCTCCCTTGGACTGAACTTGGACCCCTGCTGGACAATGTCATGCAGGTATATATGAGATGTACAGTATGGCTGTTTGAGTGAAAGAAGGAAAGTACTGGAAATCATCTCAGAATAAATGGTCAGCTTTCAACCTGGCCAAAACCATAATTCTGTTGGAGGGCTAATATTTTCTAACATTTTTTAATTATATAAGAATGAGGATAAAAATAAGATTGAAAAATATGACATATTTGACTACTCAAGGTTATGGAATTTGAAAAATTGAAACTAAAATGCAGTTGTAAAACCAAACAGGATTGATTTATCCTGTAAGGCATATGGCTACACTGCTATTGCTTGTTAATGTAATCACTAACTCAGTTCTCTGAGCCACAAATCAAAACAACAATATTAGCTTATTTAATTGTACAGGGCTAATGTCAAAACTATGCAAGTGGCAAAGATCCATTTTCCCCCCACAGCCTCTGTTTTCTTGCACCTTTTTTTTATCACACGGAGTAACTTGAAGTGGGCTGAGTTGTACTTTTGCCTACAGCCTATAGCAGGATAACAGAATAGCTGGGATTTTTATTTGCCCCAAACTGAGCTCTTTTAGATTTGTAATTTCCCTCCTCTATTTTCTGTCCCACCTCAGCATGTTCTAGGTGGTCAGAGCCAGAAACAGCAATCTAGAAAGAGCTGCCCAGAAGTACTCAGACTTGAGCCTGGGGAAGACCAAACCTGAAACACTGGGAAAAGTCTCTACAAGCTAAGCTTGAAAGAGGATATGGGGAGGTTTAAATTAAAACCCATTTGGGTTACCTTTAAATACATACCAAAACAAGTGAAAGAAAAAACCAAACCAGCAATCCAGCATATGTTCTGTAGGAGGTAAATCCTTCACACTTGTGTTTGCCCTGTCGGAAAGGGAGTCTTAATTGGATCCGGATCTGCCCAGTTCCAGGTGTCTTCTCTCTCAGGTCCCTAGAGCCATTTGTTTGTTTTTCTGGTGTGCCTCAGCTTGGCAAAGTATTTTGATTGCTAAGCAAATGTGGATTCAGCCAGCTCTGACCAGCTCTGGCATTTAAAAAAATCCTTTTTTCTTCCGCTTGAATTTCTCTGCCAGCTGCCTTCGAGTCAGGATTTCCCAGCCAGCAGCTCTTGTTATTATCTGTTTTCACTTGCCTTGATGTTTACCAGATTGGACTGCTTTTATCTCTATTAACCCTCCCTCACTGTGGAGCCCCAGTATTACACACCCTATGTGCCTTGGCCACTGGGTCAGAGCAGAAATAAGTAAATAGATAATAAAATCACCTTATTGAGAAAACAGTGAGGTCTAAAATATTGGCCAAAAATAACACAAGTGATGATGATCTCAGGGAAGAAAATAGCTAAAAGGCCAAATGAAGGTATTAAAAATCAAAGCTTAAAATAATTGACTTATTAGCTCATTAGACTAAATCTGAGCTCTGCTAAAATTCCCCACCAGATGAAAACTCTGGTATGAAAATAGTGCCGAACAGCTGAGAGCAGGACAAGCTGGCCTGATTTTTTCTGGTCTCAGAGTGAATTGTTGCTAAGTTCTTTAATTTGTAATCTTAGATACATCATACAGTCATTTAGACCAGAAGGTCTGATTAAAAATGCATCTAAAAATATAAAGGGGAAATTCTCAGTCTTTAAAGGGCCACAAAGCTGTTCTGAACAAGCACTTCCCATCTCTTCCAGTTCTTGAAAACATGGGGAGAAAATACAATATGGAAAAGATAAGCTCGTTTTTTTTTTTTAAATTCTTCATCAAGACCAATATACTTTCAAAAGTAATAGAGCACATCCAGTTAAAAAGACCCGCAGGTCTGGTCACGTGACGGCCCAGTGTTTAAGAACTATTTAAGGATCTCGGTGGCTTTTCAGTAAAAGGAGGAAAAAAATTTTCTAGTGGATTTCGGGATGAGGATCAGGGTCAGTTCGGCTTCTTCCTCAGTGTCCTGTGTTCAGCCTCTGGAACCGCCGTGGAGGAATCCATCCCTGCGATCCTAGCGTTGCCGCCCCCCGCCCAAGCTAAAGCTGCCTTCGACTTTTTGGTTCCCTTAAGGGCTGAAGATACACAAATAAGATAACTTTCCTCCTTCCCCATGATAATATTTCAATAATGAAGCCACGCAATTTGAACTTGTCGCTGCTTTATTTGGCTCACGCACTGCGCTCCATTTACCTGCGCACCGAGAACACCCCGCAGGCTTCGCCACCCGCGCTTGGCTCCCGGCGCGGCCCCGCGGACTCGGCCCGCGGCACCTGAGCGCGGCGGCTGCGCGGGGGGCGAGCGGGCGGGGCCGGCCCGGCCCGGCCCTCACATGCGCGGCGCCGCGGGAGCCATTGGCCGCCGCCCCGCCGGCCCCGCCGCCGCCGGCAGCCGGTGCTGTCCGCACGCCGAGCCATGCGGGTGCGCGCTGCAGGACGCTGCTAGCAGCCGAGCCCGCCCCGCCTCTGCCCGCCCGCATGGCAGCGCCGCGGGACTGACCGCCGCCGAGAAGCTCTGCGCCCCCGCCGCACGCACGGCTCGGCTCGGCTCGGCTCGGCCGGGCGGCTCTCGGGGTCCGCAGCCCGCAGAGCCGTCCCTGAGGTGAGGCGTGCGCGGGGCCGGCGCGAGGCGGTCGAGCAGGCGGCGGAGGGGCCGCGGGGAGGGGGCGGCATCTTCACCGGCGCCCCCGCCGCTCCCTCCCCGCGCTTTGCCTCGCGCTTCTCTTTATCTTTCCTGCGTGCAGACCGGCCTGGGCCGGTTCGCGGTGCTGCTGCCAGCGCCGGTGCGCCGCGGCGGGACCCCGGGGGCGGCTGCGCTCGCCGCGCTGTTCTCCCGCGGGATGCGCATCCACGCGGGACGTGCCCGCATGAGCGGGGGGCCAGCGGCGAGAGCGGGGCTGGGAGGACGGCGTGGTGCTGGGGAATGCGGCTGGAACTGCCAGCCCCTTTCGAGGCCAGTGAGGTTGGATCTGGCCCCTCTGGGGGCCGCCAGCTGTGCGGCTTTTGTAAGGGGTCAGCTGTGCGTCGCAGATTAAAGCGGCCCAAGCCAGTCAATAAAGCACATCTTCAGGGCAGAACCGGCCCTTGTCAGATAATCATCTCTGTTTTTTCGAGGCGCGTCTCCTCCCGTCCCTTTGCTCCCCAATACGTGGCAATACCGACTCCTGCTCTTTTAGGATCCCTGAGCTTGGCACAGCAGCTCCTGTCTTGCAACCTGCATTTTCCCCCCGCTCCCCGTCACAAGTGCTGCCACTGCTCTTAAACAAATACGAATTCAGGCGCAGAAGGCTTGTGGCTTGCCCAGCATCCTTTAGGGGAGCTGATCTGCGGTCAGTGGGGGGATTCAGGCTCTGCGTTTTCAGCACGCCTGCAACCCGTGGCACTTTCTCCTCTGGATGTTCCCAGTGTGTAAGAGCCATGAGATGGGGTACTCAGACTTGAAAATGGAGGACGGTAGTGGTGGTGGTGTTGTTTGGTGGATAAGTCTTAGCCGTACTTCCTGTAATGGTGGTGCTGAAAGTGATGTTTTACTTGACTTAGCTGCTGGTGCAGAGAGCACTTTAGGGTACCTACTACTCCTAAGCTTTGCCAGTTACGGCTTTAAAAAAAAAATCTCCAAACACAACAGGGAAGTATTTAATGTTTTTTTAGCATTATGTCTGTCACCATGATAGGAAAGGATAGTATTTTCTGCCTGTAAAACTGAAGGTGGAGTGTGACAATGCCCACTTGTTTGGGAGAGAGGGCTCTAGGATGGGAGAAATTTGCATGAACACGGGTGAAATTTTAAGCCCACTGCTCTGAGTGATGAAAAAAACCCTCTTGTGCCAGATGGGGTAGTTAAGTCTCTTTCTCTCTATTCTCTCTGTTGGTTTTTTTTTTGTTGGTTTTTTTTTTTTTTTTTTTTTTTTTCTGTCTCACTTCTTGTTTTTTGTGGTGGTGTTTTGATTTTTTTCCCTTACCTCTTCCTGGAGACAAAGGAAACCATCTTTCTTCAAACTTAGGGTAAGGTTCATGTTGTGTTATCTGCTCTTGATTGCCATCTTAAATTAATTCACCAAGCTTTACTTGGGGCCAGGATCCTAGTCATTCTTTGTGCTGTACAAATGTCCTATAAACCTTTTATTGTTAGTTGAAACTGATTTATGAGGTCCTGACCTAGGAATATACTTCTGTGGCTATATTTTTTTTATACAATTTTCTCCTGTGTCTTTAGGCAGGCATTTCCTTTATAGTAAACTCATTTGGTGCTTTGCCTATATCTTGCTTAGTGTCAAAAACACTTGTCTTGTTTGCTGTGTCTGTTTTCTTGCACATAATAGCAGGGAATATTAAATAGATGCTGTTGTTTGTAATTGTGATGACTTCAACACAAAATATTAAAACTTTACAACAGCTGTGTGAGCTTATCCAGGGAAGGGAGCAGTGTTAAGCTGTCATTTGTTTTGTAGAGAGTAGGTATGCACAAAATAAACAGTCTTGGCATTGTTGAGGGGATGGTAATCTGTCCGGTGTGTTGAGATTTGGAAAAGGCATTCTAACCAGCAGTGCCAGCAATGAAGAAAGACTGTGCTGCAGTCAGAGGAAGGTAATCATTAATAGGAGCCAACCTCTATAGTAACAATGCAGAGAGAGTGAAAGCACCTGGGTGCTTCCCCTGGAAAGATTAACTAGTGAACTTGTACTAACACATAGCTGTACACCTGAAATGTGGCTCTTGTATTCCAGTTCTTTCTTAGCCTTTTGTGCCTGTTGCCTCCTTCTTTTGTGTAGCAATACATAAGTGGTGGTACAGAGATACCACAGCTCTGCCTCCTGTTTATGGACAGTTTTCTTGAGTGCATGCCTGGGTAGGGATGAAAAAAGCTAATGCTGTTTGTGCTATGCTTGCAGGAAGTCCTACCAGTGACAGAAGGATAAGAGAATAAAGGCTAGTGGAGAAAAGGGTATGTCCGTCTCTGTGGTCAAAAGCACTTGCAACTATGTGTGTTGTGGCTTGGCACAATTTTATAAGAAGGGACTGTCCTGAAGTTTCTTGGGTTGAAGTTTGTTTTTTTTAAATTCTCTGGGTCTTCCCATTTCTTCTGTGTATTGAGGTCCCATTCAAAGTCTGTTAAAGCCAGTGGCAGTAAGTGGATTTTGAATCAGGCCCTGTACACAGGCTGTGTGTTCTGTGATGGCACGGCGGCTGCGTCAGCTCCTGCCGGTGTGGCGTTCTCCAGGGCTGGCTTGGGCTGCTGTGCAGGCAGAGTGCTGACTCAGCACCTCAGCCCAGGGTCTCCCTTTGCTTTCTCCTGCGCCTCTGAGAGCCAGGGGGGTGCTACAGGTATATGGACACTGTGATCCCTCACTTGGTGTCCTGTGGCTTAAAGCACTTCATCTGTGTGGGGCTGCTGAAGGCTGTTGTGCTGGGAAGTAGCTTGAGTCACAAATGGGGGGACATGAGGGAACTCAGTAAACAAGTTTCTCAACTGGATGCAAAAAAAAAAAAAAAAAAACCAAACCAAAAAAAACAACCCTGGGGTTCCAGGGTAAGTATTTTACGAAATAATGAACTCTGAAGATTTTAATTTCCTTTCAGAAAAGCAGTCTTCATCTTCCAATTCATGAAGTTGCTGAAGATCCCTAAATATTATAAAACACAATTAGCAATTTTTGTTATACTTAGATGTTACATATAATACCACACTAGCATTAACTGGAAAGAACAAAACCTGTTATTTCAGATTCTGCTATTTAAATTCTTCAATTTCTTGCTAGCATTGAAATAGGGCTGCACAGTTCTCCTTTTGTGGTTTTTTTTTTTCTTTCTGTTTTATTTATTTATTGTCTCTTGGTGGTGGGGAGGTTATATCCTAACCAACATAAAAAGAAAAAGGTATTGCTGTGTTAAGAAAAATGGAAATATTTTTCCCCAGAAACTTCACATTTAGATAAAGACTTAGCTTTACATAATTGACATTTTAAATATCTTTTTTTTTAATAAGCAGTGAAAAGTCTGTGGACTTCACCATGCAAAGACTTATGTCCATGATTAATTTTCCATGTATGTATAGTTTCCTGAGTTCACATGCATGCACAAGGCTCTCTGGGGTCACAGTAGTCCTGCTTGGAAGTGTTTGTTCTTGGCTATGATGATGAGCTGCTGCAACTCCACACAGGGCTGAAATATGAAGAAAAGTGTTTGTGAAATGCAGTTTTCTAGCAGTTACTAGCGTTATGTTTTGTGAAAGCAACTGTAATTACTGTTTCAAGGCTATCCTGTGCTTCTAACCTTGAGAACACTTTGAGCTATGTTTTTTAAGTTTGACTTGCTTGCGTTGGAGATGGGTTTGGCTCAAGATCTTTTGGTTGGAGCAAATTGAGTACAATTTTCTTTTAACCATATAACAAAGAATAGGTACCAATTGCATGCCAAACAATTTCTCCCCTCAGAGATTACAAATAAATTTAGAAAAGAACAAAGCCAGGATTTCTAGTGTTTAACTTCTTGAGAATCGTCTTGGTTTTGGCACGTTAAAAAGAAAAGTGCGTCACAAGTCAAGTTGGCACCTAATACTGTCAGTAATACTAATTTCCACATCATTAATTTTAACTGACACTGCTTCAGTCTTTCTCTTACCACAAATTTATTTCATTAAAAAAATTGGAACTCTTTTCATTTATTTCTGTATTCTCTTCAGCTCTAGCAAGAACAGGTTCTTGTCCCCCTTCAGGAAATGGATAGGAAGAGAAGTTAAAAGACATTCATGTAGCAGCTGCCAGAATGGCAGATATCCTTGGAAGGAGAAAATTTATTTTCTTGAGATCAAGCCAGCAAAATGCCACTTTTGCCCAACATTTGGAGGCAAGCAGTAGTATGGGGAGTGAGTATGGCTGTACCAAGGACTTGTTTGTTAGAACTGTTTTAAAAGAAATACCTTAGTTTTTCTTCTTTACCCTCTTCAAGTATAAATCAGGATACAAAACCATATTGTTCATGTAGCCTCAAAACTAATTTTCCTTCTTTCCAGTTGGGCTCTTTCCTCAGAAGTGATTTGTTCTGAGACCAAAGTAATTGCAACATTCAAGACTTGAGAAGCAATCGTGGTGTAAAATACAATCAGCCTTAGGGAGGAGGAATGATAGTTGTTGCTCAGCTATTTTTTTCTCTTTGGAGGCCCTTTTTTGTTAAAAGTAACTCTAAGAAGTAGAAAGAAATATCAAGGCTGAAAGTGTGTGACATCCAGCAGTGAGTGAGGATAGCATTTGTGTTTATCATGGTCTTGCTTTTTGTACTGTATGATCAGTAAAAGAATAAATAGTCTGATTCTTGTGATCTGCCTTGCTCCTTGTTAGTGTTTAAAAAAACCTCAAAAACCCCTTGTATATGGTCTTCTTGTCAAAAGTTAGGCATCTCAGGTGTTCTATCTTGTGATGGCCTACTCTGAAGATCAGAAAATTGCAGTGGAGGATTTCTCAGACCTAAGGGTTGGCTGCTACAGATAATTAAATGCTGTTGTTACCTTTTCCTATCAGGTATCTCTTCAAACTGTTTGCTGTGCTTATAAATTTGGAAAAAAAAATGCACAGTTCTCAGACTGGAGTTTCAAAAGCTCTCTATTCATTTGCCCAGGATTTTTTTGAGTCATACCTCCTGATGATTTCCCCTGAATAGCTAGACCATGGATAAGGCAGACTAAAGTGTCTGTTACTGTTTTACATGTCTTACCTGTGACACTCATATAGAGCTGGTAAATATGATGAGACCATCTGCTGGAGACAGTCATGCTCAAGATGAGCTCCCTCCCTGCATTCATTATGTAAAGATACATAGAGAAAGGAAAAACCCCATACATAAAAGTTCTTTATGGTCCTGATGAAGCAGTGAGACAGGCTCCTGCCTGTCCTCATGCAACCTAATGGCTACAAAGTCACAGCCAAGATACAGGTTTGTCTTTTTTCCTCTCTTGAACTTCATTCTTTTCGAGTCAGCATTGAGATAATTTCTTTATAAAAGTATTCCTTGTTGCCCTTGGGTCTTAAAGAAGCCAGGCTGCCACGCCTATAATGTTTTCAAGTCTGGCCAACTGCGCAGATACCAACATGCCTGTTAAACCAGAGATTTTTTTGTATGGAAAAAATTTTGAAGCACTTTACTCTTGCTGCTGTGATTTTCCAACCTGAGATTATAGCTTTAAGTAGAGAACAAGTGCATGGGATGTGTATATGAATATGATGTCTGAATATTTACCTGTTATTCATCCATTGCAGGATAGGAAGGAAAAGAAGCTTACATGCTATTAACTGGTGTGAGAACTTGTATAAAAAATGTGGATGCCTGCAATTACCCCAATGCAGACTTGCTGAATCTGTGTGTGCTAGGGATGGATATATTTTGATGTGGGCACATAAAAAGTTGATTTTTTTTCATGTTATGTCAGTAAAATACATGGTTTGTTGTCTATCTCAAGTAGACTGATTAAATAACCAAGATTATACAACACTGATTTGTTAATCATTGAAAATAACCTTTTGGTTCAAGAGCTTCCTCTGTGAGAATTAATATTTTATACAGAAGTGTTATGTAATAGACATTTTGTTGCCTTTGCAGTCCTGCACACAGGAACATGGTGTTAAGCTGATGTAGTTTGGATTGTTCTGTATTAATTTGTCCACTAAACCAATATCAATGAACAAGGGGTAAAAAAAGGCCCATGTTGCATATTTGTAAATGGTGGTTTGTGTACAGATCATGGAAGGGGGGGATAGGAACTGCTTTGGTCTGATGGTCTCTGCATTAAAACTCGAGGGAGCAGTGTTAGAGGTAGTGCTCTGGCTTGCCTTGTTTCCAGGCACCGCTGAAGTTACACACACTTTCCACATGCATTAGCAATTGCCTTCATCAAGGATGCACGGAGCAGCCAGACTTGACGGTTAATCTGACTGGTGTTTCAAAATACAAACTGAGAACTCCACATACAGGGTTCCTCAATGACTGCCATTCAGAAGCTTTTATGTACTTACCTTCTCACTAGTTAAATTAAGAAACAAAGCCTAACCTATCTCGTTTAGCGGAGGAACTGACAAAAGGGAAATGAAACCTTTCATGCACTTGAGTTTTTTTTAAGTAATATTTGATGGTTTATAACCCATGCTAAATTTTTTCACAGTTTTGCCTTGTTGGCCTTGATAGCAGAGAGAAAGGAAAAACTGGTTTGATGGTTTTGCTCCTCTCCTTTTCTATCCTTCTGACAACAAATGTATTGGCTCTGGAAACAGGAAGTGGAGGAATGCAGATACATAAAGGCTTGTTGGTGCTGCAGAAATTGTGACTTTAACAAGTGTAGGTGTCCTAATAAAAAGTGGGTAGGAAAGTGTCTAATAGAAGAAAGGTATTCTTAGAGAAAGAAGTGGACTGAGAGAAACAAAATTGTGCTAATAATAATTCAGAAAAGTGAAAGATGCACAGGTTTAGACAAGAATATTTTTCCAGTGTTTAAAACTTCTATTTATGCTATGTTTATTTTCAGTGAAAGTTAATTTAATATGTAATTAGGTTGAAAGGTAAATTTAAGAGTGTCTTTATTAGCATTGATGAGTTTAACCCAAACAGATTTTCAAGAAAGAAACCACTGAGGCCTGAGTTACAGGAGAAAAAAGATAGTAAAACCTGGAAATAAAAATATGAGAAACATGCAAAAATACAAAAGAAAGTAATATTGAGGAAAGAAAAGGAGATAACAAAACTGTGGAGAGAAGTGTGAGTAAATATATCATAAAATTATAAATCATGAGGTTATATATGCTCACTGCATGAAATGTAATGGGTGCCTGAAGCTTACGGGTGGAAATAGTCCAAGCCTTGTTTGGAGAAATGAGGCACGTGCAAACCATTAGTATTTTAAGTTTTGTAGTCTGTCCAAGTGCACAGTGGCCCAGGGCAGCCTGGAAACAACCTGTATGCAGCTGGGCAGCGTGAGGAGCAGAGTGCCCCTTCTCTGCTGTTTCTTCTGTGTGTGAAGAGAGGATGGTGGCCCTCCACACTCTCATAGCTGCTGATTTCTGTCACCTCATTCATGTTAAAACTTCTTCAGTGTGTGATTATTTACCTGCTTGCTGTTTGACTTTGTAAAATCTTAGATCTGGTTTGCTGTCTGCAGAAGAGGGTAAAAGAGAGTGACCAGCAGCAGCCCCCTCTGGTACTGCCTGTGGTCAAACAGTGAGCTCGCTCTAGCAGTGAGGAGGTTTCCCTGCTTGACCAGCAAGGTTTGATTTGTTGATGCCTTTGCTCTATTCCTGCTGTCTGCAGCAGAAGAGAGGAAGTGGGGAGGAGCTTGCACACAGCCTCTGGCTCATTGATGGGGGAAGAGGAGGTGGCCACCAAGAGAAGGGAGGCATTACAGGGAGCTCCCAAATTGAACTGGCTGTTGGGTGTCATGTGAAAAGCAAGGCCTAGAATGGACAATGAACTCCACAGGGAGTGGCAGTGGGATCCTGTAGGCTCCCATGTAGCAGGAGCAGTGCCTGAGGTGCTTTCCAAGGGGAGTGTGGTTTCAAGACCAGCTGGAGCAAATTTGAACTTGCACTGCTGTTGAAAGGGGAAGTCCTGCCTTCCAGCCCACCCTCTGCTTTGGGCAAGATGCCTTTCCCAGGCACATACCATGGAGAGAGCAGGAATGTTAAGTAGCAGGGTGGCCACAAATGAGCTTCAGCTAATTGCAAAACTTACTTAGAGATAGCAACAGAATCTGCTATTTATCTGGTTAGGTTACAAGCTACTTTTGACAGTATTTTTACAGGACATAACCGTGCTGGGGGTTTTTCTTCTCTCTTGATGAAATTACACTTCTTCTGTGTGCTGGTTTGTTGTTTTTCTTATGCAGCAGCAAGGGAGGAAGATGGCATTTTAACTGAAGAGATTGTCAAATGTCTGCTGTTGTCTGAGTACTTTGATATATATGTAGAACTGAGACTTACTCAGCTGTGCTGAAATTAAACCTCTAATGACTGGAACTGCTTACTTAATTAGCTGGGGTGTGGGGGTTTTTTTTTTTTGTTTGTTGTTTTTTTTTTTTTTTCCCAAAATATCTACTTCTTCCCCAAAATACCGTGACTTCCCTCCTTTTCATTTCTTTACAGAATTCATAATGATTTGTTCTAAGAGGATTGTTTGGGTTTTTTTTCAGTCTGTTAACAATGATAATACTTCTGATGCTTTTAACAAGGAAATAGTTTTCCTTAATGGAAAAGATGTTTGATCAAGTGACTGTACAAATGGAGGCAGCCACTGTATATAGGACGTGGCATTTGGAGGTTGCATGTGTTATGCCTGAAGTGCCAAGTGCTTGGCTGTGATTCAGATGAAATTGGTGCTGGCTGATGCCAACACCCCAATGTAAATGTGATGTCTTTCCCTATGCTGTAGGGCCCTGAAAGAAAAGTATTGAAGAGAATGAGTGCCCGAGGGGACGAAGTTAAAGAGAAGTGGTGCATGTGCTCCTTATTTAATCTCCTTTGTAGCCACTGTACTGCATACTGACTATACCAGTGGGTGTGTATTCTTGTATCAAAGCAGATGTTTCTGTTTCTGAAGATGTTGCTTTGTTTTAATAAATTGAGGTTGTCAGTTCAAAAGTGGAAGAGGGAGGTGAAGGAAGTAGCATAAAGTGAGAATTTGTCAAATGGGATTTGGAACAAAATCCATGAGAATATTTGTGGTAAGAACTGCAGAGAAGAATCCTTCACTGGTCTTGGCATTGTCCAAACATCTACTTCTGCACTGCTATGATTTATATAAGAATTTCTTTTTTTAGATTGTTTTTTGGTTTGATTTGTTTTCTTTTGTTTGTTTTAAACCAAAATTTTGTGTTTTGTCATTTCTTATCCTTCATATATCCTCCAGGTGTGATCCAATCCATGTGCTCAGCCTATTCTTGGAAGGGGAGGGTGGTGGTGATGGACCTCAGCAGTCTTTCAGATTGTGATTCAGCTCGTGAAGACAAGCTCTCCTGTTCTTCCCATGCCTTACCAAGTGTTGTGGTGGTGCTGCTCAGCCTCTCCTGGCTCCTTTCCTTAAATGCTGATACACTCTCAAAACACAGCCCTCCTACTTTGAAGGTGGGAGCTGCCTTTGCCTGCTGGTTTTGGAAATGGGTTTGTTGCCTTTGGGAGCAGTGCTGAGGAGGGATTGGAGGGCATGGTGAACTCTGTTCGGGCCCTTCTTGCATGGCTCCCTGACCTCGTGCAAAACAAGGGTTACAGAAGCAGCCAAGGTGAATGGCCTCGTGGCTGTGAGTATTTTCTGTTAGATCTCAAGTATGATCCAAAGGTCTGTTCTGAAGCTTGCTTGCTCTAGGTCCTTGGAAAGTATCTAGTCACAGTTTTTTTCCTCCATGTATTTAAAAACTTAGAGTTTCTGAAAACTCCATAAAAAGATTTGCTTCCGCATAAAAAGATTTGATTCTCCTGAGACTACTTGATTACCCAAAGCCCTTTCAAGAAGAAAAGTCTATGAGGCATATTTTATTTGAGGATTTGACAATGTTTTCCCTAATTTTTCCTTATCCTGGTCTATACTGTGAAGAAGAAACCTGGAACAGCAGGTTCCTGCTGACCTTTAAAATTATCTCAGTGGAAGGCCTGACACAGGGCTTGTTCCTGTGTGCTTCTGAGTGCCAGTGGGTGGCACCGCTGAAAAAGCTTCAGAAAAACAAATTAGAGGGAGATTGGGGTGGGGGGGGGGGGGGTGGCTTGTTTGCATTTTTTCTGCAGTGGTTTGGGAGCAGCTCTAGTGGATGAGTGCACTGCTCTCGGTGCTGGGTGCAGACCCTTATGGCAGAACAGCTTTGCTGCAGGCACTGCTGGGGTGGTGGGAATGGGATGGGGCTGAAGCAGGGGGTGCAGCTGGTTGTCCCTGCCTGTGGAGCATCCTCTGCTCTGGAGGGCTGTCCCTGTGCTGTGTACCTGCGGCTTGCTACCCTTGCAGAAGCACCTGCTGCACTGGTGTTGGCACCCTGGCACAGTGTGCTGTGGTTGGCAGTGCTAGGAATGCCTTGGGCACACAGCAGTGCTGCTTGGTGGGCAGCAAGGCAGTGGCAGCCAGCCGGCTGCACAACGAGAGTCCTGTAGAATCCTGCCTGTTGCTAAGGGACTCCTTTTGCATATGGAACAACACTGGTTTACATAGCAGCTTTCCCTGTGTTTGTTGATTGGAGGCAATTACTGTAAAATACTTGATTTATAACAAGGCATACTTAATAAGCAGCAAACTAAAATAAATATTCATGAATTACCTGCTGGAGTCTGGCTGTTATTTTTGCTGAGTTGTTGCTTTTCATCTGTGTGCTCTGGAAGCCCTGGAGCCTCTGCATTGCTGGAGGTGAAGGCAGCAATGCTGGGTCTTAGCTGGTGGAAGCTTTGGGCTGAAGAATGAGGGGTACAATTCCACTTTTTCTCTGTTTTTTGTTCATTCCAGAGGATAGAGGTATTTTCCTCAGATTTTTCCAAGCAGTTCATTTGACTCAAAATGGTCTGCTTGCCTGGTATAGAGCTGTAATGCAGTAGTTGAAGTGTCATCAAAGTGTTTGTGTGGAACACGTGCCCTGTACAGCTTCCACATCATTGGGATCTGGTCTGGTTTTTGTGGTGCTGTAGGGAGGTGATGATGTACAAATAGCAGTGCTTTTGGTTAAGTTAGGATGAACCAGTATGTTTAATACAATGTGTGGGAAATGACAAATTGCTCATTTGGGATCTATGCTCTTTGAGAACAGGACAACTCATTTAGAGTAGTTCCAAAGTTATTAAAACAAGGATCTGCTCAGTCTTCCCTAGAGATGAAGCACAGTCAGCAAAAGGATGAGTAACCTTTGTCTTCTGTGTTGCTGAGTGGCATTCCTCTGACCCCCGCTACCATGACCACTTTATTTGGCCAGTTTGATTCACAGGAGTTTGTTTTTATTTAGGAGGAGTCTGTGGCACTTGTAAAAATGAGAAAGTGATCATCAGAGTCTGGCTTGGTATTCCTGCTGCTGGAGCCTTCAGGAGCCAGCACTCAGCCCTGCTGAAGCCGGAGGAGGAGGGCGGAGAAGCACAGCCTGATCAGGTACTGAGCCAGTAATGGGAAGAGTTGTCTGATGCAGAATTTAGTTGTGGATGATCATTAGTTATAAAAAGTTACATTTTTTAGAAGGTCTTGTTAACATGTGTGATGCAATGGAGGCCCAGTAAAGACAGTCACATCTGTGGGCCTGGCATGGGTGCATGTTATGAGTTCTGTAACAGAGCTCAGGTGAGCATAAACAAATGCAACACATTTTCTGAGGTATTCGATTTGCACGTCTAATGTGCAGTACAACTCAGTACGTGTTTGCAAATACCGTTTTCAGGCTTCATGTTGTAAAGAATGGGCTAGGAATACTCTTAACAAATGTTTGAATGTTGAAAAGCAGCTTGATGTCTCGAGAGAAGGTTTTTCCTCAGCTTTATTATTTGTTCTAGTAGGGAGACTTCAGTGCTAGCTTTTGATGAGCATTATGTTATGTGGGAACTGTAAAGCACAGAGAGGTAGCAGACTGATGGGTTTTAAGACAAAACCAACTGTCAGTTTCCTTGTTATATTTTCATTTGCTGAGATATCTGTAACCATTCCTGGAAACTAATATTTATTCTTGCATTCACATCTTTCAGATTGTCATACTTGAGAAGATTTAGCTAGGTTCAGCTTGTATGAAGACAAGTACAGGATTTTAATTTATTGTAATTGATTTGGGCTTTTTGTCTTATGTAACTGTACCTTCCAGTTTATGTGGAACTCCTGCTCTGAGGACCATCTTTTGAAAAGACTTTGCATATTTTTACATGCCATTAGAGATCTTTTAAGAACAGGGCTAGTACTTATGTTGGCTTGTACAATGCTTGGAGTGGCAGTGGCATGCAATTCACTTTTAGAGGGAGCATTCTATGAAGAGGCACAGTGTATTTGCACTTCAAGTGATGCTTTCTCTCCAGAAACACCAGCCTCTGTAGCTTAGACTGTCTGAATTTATTAGTCACATTTTTGTTATTTTATTATTTATTATTTATTGACCAGGTGGAAGCAGTGAGTGTTTGTTTAAAATCTGTTAAGAAAATTATTCCTAATGTTCTAGAGGTAATTTCCAGCTCTGATTATATCTTTCCTAGTGAGGTTAAAAGAGACTCTTTTTCTAGCATCCATTGTGAATACTTCATTTTTTTTTTTTTGTCTTGGGAAATAAGGATCAGCATTTATTTGATTCAACAACCAGCTTCCTGCTTCCCAAGGAAGAGATAGTGGCTTTTTTGCTTGCAAACATCCCTCCTGTGGAGTCTTTGTTGGGGAGTTAGGGGAAAGCTAGCAGTTCCTAGTGAAATAGCTGTGTAGCAGGATGAGGAGGGATTATTGAAGCATTACTAGGAAATTCATGGCTGTGTGGAAGACCTTATGTACTCCACAGACAAGCTGACCTAAATTCTGCAGCCAGGCCTTACTGGTTTCTGTGCTGATGTGATGTGGCAGGCTGGATAACCTGCAGCAGATCTGAGGATTAAAAAAAAATGCAGAGGGAGTACAGAGAAGGATTTGTGTTTGAGTGGGAACACAGACAGGCAGGTCTTTAAAAGTGTACTGAATCTGTCTTAATTTTTTTTTGTTGTTTTCTAACCCACACTATTCTTAGTATTGAGTAATTTCCATGTAGCCAGGATGGGTCTGTATTACAAGGATACTCATTAGGAAAAGTGGAGATGTTGTTTACTCTTGGATGGGGAATATGTGGATGGTTTTGCTCATAAGAAGCTTGGACTTCTGAGATAGGTTTTAGCAAAGAAATTGTGCTAAGTATCTTACCAGTAGTGAAACAGTTAACACAACTGACACTTGAACTCTTCAGGAAAATAGGATTAGTATCCCCTTGACATAAATGGAATGGCTTATGCTTGAGTTTCTAGGTGATGTTTGTTTCCAAGATTATACATTACACAAAACATGACACAAAAATCCAAATAGAAAACAAATTCCTGATCTATCACAGTCAAGTTGGTCAGTCTGACCTGCGTGCAGTGTTTTCATGCTGTTACTTCTTGTAGTAGTGTTGTGACTTTGCAGTTCAGTTTCTGCTGGCACAGTTGTGGTGTGAGGGCAGTTACTGCTTCCTGCCTTTTTCTGTACACATAAGCTAGACTGATGCAATGCTCTCCTTTGCTTTCACCCTTCGTGCTTGCACACTTTTGTTACCTGGTCTCACTGCTTCCTTCTCAGGTTCCTCTACTGGTATGAGAGGATTTTTTTTGCTAGTACTGCTTATACCATGTCCTGTGAAAGGAACAGTTTATGCAGGCAGAAAAATTTTGCAATCACTAGAAGGGCTTTTGTGGTAAATTTTTTGCTGGCATAGTTGGGAAGCAAAAAAAAAAAAAAGTATTGGCTGATGCAGTTCAATGAACAAAATGTTAAAGTGTGGCTAGGGGTTTTGCTGTGCAAGTGTGCTGGTCTGGTTACTGTGATGGAGTGTGTGTGTATGTATTTATAAAACATTTCTGTCTGGAAACCTCTTTTTTGTGGCAGCATAAGCTTTAAGTCTTGATTTGTTTTAGAGGAATTTCTGCAACTGCAGCATCCTGAAGTGCCAGGGGAAATAGTGATATTCTGAAACATTGCTGGCTTATTTTAGATCACATTTCACTTGATGTGCTTTTGAGTTGTTTTAAGAACAACTTGTCTGTATGAGCTATTTGTTTACTATATGCACGTAATAAGCAGCAGTGCTGACCTTTGACTGGAAACCGGAATGACTGCTGGTCCTGCTGCCCCACTGGCAGGAGCAGGTATGGTGAGGTGGTTGGAGAGCAAGGGCTGTTTCCCTTGTGTGTGTTTCAATATCAGAAGCAGTAATTAGAAGCTTATTAACCGACAGATAAATTAAATAGATTGAAATTCCCTCCAAAATGATAAACTGGTTTTTGCTTGCATTTGTGTTATTGCCAAGGCTACCTCAAGGCAGAAGCAATGTTTTCCTTAGTGCAGATATAGATGTCATTTTGAGTAATTCTTTGCAATAAAAAGAACTTCTGTGTATCTTGCTCCAATGTTACAATTTTCATGTTGGTTTATCTTTTCTTTCTTCCTGTCCTTCCAGCAGAATTTTCAATGCTATTGTTAGAGACAGAAACTGGAAAATAGCTGCAAAACAGCCCCACTTTGGTGTTTTTTTCACAGTTTTTGTCTCCTATTTCTTTGCCTAGACAGGAGACTTGTCCATTACTGATAGCAGAAGCCAGTCCTCGCAGCGACGGGTCAGTGAGCTGAGCTGCTTCCAGCTTGTCTTTCTGGAGCCTGAACCCAGCCTGGCTGCTGGCAGTGGCACTGACACAGCACAGGGGAGGAAGGGGATGGCCCTGGCAGGGCTTGTCACCAGCTTGCTATAGTAGAGAAAAATCTGAGCAGGGTCAAAATGCAGCACTGCTCTCTTTCAACATTCCCTGGAGTAATGGCTTGTTGCATGGTTTTGTGTTCACAGACATGGATGCATATCAAATTCAGTGGGCTGCAGTATTTTTAGCTGTCTATGTGTTTTGACATATTATGATGTTGTTTCGAAATACTTACCTGCTTTCAGTTCTCGACTGGAATCTCAGGAGGTGCCTTTTGGATAGATGGGAAGTGATTCTCAATATATTGCTCCCTCAGGCTTCATCTGTTATCTTTGGTAGGTGATGCTGTTTTGAAGAAGGCAGCACCGTCGCAGTTCTTGTTCTCTCGGAGGCTGGGTGAACACTGGAGCACTGAATCGGTGTAGCGAGGTGCAGCATCAAAGAGTAAGGTCTGCCTGTCCTTGTCCATACCCAGTTTGCTTTCAGGAGAGACAAAACCCTTCCAGCAGTGGAGAAACCACAGGAGAGATTGGACTGGGGAAAAGTTGACCTTTTGAACACTAGGTTATCCTTGTCTGGATGGGCACAACATGACTTGTAGTGCTGTATTTGCACATGATGGTAAAAAGGAGATACTGTAAGATGTTGGTGACATTACTGCCTTGCACCTCATATAGTAAAGATTGGGGAAGAGAGAGAGATTTGCGAGGGAAAAAATGAACAAACAGCTCTTTGTTGCTCAATTATTTTAGTGCTTCTGTGGTTTAGCTGTTATATTGTGTTACTCTGTCCACAGTTTTTTATGGACCTCTTTTAGAAAAATTTTAAATTTACATAATTCGTTTCTCTAGTTCTGTTTATTATTTAAAGTGCTAGAATATGCTTGCAATTATAGCATTCCACTTCCTTTGGTGATTGGATATATAAAATCTGGTCTTCGTTGCTGAGCAATGAGCTCCCAAACTTTCTGCTTAACTGACTGCATTTCATGAAGTAGGTTTTGCCCAGTGTTTTACTGGAAACATGGAAAAGTTTTCTATGCAGAATTAGAATTGTTTTGATCAATAAACCATCAGTCTATTTTCCATTCCATTAACTCTTACATTCTGCAGGAGCTGGGCAAAAAAAGTGATTTTTTTTTTTTTTTTCTGCTCATAAGTTGGATCTACTACTTTTTGAGGTAAGATATTTTTCCAGGCAGACTGCAAACAATTTTCATGGGCAGTTCAAGTCATTATTTAAGGAACAAAATGATTGTTAACATTACTGGTATTTGAAACATTGGGGGAAAAGATTGTTGCTTGTACCAGAGCTGCACTCTGGTGTCCAGCTGTCCGGTTTGCAGCTGGATCTGGCAGTCCCTCATGCTTTGCCATTTTGGCAGGTGGTGTGTTTTGGTGACTTGCTGCCTCCCATGACAGCAGGCTGAGATGCTGGTGGTAGTGCTGCTGAAGGCTGGGAGCAGCGTACATGTGCCGTGGGTGAGGTTGGAAGGACTGGAAATAGGGATGCTGCCTGGGTTTTTCTTTAGATGCAAGAAGCAGTGAGCTGTGATAGAACCAGACAATCACCTCTCAAGTCACCACCTTTTGGCTGATGACTGATGGCTGGTTTTTCCTCAGTCTCTGTGGTCTCTAGTCCTTGGGCAATCACTGATTAGTGGTAACTTGCAGTCAAGTTCACAGCAATACCAGTTTTTCCTTTTCAGCTCAGGGAACAGGATGGGGAAGCTGCAGGTAGCCTCTGCAGGATCTTGGTGAGAATTTATGAAGGCAGATGTGGGTGGTGGTGGAGCTGGGAGGTATCATAACAGAGAACATGGAACATAAAGCACAGCCAATCTTGCCAGGAGTGTATTGGCCGACTCCTCTGGATTGTGCTGTCCTGGTATGTGTATTTAAACAAAGACAATCTGAAATTACTGGCTGTCAACTTGTTAAAATAATCAGGTTGCCAAGAACTCTATCATTTCGTTAAGCTTCATTTCAGATTTATTGTATATTTTTTCACCTTTAACACAACTAATTCAGGGGATGCAAACGTGAGGTTTAGCACACTAGTTCCACTCCCTGCAGTTAATTTAAATTTTCTTTTAATTTGCTTTTGCACCCCTGCTCTTTTTCAATCAGGGTTCAATCTGAAGGCAGCAACTGAGAAACTATTCTTTCACTGAAAGGGTATGTCTAGGTTGTAGGAGATAGGAAAATGAGAATTGGAGCTCTCATCCATAAACATTAAATAAAGCTTATTTCAACAGCCTCTTCTGTCTTTGTTAGAATAGTTGAAGGTATGCCAACCTAAAAAGCCCTAAACCTGCTTGAATTTAACTTTCACCTAGGTCTTTATGTGTCATATCCTAACGAGGCACAGAACTGCTTCTGTTTTTCTTGTATGTCGGATAGCACTTTCCTACACTGATTGTGGAACTTGGATGGGTTTTTTGCAGTACCATTGAGGTTTTTTTCCTTGTGTGGGCTGTTCAAATAGCTGTGCTACTGGGAAGACAAACACTTAAAATTGAAAAATATGATGAGGCAAGGGCTGTCAAGTATTATGCATCAATTTTGTACTTTGCATGCTGAGGTCTTGACCTACTTGAGGTCTCTAGGTACTTTTGCAGTGTAAGTATTTAGCAATGATAAACTGCAATGTCTGGCAGAGGGATTTGGTGTGCAAGGACACCTGAAAAAACAACCTTTAATCCTTTCCCTGAAATGAGCTGGTTTCCAGGTTTCTGTTTTTTTCAGAGAGGTTGGACAGGGTGCTTCCAGTCAGTGTGTGCTGGCATGATATTCAGTGCTCAGCACCTTGTTTTAATAGTTGTCAGCCAAGTAATATTGATAGAGCTGACTTACTGGACTTTTTCCCTGCATGTGTGTTGCATTAATTCTTGAATGTATTTTTTTTCTCATAATTAATCAAAATACCAGGAAAAGCCCTGTTCACCAATAATGTCTGAAAACAGTAAAAAGAGCAGAAGACCAGAAAGCCCCCAGATATCCCTAAATAGCAACAACAAAATGAGCTATAATGTGGTCAGGGGGAGAGCTGCTTGTTGCCAAAGGCACTTGCTAAGAGGGGGACAAATTATGAAAGCCCACCATTTATCTTGGATTTTTGAATGAAGGAAAATGTAATTGTGTTCTCTAAATAAAAGAGTGGAGTAGTTATGTATTGTTCCTTGCAGTATTAAATGACTTGTTAATATTAATAGTTTCACAGCTTGTCACAAAAGGCCTTGGTGTTTATTCTTGGTTTTCTAGATAGTCTGATAACAGATGATAGAACTAGACAGGCTAAAGGGTCATGGGATTTTAGAAAGATATCCTCTAAATTAGGATAGGACCTTTTAGAGTTAGAGGTGTCCCCAAGATAAGTTGTTACTGATCTGAGGCGACGGATACGAGTGTTTCTTGCTTATTAAATGCCCCAAATGTGAGTAGATGTGTGTATAATTAAAAGGCTCTGTGGGTCAGCACTGGCTGAAAATGTTTTCTGACTTTTGTGTAGGTAAACAGCCTTACTGATGTTTCTTGACGCCTTTTCTGCAACATTATCTACCCTATTAACAGCATCTGTAGGGGATGGGCTTGTTTTCCTTCTGTGCCATCAGCGTGTGCATAAAGAATGTGTATCTTGCTTTCATAGCAGTCACAGACCAGTGTCAGGAGCTGACTCACTGCTATTTTGTAAGCAGGGTTTGCCTTCCTTTTATGCAGTTCTGCATTTTTCCATTCCACAGTCTATGGTAATTTAGATCTTAAGTGTGCTGGTGTTAAAAAGCCTGCTTCCGAGTAGATCTTATCTCCATGTATGTGGCGTGTACTTGGCCTAATTTGATACTAATAAAAGTAGCTTTTGATTATTTCACTTTTTTCTAGTTGGGTCCTAATCATGTTGTGTTACAAAGGCACTTCCCCTGCAGCTAACATACATGGTCATTAACAAACAAGTATTAATGGTTTGGAGGGAATGGTATTTGGTCTGTTAGTTATTGTTACACTGTCAAACTTGTAGGGGCTTGTTTTCAAATATTCCTGCACAATATTTGACTTCCTTGAGTGTTAGATTGTCTTTTTCTACTTGTGTCGTAACTGAGCTTTGCTATTGGGATGTCATGGTAGGGTGGGAGTGGTAAAAATGGGCCACTGGAAAGATGCAGAAGGAAGGCAATGGCCCTCTATAACTTGAACATTCAAGTTAGAATTTCTAGTGTGTAGCATACCTTGAGTAACAGTGGATTCCATTATTGACTTCCAAAATCACTTAAACTCACTCTCACACCTTAGTAACACTTTATTCATGGCAAGTCAGATATTTTCTTGTGACTTTTTACTACTTGCTTTTACTTGGCTCAGTTAGATGATTTTTTTTTCCATGCTGGCATATTCAGAGGAAGTAAAGTGCCAGAAATCTTCAGTGCTGTCATTATTTTTATTTTTTAATGAATAGCTTTTCTGAAAATAACTGGATACCAATGTGTAAATCAAACTTTTCCCAAAGTACTGCTACCTTTGTAATTTTTTTATAGCTTTTCTAGGTAAAAGTTGGAAGATCAGATTGTTTTAATTGATGTTTTTGCAAAACTTGTGTGGCTGGAAAACTGACAGTAGTCATGTGAATTTCGTATTACTTCTGCATGATTAAAATCAACAGAAGTACTCTGGGCTACTACTAGAAATATTTCCAGAAAAACCATACAGGAGACACTAGGGGAGATAGCCCAGCAGAGACTTTTTTTTCCTGTTCCTCGTATTTTGTGGTAGCTCCAAGGCTGAGCATAGTAGAAGTGAAAGATGTAAATCATTCTTAGGGAAAAAGGTTGACGTGATACTGGTTTTCTTGGTAGTAGCCAGGAGGCTGCAGAGAGGAGAGAAACAATAGGAAGCTTTTTGTTTCCTGGGTGGAGTTTTACATTTGGCACTGGTAAGTGGGGGAGCCTGATCTGAAGACATTGGGGAACAGCAGCACCTTCCCTGGGAGCTGCTGGACTTCAGCCTGGGTGTTCCTGCAGGAAACTCCACCCTCTCCTTCTGTCTCTTTGGTACGTTTTCTAAGCCTTGATGTCGTCTTGTTACTGCTGGCAAAAAGTTACATGTGTGGGAGATATGCAAATGTATTGTAGTGTTCTGATATAATTTTAGCACAGGAAAAGAGCAAGCTCTGTGCATAGGTATCACTAACCGAGCTGCAGTCTTGCAGCTCAGTCTGTTTAGTAGAGCTGTCAAACTTTGAAAAGAGATTTGCATGGATATGGGGTATAAGATCAAGTTTGTAATTTTGTAAACTTAAAAAGTAGCTTCTATCAATCCACAGTTCTATAAATTCCTTTAGAGACAGTATAAATTGTCTGAATGAGTGTAGAAGAATTGTATAGTTCAATGACATGATAATTGAGGATTTCTGATTATGTGAATCTTCTTATTATTTACAGCATATACCATTGCTGGAAGAATACTGGCTTTGCAATGAATAACTGAGGTGGACCTTATCTTCTCTTGTTTCTCTTCAGTGTAAAATTCTAAGTACTGTTTCCCCTTTTCTCTTTTTTTTCTTTGCAGCTTTTTTTTTCTTTTTTTCTTTATTATTTTTTTTTCTTTTTTTGGTAGTTTTTTTCCAGGTATAATGAGGGCTTGATGATCTTGTGGGAGAGGAATGAATCTGCTAAAATCGTTTCTCATATGTGCAGGGTTAAGTATCACATTCAGGAGGGTAATGTTCCAGTGGAATTGCAGTCTCCCCATAACAGTTTAGACTTTGGTAAAGCAAGTGGATGAGTCATTGCAGGGATTTGATGGCTGAAAAGATTGATTAATAATTAATTTAAAAACAAGATGCCCTTTCCTCTGTGTCCTAGCTTTCAGCCATTCAAAAGATCATCAGATTCCCACATGTAGTTTAACATTTGAGTACTAAGGATGTGTTTACTTTGATGTCTTTCCCTGAACTGCAAATGTTGCTTTGTCTTTGCTTTTGCTCACACATTATTTATAGAGATATAAATGTCAAATTTGACTCAAGTGTTCTGATGAGGTTACTGCACTTAGAAGGAGCCAAATGTTCCCATTTGGTGTGCTAGGGTTATACTTGCTTCATGACCTTTTTGAGTCACTGGTATTCCAGGTGCTTAATGGATAATGGTATTCCTGATTTTCAGGAATTCTTGCATGCAGATTCTTTGCTTTTCTTCAGTCGACATTTGTCAGTCAAGGATTTCTAGTTCTACAGGTTTGCATTTGAGCTGGGTGTCTAATGGGAAACCCTGGGTCCAGGGTGCTTTCTGCCCTTATAATGGGCAGATGGGATAATGGTACAAGTGGAGAAGGCTGCTGACTGCAGTGTAACCCTGAAAGGATGACTCAAAATGGGCCTTTTGAATTCAGTTAATAATAATGTGTGTTTGAGGGGGGTTCAGTGGCAGTAGGTCAAAGATGTACATCAAGACATCTGTTTGCTGACAGTGTACAAAAGTCCACTGTCCAAAATTTCATTTTTACATATTTATAAGAGTGAAAGGTGAATGAAAATGCGTACTAATCTTACCTTGAGCTGTTGCTATCATTCATAATTTAAACCTGAAATGCTTCACATTTTCAATGTAATGATCCCACTAATCATTAAATTCTGAGCTCTGGCTTGGCTGTAGTCTTCTGATCAGGCTTCTGTAAAAAGTAAAAGGCTGCCAGATATTTGGTACCAAGATGTAGCTACAACCTTCTGGCATTGGTGTTTGTGACATTGTGTGTTGTCAGATGCATAAGGTACAGCAGCTGACACCTTGCACTTTGAAAAGCCTCAGTCTGCAGATTTGTCTAAATTTTCCAGCTTGCAGGTAATGAAATACTTTGGCCTCCTTTGACTGTGAACATTATTTTACTATAGTCAAAAGTTAATATTTAGTTGCACTGTTTTATAAAT